>NC_092344.1:12196470-12796470 GCF_963676685.1 Mytilus edulis
GACCTTTTGTTTAAGAGTTTTGCCTAAAAATGGCTTTTTAAAAACCATCGATGGGAGTTATGTCCCTTATATGATGGTAAAATCAATATAGTCATAATGTAAAAAAGTTGCCCCTTAAAGTACCAAGCATTTTTCATTGCTTAATTTTTTTGTATCTATAACCGTTCAAGAATTATAGGGAAATGAAAAACTTATAAAAATCTAAAATATGACCTTGACCTTTGACCTTGACCTAATTTTCTAAGTTAGGACCCAGGGGACTCAAATAAAAACATTCCAGGGTTATACGGTTAACGGTTTAGGAGTTTAAAAAACATACCGACAAATTTATTCCGTAAAGGTAGATAACTCCTATAAAATTTCATCAAATCGCTTCGATTCAAATACGCCAAAAATTACTGAAGATGTAACGAACAGTTTGTAAAAAGAATTTTGTCGCTTTCTTATTTTGTTACGAAGGAGATGCACACAGAGGATAAACAGTGAAAAGGGAGATAACTCTTACATAGAAAATGGTTCGCCTTAGCAGGGTGAAATTTAAAAGCGCATAAACTATACGATACCATATGGGAAATATCTAAGCGACATATTGCGAAACAAACATTTTGCGCAAGAACAAAATTTGGCGGAAGAAAAAAAAAAAAATAATAATAATAATAATAATAATAATAATAATCAGAACAAAAACAATAAGTCTTTCCACAGAAAAGTGGAAAGACTTAATAATAATAATCAGAACAAAAACAATAAGTCTTTCCACAGAAAAGTGGAAAGACTTAATAAGACATCTTTCATGTCACCAGTGTCACAACCATGTGCGTATAAGCACAACCATGTGCATATAAGCACAACCACGTGCATACTAAGCACAACCACTCAGAGATAATTTAGATTATAAATCGTTACAAAAGGTGATGGAGTAATAATATGCAAATAAATCATAGATAACTACATAATTGTAGTGTATGCTTCTTTTCTTCATATGTCCAAATAGGGACAATATGTTTATAACAATCATAAACGGTAATTTGCAACGCATGTTTGCTCGACATTACATGTTCGTGAAAGGCTACCAACAGCAGCACGGACACTTCTAGCGTATATTTCTATACCTTCATCATTAAGATGAACTTGATCTTTTAATAATAAATCTGGGGTGTTCTTCCACAACCCCCTATGATGCCAGAAAGTCGCATTGTCTCTTTCTTTTACTAAATGACTAAGTTCTTTGTTTACAATGTAAACCTTGTTGTTATAATAAGCTTCCGGTCTTTCGGAGTACCTCGGGAGAAGTTGACCAATAACCACGTGGTTAACATGATAGCAATTTATTATGTAATCGGCAAAAACACTGATATCTCTTGCTATTTTCACGGGCTCATTTTCAGAGGACAAATCGTCGCCTCCAACCTGAAGAAAAACCGAATGTGGCATATATTCTTCAATTATATGCATATATTGGTGCTTTTGAACACATTTATTACCGGGGCGAAGAGTCCCTCCCCCCAAACCAAAAAATTCCACCTGGATGTCGGTTCCGTCTCAACCTAAATTTAACCAACCTCGATCACAGTTTTCATGAGTAAAAGTTTCTAAACGACGAATATAAGAATTACCAAAATTTAAGGCACGCCGGACCATGGTTCAAAAGCAACAAACAATTCAAAAATAAATAATAATAAATTAAAAATGAAGTTATTAAAAATATATAAAATAATAGTTAATGTTCGCTTTTACCTTCTAATCTGTGGATTCTTCGATGAATGCCTTTCTACAGTTTATTCGGTTTTTCAGATAAATTCAAACCGATCTTTTCTTTCTCCCAAAACAAAGGCGAATGACTGCCTGTCCAATCACATGTAGAAATTTGATATTAATTACCGATTTTAAGAACTGACCAATCAGATAATGTAATTAGATGATCATGCATTGAACATGATGTAGTCCTTGACCTCATGTTGATATACTTAAACAAAGAAATGCCTTCTACACACATGGCATTAATAAAATCAATATTATCGGAAATTCCAGCCAAAAAATCTTTTATTTACAATAAATGTTATTACATGTAATAACATGTATGAGGTACTTTTGTGCATGTTATAACTTGTATTTTTGCATTGTTGTATAAATTATAACATTACAATTTATTTTTACATGTTATAACCTGTACAAAATAGCAACTTGTACACGACATATACGTATCTACAACAAACACTGCTCTTTCCTGGATCTTAATATCTATATCTTTAACGGGAAGCTTACTTTTCAAAATTTTGATAAAAGAGGTCATTTTTCATTTCCTATAGTTAATTATCCATTTTTAGGAGTCGGGAGCTTCTGGCCTTTATTATTATTGTATGTGCTATAATTTTAGTTCATTTTTATGTTTTGAAGTTTATTCTGACGTCCATTCTCAATGAACTATTACACATTTTTATTCAGGGCCCAGTTGAGGTGCGGGATTTTCTCGCTGCATTGAAGACCCATTGGTGGCCTTATATTGTTATCTGCTCTTTGGTCAGGTTGTTGTCTCTTTGACATGATCCCCATTTTCATTCTCAATTACATTTTTATGTATGATAAATTTTACACACAGTTTGTATCCAAGAATAACAGCTGTAAATAATATAATTAATATAGACATAATGAGTTTTGCTGCCATTCAAAGGATCTCTGTTTCGCCTCAAACTACCGCTGTATGTCATTAAAAAGTTATGTCAGGGATGTATAAAGATTAGTTATACTAGGAGTCAAACGGTGAAGACAGGACATATATACCATTTTGATAAATTTAGTACACATAATACCACCAATGCTATTTGAGACTGGACGAAGTATCTTTATTAATAATATTTCCCTTAAATCATTTCAATAGACAAAAAGGGATATGTTTTGATGTTTTATTAGCTTGAGTCGCAAACTATTTGTTTTTTTTTAGTTTGTCTTAAATGAATATAGAGCTGTATATCATTTTGATTTTACAGGAATATGAAAAGTCGCTAAATATCCTGCAATGCATGTACTTAAGCTGGTATTTATCCTTGTTAAAAATAAGCTGAAAACAGGTTATTTAATCATGAAATATCATATATTATATAACTGCAGTTAAATTCACATTAAACAAAGACAACAGTAGTATACAGCTGTTGGAAAGTCATAAATTGATTGAGAGAAAACAAATCCGGGATGCAAACTAAAACCGAGGGGAACACATCAACTATTAGAGGTAATCCACGAAACAACAGAAACACTGAAGTGCAACAAAAAACAAACAACAATGCAACACACACAGAAACAAACTATGAGATAACAACTGCCATTTTCCTGACTTGATACAGTACATTTTAAGAAAAAATTGTGGGTTGAACCTGCCAGACAAACCAAAGTATCAATGTCTCCCTGAGCTCTTGGATTACTAATCAAGAATATATGCCAAGTTTAGTAGAGGTCACTTAGAATCACCATTTGATCATCAACTAACAGTTATATTTTTCATGTACAATTATAAATCTTTTATTTCTAAATTGTAAGTAAAATTGAGAATGGAAATTTGGGAAAAAAGTAAAATCACGAAAATACCGAACTTAGAGGAAAATCAATTCGGAAAGTCCATAATCACATGGCAAAATCAAATAAAAAAACGCATCAAAAACGAATGGATAAGAACTGTCATATTCCTGACTTGGTACAGGCATTTTCAAATGTAGAGAATGTTGGATTAAACATGGTTTTATAGCGCTAACCCTCTCACGTTGATGACAGACTCATCAAATTCCGTTATATTTACATTGATGCGTTAACTAAACAGACACAATAAATAAAATAGTCAAAATATGGGTACATCAGTCATGGGAATTTGTCAAAGAGACAACAACCCGACCATAGAACGACAACAGCCGAAGTTCACCAACAGGTCTTCAATGCAGCAAGAAATTCCCACACCCGGTAGCGTCCTTCAGCTGGCCCCTAAACAAATATATATACTAGGTCAGTGATAATGAACGCCATACTAAACTTCAAATTGTACACAAGAAACTAAAATTGAAAAAAATACAAGACTAACAGAGGCTCCTGACTTGGGACAGGCGCAAAACTGCGGCGGGGTTAAACATGTTTATGAGATCTCAACCCTCCCTCTATACCTCTAGCCAACGTAAAAAAGTAAACCCGTAACAATACGCACATTGAAATTCAGTTCAAGAGAAGTCCGAGTCTAATGTCAGAAGATGTACCCAAAGAAAATAATCAAAATGACAATAATACATAAATAACAACAGACTACTAGCAGTTAACTGACATGCCAGCTCCAGACTTCAATTCAACTGATTGAAAGATTATGTCTTCATCATATGAATATCAGGCACAATCCTTCCCGTTAGGGGTTCAGTATCATACCATCATAACATATATGCGAAGAACATAACCCGTGTCATGCAAACAACTGTTAAATAAATAAATGTGTTTAGTTCCGATGCAAAGATAAAATTGAGAAAGGAAATGGTGAATATGTCAAAGCGACAACCACCCGACCATAGAGCAAACAACAGCCGAAGGCAACCAATGGGTCTTCAATGTAGCGAGAATTCCCGCACCCGTAGGTGTCCTTCAGCTGGCCCCTAAAATATGCATAATAGTACAGTGATAATGGACGTCATACTAAACTCCGAATTATACACAAGAAACTAAAATTTAAAATCATACAAGACTAACAAAGGCCAGAGGCTCCTGACTTGGGACAGGCGCAAAATTGCAAAGACCCTATAAGTGAATAAATATTAACGCCAAAATATGCTATCTTTAATGACTTGACAACAGTATCGTACAATGTAACTATATCCCTTCTTAATAAGTCTACTTAAAGGTTTTGTTAATGTTTCAGATCGTTAAATCAACTGTTTTTAATGTGTTTCTCTCGATTTTGGTTTATGACCCGGTTTTGGTTTGCTAATTCGTTTTTATAGATATAAGAAGATGTGACATGAGTGCCAATGAGACAACTCTCAATCCAAGTCACAATTTGTAATACTATTTTGCAGTGGTATACTACTGCTGCCCTTATTTGATTCCAGCGCTTGAGCTATTTACAAAGTTTGTATTTTTGTTCCCAGCCAAGTAAATATATTACAGAATTTACAATATGTTACAATGTTCGGTAGTTTTTCAAAACATAAACTAATGTTTACCTTCGTTCTCTTCAAATATTTGGACCTTTGCTCTTGTTCGTGAAATAAAGGAAATATGTTTAATCTGCACAATTGCGAGGTTGTTCCGGTAACACTATGTTTCTAATCTCTATTTACACCCATGTGTTACCCTTTTGAATCTGTAAAATGAAAATCATTCACGCCCAGCTGTTTCTATTCCATCGTATTAGTATATAATATTTAGCATTCAATTTTCGTATTATCAAAATTTTATTTTCAACATTCAACGTTTACCCGCATACAAATCGTGGCATTTACTATTTGCCACCTCTGTATCGACGTGACGTTTTCCCATGCCTTTTGTTTATAACAAATTGCAATATCTAATTCAATCAAATTATGTATGTACATGTCCTACGGCAGGTGTCTGGAATTCAGTGATTGTCTTTGTGCGAATCGGTTGGTTTTTCATTCATAAAGGCTAGTTATTTTTACATTTGTATTATTTCTCATTGTGTCATGTCGGGGCTTACTGAAGTTTTCTATAAGGAATGGTCTTTTGCTCTTTGTTGAAGACCTTACGGTGACCTATAATTGCTTTCTGTTTTCGATGTTTAGCAGTTTTTCAAAATAAAAATAGATGACAAAAATTGTCAATTGGTATAGCGCGAAGTATGTCACCTACAGACGAATGCGTGTCATGATAAACACGTTTACTCGTAGTTGCTTTCCTTAAAAAAAGGCGTTAAGTTATTTTGTGAAATGTAAACTGGTAATAGATTGAAAGTTGAAATTTAAAATTGAGGTAAAAAGAATATTCAAAGATTTGTATCATTTTCAAAACCGATAATTAATGCCTTGTCCTGATACAAAGATGTTTTACTCACGTAATATAACGTATGTTAAACGTAAGTTTAATACTAAAGATGAAAAACGTACGTTATCATGCAAATGTTTTACACAGCCTAAATATCCGAAAACCACATTCAAAGAGTCCACCCGATTAACCTTCTATTCAGTGAAAATTAATGTGATACAAATTATATTTATCAGCTCTTTATTCTTGTCATCAAGGTTTTTGTTCCCCAATCGTTTGAACGTACATTAAAGATAAAGGCGTCGAGAATTTCGCGATGGTCAAATCTCGTAAACCGTTCAGACGATATAAATCGAGATAACATACATAAACTGAGTGAAACGTATAAACTCTACAGGTTGCACTTGTAAATAAAAATGTTTTTTATAAACCACGCCTCTTTTTGGGGAGATACACAATACTCAACACAATACTCAACGGTATTTTGTTTTCTTAACCTTTTTGTTCCCAGATACGATCTCTATGTTTCATATCTTTAATACTCAACATGAATCCAGAGTGAAGGAAGGGCTAGTACAAAATTTTTAAATAAGTTTAAACACTTAAAAGTTCGAGGCATAAACATGTTGAAAAGATGCCACACACCCCATGTTTTTACCATTTAAGAAATAGAAATGCATATGAAATTCTAATTCTAGAACATATTATTTAACTTCATTGCTAATGTGTCAGAGTCTCTGCCTAAGATGCGTTCCTATTGGAAACTGTATTGTCTTTATTAACAGTAGTGCAACCTAAAAGCAGTGATTCCAAGTACAGGGTAAATAAAGACAACTTGAACAGTAGTAATCTGCTGCTCAAAAGATCGATTAAGAAAAGAAAATTCGGGTTCCACACTAAAACCGACGGAAACACATCAACTATATGAGTAAAACCAAGGAACAGCAGGTGTCTTCTACTATTCATGCTTAACCCGCGAAGCGCATTTACTACACTCAATCAAAATGTCATTTAAATTGGAATAGGACACAATCATTAAATGAAAACAAATGTTAAAATTAAAGATCTAATGCTGAAAACGAATGTTGAATGTTGAAAACGAATGTCGAATGTAGAAAACGAATGTAGAATGTTGAAAACGAATGTCGAATGTAGAAAACGAATGTTGAATGTTGAATACGAATGTAAAATGTTTAAGATCGAATGATGATAACGAATGCTAAATGTAGAAAACGAATGTCGAATGTAGAAACCAATGTTGAATGTTAAAAACGAATGTTGAATGCTGAATGTTGAAAAAGAAAGTTAAATGTTGAAAACGAATGTTGATTGATTAAAACGAATGTTGAAAACTAATGTTGAAAACGAATGTTGAAATCGAATGTTGAAAACGAATGTTGAATGTTGAAAGCGAACGTTGAATGTTGAAAGTTGAAAATCTAATGTTGAAAACGAATGCCGAATGTTGAAAATAAAAGTTGAATATTGAAAACGAATGTTGAATGTTGAAAACAAATGTTGAATGTTGAAAAAGAATGTTGAATATTGAAAATCGAATTTTGAAAACGATTGTTGAATGTTAAAAACGAATGTTGAAAAAAATGCTGCCTTTGTGTTGCAATTTTTATTAACTGAAAATGAGATTTATTAGTGTGAAACAAGCTGCTACATAACAACTGAGCATTAAACAGTTAGGAACTTTTTAAGATTGGAATTCAAATTTCCCTTGACCGAATTAAAAAAAACACGTGTCGCAAAAGACCTATTGTTAAGTTTGTTGTAATCTATATCACTCTTAAAGTGTAAACATTTTAAACCTTTACTCATAGTTCTTTAGATTTGTTATTGTCATCAATATTTAATCTGATATTTTAAAAAGTTCATCAGTGATTCCGAAAATGTACTTTTTGTTTAAATGTTTGAGCTCTTACTTAAAGCTTTCTGTCTAAAAAGGTTGAATAACAAAAATACTAGACTTCAAGGGAAATTAACATGGAAGTTCCTTTATCAAATGGCAAAATCAAAAGCTCAAACCAATGGTAAACAACTATATAAAACACTTATAATAATGAATATAATTGTACTTTGGCACTATATTTCTAGATTTGTGTCAATGTACATATTATGCTTACCATGTATCAATTATAAACTGTAAACGGATTGCTAAATGCTTTATAATGATAACTGGTTAATGACGACTTTCCATGTCGACAATATAAATTGAATATTTGTTATATATGACATTTATATATTTAGTACTTATAGTTATAAGAGTAAGGATTATTAGCCAAAATTAAAGACGTGATTATCGTGCGTATAAATTTCCTGAATTTAATCAAAATTTGGTTTACACTTTTATCTTTGGTTGTACCGAAAGAACAACAAGCTTAGTTGTCACTGCTTTCGCACTGACATGATTTATTCCATATTTGTCTAAAATTTTCTATTTATAAATCAAATTATTACTAAAAACAACTTAGGTTTCAACTCCCTCAGGCAAAGTACATTTTGGATGAATTTTACTGTTCCATGTACGTCCCTTATGGTTGTGTAGCTCAAACCGTTAATATGTACACTGGCCTTCCAAAAAAAAAAATCAGCAATCCCGATGTAAGTAAATTAACAGAATCGAGTCGAGAGACCGAACTGATTAACAACTAAATTTTCATTTTGGATAATAATAAATATTTCCAATCTCACATTAACAAAACACCAATTTTTATAGTATTGTGGGAATGGCAATATGATAAACAGGAAATCAGATTATCGGTGCACATTTCGTCGGTTTGACTACAAGCAACAACATACAAAAAGAGCACAAAATAGTTTTAAACTTCTTTTGTTTTAGTTTTTGAATACAAACATGTATCGTTAAAGACCTTTTTTTATGTACGTTGAGCATTATTGCACTCTTTAATTTTAACTGGGATATTTTACACATGATGCTTTATATACATTCTTAACTTGTGACTTGATAAGTTAATATTAGTTCTTAGTTTTACTATATAAACCAACTAATAATCACGCACATAAATCGTCGTTATTATATGGAAAACTTGAATCAACACATATATTAAAGTATTCTTATTCTTATTCTATAAGTACATTTGGAAATTTTGAAAATCACGAAATGAAATCGTCGCAACGTAGACTAGAAAGAGCTTAATGCGAAAAAAAAGTACACTGGGAAAACCTGGACTACCGGTTTTTATAACTAAAAACGTTCGTTGTTGATCCTTGATTTTAGAGGTAAATTAAAAGAGGGGGCGAAAGATACCAGAGGGACAGGCAAACTCATAGATCTAAAATAAATTGACAATGTCATGGCTAATAAAGAAAAAGACAAACAGACAAATAATAGTCGGTCAAAACACAGATTATTGTAATATTGTACTATAGAACTATTCTCACCATGATTTTTGTGAATATTCGTATTACATGTACACTTGTAAATAGTTAATTGTTACCTGAATGGTAAATAATAAAATTAATTGCATAGGTTAATGACGACAAACACAAGAAAATATGTATGACATTAAGATATCAAATATTGTAATCCTTGATTCAATCAAACTATTATTTACACTTTGGAGTTAGTGAGATAACTATCTGTCTACTCAGTGCTTGGGTACTAGCGATGGAAAACATATTTTCTATAATCTCCATTCAAAAATCAAGAGATTACTTAGAAACTAAGCTAGCTTTGGATACACTATGCTAAGTCCCATTTTGCAAATAAACATATCATAGATACCAGGACTAAATTTTATATATACGCCAGACTCGCGTTTCGTCTACAAAAGACTCATCAGTGAAGCTCGAATCCAAAAAAGTTAAAAAAAAAAAAAAAAAAAAAATATATATTTCCCCTGACTTTTGTTAATGTTTTTATATCAGCGATGATGACAGTAAATCAAGAGAAGCCCATCCGAAGCACAAAGTTATAAATTATAAATCTTCTTTTTTAATGAAAGTGAATATCTTCCAATCTTATTTTCACAAAACGGCGTTTCTGAACTTATTAACTAAATACAAATTTGTACAGCATTCAAACAAGTACTGATTTTGAAATATTGAACGTTTGTATTCTTAAAAAAAAATGAAGTATGCTTCTCTTTTGCATTTACTCACAGTACGTGTGTTTACTTAGAAACTGAGAAATTAGGCAGAGTTGATATTTATTGAATTAGGCTATTCTGTTTATATCCCTTTTTGTTATTTAGTTCCCAAGGTTTTAATTTGTTTCTATCAATTCTTTGAATGTTCCCAATAAAGTTAAACATAGAACATAGCTTCAGATGCATTAATATCATTATGAAATGTTATCTTCATGTAAGTTATATACTTATAAAAACCAAATATATGTGAAGTATATAATTTTGTAATTTTAAATTTTGAAACGTTCCATTCAAATAGGATGGTAATAATCTATGCATTCACAATAATACCAAATAATTATGTTAACATACATAATTTTTCATCGACAGATTTATGTCACACTGCCTTTATCAACATAAACAGTTTTCCCTCAAATCAAACCATGTAAGAAATACAATTGAAAGATAAATATGTCCTCTTTTATTTCGCGGAAGTCAGACCACAACTGAAGATATTTGTGTTATCAGATGAAAACTGCCTTATCCATTATTTCATTAAGACTTTTTTCACTCTTTAATGGCACTGTTTTATCATAATCCCATATATGACAAACCATACTCCCTTGTGTACGTTCGTTTGTTTATTTCAGGAATAGCTTATTGTTACTTTGAACGCATGTGTATCTTTTAGAAAATAAAAACCTTTGTGTATCTTTTAGAAAATCAAAAAACCCTTGTATTTTTTTAGAAAATAAAAACTCTGACCTTCAACAGACCTCAATAAATAACACACACTATAGCATATGACCAAAGTGTTTAAAACTTTAATGACAGAGATTTTGTATTGCTATATTAAAGGTTTATGTCCAGTGTAGGTCAAGTACATGTCTGATACGGGAAAAACAATAATACATTTACCAACTTTTGTTATAATACTAGAATAAAGACACAATAACATGTTGTTTAATTATCCTTCCAAGCCTAACGTTTGTTGGCCTTAACAAATTTTTATAAATACGTTTTTCAAAAAAATGTTTAAACTTTGTCGAGAACTCTTCAGTGCACAGCTTCACTTGTATTGTAATTTCAATGTATAACTATGTAACCCAATTTGGTAATATCTTTGTTTGTTGTAATGTTTTTACACTTCCTATATGGTGTGTATTTTAGTTACAAAACTATCTATTAATATCAGTTAAACTGTTTGGTCTGTTTTCTGTGATAATCATTTGATGTGACTCTATACTTATGTATCCTGTCATTGTGTTATTGTTCTAGCCGACCGTGCGAGGGCTGAAAAGCCAGTCAAGGTCGTTAAACAATTCCATTTGCTGTTGTTATTGTTCTATATTTTTTGTATTATCTATCATTTTTGCTTATGTGCTTTGTCCGTGTGACGTTTTGTGTTCCTTTGATACATATGACTTGGTTCTGTACTTTAATATCCCTCCATTGTGTTATTGTGCTATGATGATATTAGTATTCTTTTTTCTTATATCAAAATTTTGCTAATGTGTTTTCTATATGCCCTTTTGTATTTCTTTGATACACAATGACGTGGCTCTTTATTATAGAAGTTTTTACAATAAGCATGTATACAATCCCCAAGAAGGACAAGACTTTTAATTTACATTTTGCAGTGGATAGGCCTTAAAGATATAAAGACTGTATTTTTTTCATATTTTGAACGACAGAAAGAATTATTTTATATCACTACCTGTGTGTCGTTTACATTCTGATCACCGGATATCCGAATAACGCGCGATTCTATGTCACAGTCTTCAGGCATATGTTCGGATCTTGGCTACAAGTTAACTCATTTTCACGTATGCATTTTAATTGTGTACAGTTCATGTTATATATATTTGCTTTATGACTAATGTTTCATATACGCATGACCATATTTATTTTATACTTTCTCCTTGATGTCACACACAACATTATTCACCTCATTTATCACAACTATAGAGAAAGGTATAATAGACATGTAAGTATGTAATGAGGAGTGATAAAGACAAACAAAGCTACAGCATCATCTTTTCTCAACACATGCATTGAACTTATCCATTTAATTTTGTCTTGGACAATTATATATTGCATTACAGATGGGGAAAGGTTAAGGAGTACAGATCTACGACGATAAAATACGGTGAACAAATGTTGATATTTCTAGCTTATGAAAATCACCTGTATTGTCTCTCTGTGTTTTCTGCAATTACAACAATGAGTATATAGAAAAGAAGTTGTGTGGATAGAAATTGATAATAATCGTCCCAGTCATGCAATATATATATATATATAGATATTTATATTTATGTAGCTTGATAAACTATGATAATGTTTTATAGTTTAATGATGTATGCTATATATACATTGTTTAGAACAGTATTTTATTTATATACATATTTCGACTACGGAGAAAAACGTTTGGTGCTCACATAACTTACAAGATCTGCGATACTAATGACGAGTTTACTTGAAACAAAGAACTAACACCAATTGAACATGTTTAGTCTAGACACAGAGTTAATTTTAACAGAACAAGATCGCTTGAAATCAACATCTTTCCTGATAATACGTTCATACATCAAAGTTTATTTACACAACACGACAATATTGAAAGGTTGTTTCTTCAAGAAATTGGTATCAAAAACAGTTGTCAATTGCTTTCTATAACCTCTATCAACACAGTATGACATGCATTATTTCCTAGTGAGATCTGCTTATTCATCTAGCAAATAGAATGACATGTGTTAACCAACTCAAGTGTGCTACGATATATGAATTAACTTTTACAGAGAGATTTTTTTTTATCCGCACTTATATAACAATGATATTATATTTGGCACTCAACATGCAGGTATAAAATTGAAGGGTAGGTAGCAATATACTTGAGTTACCTATGTTTGACATATGATAGGCCAGCGCTCAACATGTCACGCGTATTACCAATGTTATTTCAACTGATCGGGCGGAGCTTACGTTTTAATTTGCATGAGGACAGTCGATTTGAAAATGTGTGTGATTACGATGATTGCCGTTATAGTTATTACTGATTTCTAATCACCTATCATTGACCTCAAAGGAATTAACAAAAGAATGACTGGACAATGCATTGATGAGTTTATCCTAAAACACCTATCTATAGATGGACTGGTTAATTATGATCGATCATGAGCAAACTGGATAAACTCCGCCAAGTCAAGTGAAATAAATTGAGTAATAGAGAGGTAAAATATTTCGAAGTAACAAGTGTTCTTCGAATTATGCCTCAAGCTCTTGTCAATACTCTCTTTTAAAGGCTCTCTTTGCTATTAAATTCACATTGTTTGAGGTTTCATTCAAAACTCTACGAGTTATGTTTCTGATAGATGTATATTCAAGCGGCTCGTAACTTTCTCCTTATGGTCTAAGTTATTTGAAGTCACATTTATACATCTACACTCTATCGTCAATTGCAGTTGCAACGATAGATGCTCGAATAATGTGAATTTAATTTCTTGATTGATATATGTATATTTTATTTATTTTTTAAATACATATCAATCATAAGCATCTTGCCCGTAACGCCAATTTTTATAATATTTTATATTTGTATTTATTATTATTATTATTATTATTATTATTATTATTATTATTATTATTATTATTATTATTATTATTATTATTATTATTATTATTATTATTTATTATTATTATTATTATTATTATCTTCTTAATTGAATTTACTTCATCAGTCGTTCTGGTTCTGTTTACATAACAGGTTTGATTAATACCACGGAGATGCTTCCAACATACATTTAATCTTAAATCAGCTGGGGGAAGGTCATTGTTCGTTCATATCTTGGATTGAAAGAAACACGGCACATAAATGTGGTCATTTTTATAAATTTCCTGTTTACAAAACTTTGAATTTTTCGAAAAACTAAGGATTTTCTTATCCCTGGCATAGATTACCTTAGCCATATTTGGCAAAACTTTTAGGAATTTTGAATCCTCAATGCTCTTCAACTTTGAACTTGTTTGGCTTTATAAATTATAATTTGATATGAGCGTCACGGATGAGTCTTATGTAGACGAAACGCGCGTCTGGTGTACTTTATTATAATCTTGGTACCATTGATAACTATTTAATGTAACCATGTGTCTGTCAGGGTATAGTTTCGGTCATAGTACTTAAAACTCCTTTAAGGGTGGATTTTACAAAGATAAATAAAAATTTAAAAAAATAAAAAAGCAATGCATAAGGTTGTTAAATTTGATATATGCCAGTTTGTGTTTCTTTATTAAATATTTGTTTGTTTTTATTGTGATTAAGATTACAATGTTAACTGCTATGCCCCTATTTTGACATTTTTACAAATTATGTTTGTTTGGTTTTTTTACGCATTGTTGTCAATATAATGGAATTTGATGAGCCTGTCATACAAGTCAGAGGTTTAACTAGCTATAAAACCAGGTTCAATCCACCATTTTCTACATAAGAAAATGCCTGTACCAAGTCAGGAATATGACAGTTATTGTCCATTAGTTTGATGTTTTTTATCATTGGGTATAGACATTTGATTAGGGACTTTCCGTTTTGAATTTTCCTCAGAGTTCAGTATTTTTGTGATTTACTTTATACCTCCTTTCTGAACAGTACAAAGCAGGATTTCAGTTGTTTTAAATTTTTTGTCAGTATCCTCTTTCCAGTGTGGCAAAGGAAAAAGAGGCCATTATTTGTATTTGATAAGAGGGTACACTGCGACTTCTTCCTTGTTCGAAACTCTTCTATAGAAAAGTAATAAACTAAATAAAATAAAATCAGGAATATGACAGTTGTCCATTCGTTTGATGTGTATGAGCTTTTAATTTTGCCTTTTGATTAGGAACTTTCCGTTTTAAATTGTCCTCGAAACTCAGTACTATTGTGATTTTACTTTGTACCAGTCCAGTACTTTTCCATTGTTAAATTCTTGTTCAATTTGATATAAAAGTTTAGGGCTAAAAAGTTTTTAAAAAAAGTAATGGAGCAACCCCATTCTTACTTTAAATGTTAATACACATTTCATACTGTAATAGTATGGTACTCACAATCGGTTGGAAGTACCAAAAAGTACACTATTATCTAGGTGCAGTAATATTACCATGAAGTACTAAGAGTACAAAGTTTATTCAAAGTGTACTATTCAGTTCAAGCTTATTCAAGCTAAAAAATGAATTTAACTTGGATTAGAATGGTCCATAAAATTTGAAGGAAGGCAACATTTGCTTAAGACAAAAATCCTGCATTGTGATTCATAACAACAATGAACCTAATTGCAATAGTAGTTAACCTCTGTTAAATAATAATTCTATTAAGCAAACAGGGCTTCCCAAAATCTGATAGATGGTTCATAAAAGCGACATTTCGTATAATGCATTATCAATTATTTTCTAACTTCCAATTTTTACAAATACCTAAAACAGGGGTATCATAAATGAGCTATAGCTCAAATTTCTAGCTGTTAAATTTATTTTGCTCTAAACGTTCACTGACAATTTTACTTTTAATATTTGTGCTGCTAAAAAAGATGTTAAGGAATTAATCAGGGCTAATCAAAGATTAACCATCACTACAAAAGTACTTAAGTTTAAATCAAAGATACAAATGAAGTTACCCTTGACAGAGCAACGGACATTGATATATTACACTGTTAAACTAGTTTGATATTACTCATAATGAATTATATGGAATTTTATGCGAATGTCATACACCTGCAAGGTTTGGCTATCTGTACAATCAGCTTTCAGTCATTATTTTCTACATAAGGAAATGTCTTTTCCAAGTCAGGAATATGACAGTTGTTATCCAAGTGTTTGATGTGTTTGAGCTTTTGAATCAACCATTTGCTTTCCTTATGGATTTTTGTATGATGAACTTTCCACTTAGAATTTGCCTCGGAGTTGGATATTTTTGTTATTTTACTTTTTGTTAGTCTAAAACAGTCTTTTGGTCGTCGCTAGACAATGTAAGCCTTGAACTTTTTGTTTCCCTTCTTCACAGCTGGTTCGTTGCAGTAAACACAATTTTGTCTGGAACAAAATATTGACTGGAACCTGACTGTGACATTTGGTAAATTCGATCATACCACAATACGATTGACTAAGTGTGTCAAATAGAAAATAGCATATTTTTTCTAAAGAAAAAATCACCATGGGAGTATGAAATGGGTTGAAATTTTCATTTATATATAATGAAGAAAGGGAGCTTTTTTTTTTAAAGGGAACTGCTTTTGATGTTTTGCTGTTGCAGTTGAAGACATGTTTACCATATATATGACGGAATACATTTCCCAAATCGAAGTTTATTATTTTCTTTTCCTGACTTCTTATGATGTATCAAATCAGGAATATGAAATATATTTTCCGTTTATTCGATGTTTTTGAAAGGGGAAAACATCACTATTACTCATCGCAGAGGGGTTAATGGTGTATTGGTTGTTTTATGAACGATTGCAAAACACAATTTAAAAAGAAAAAAACATCTATAATCGGATAATTTAGGATTTATTAATGAAAAGGTCCTTAGGAAGTTCATATCAAGGTTGCAAGGTCAATCATCATGTTTACAAACAAAAGTTAATGTTTACCAGATGGTGACATTAAAACGGTAATGTTTCTGTAATTGAAATTTCTAATATCTCAAGTCAATCCTATGAGGAAAGTTCATTTAAATATCAGCACAAGCATAAGTCTACTTATTTATAAATATTTTTACATCATTTCAAGGAAGCATGACAAAAAGACCGTATTCTACTAAAAAAAAGACTTTCATATGATTTGGCAATGCTGTGTTGAATCCGATGCATTATCTCTAACTAAGCATCACTTACAACTATAAAAAACGTATACTGCAAACGTTAACTGGTAAACCAATGATTAAATCAGCAATATTTGAATGATGAATTATGTCAGATCTGTTTCAATAATTAAGGTGAAAAGGAAATTAGTAAATTAGTAAAATTTTACTGAATGTTGAAGAAATCTGTTGCATTTGAACTCTTATTGCATTATAAGGTAAATCACACATCTAGCTCTCGTATGCGTAGGAAATACTTTTGAGTTTTTATGTTGTGTTGTTTTCGACGTGTAAATATTTAAGATATTTAGTTTGACAATGAAACTCCAAGGAAAAGACCAAAAAATGCAGATTGCAAGAAATACACCTGAAGTTTCAAAAATGGAAAAATGCCTGTGCGATATGTACACTTTTGCCTTATTCTGAGTGTAACAAATCCGTTTTCCATAACTATGCCACAAAATTCCGAAGACAAGTAAGAATCAACAATTTGTTTTCCATTCATATGATGCGTTTGAGTTTTTAATTTTGCCATTTGCTAAGAGACTTTTCGTTATACTTTTTGTTAGAGTTCGGTATTCGTGTTATTAAACTGTTTGATCCTGGTAAAGGTATTGTGTTTTTATATTTACAATTTTCTAGTTGAATATCCAAAAAAAGTATTTGTGATTTCGCTTTTTTTCATGTGATGAAAACATTTATCTTTACCAACTTTTGTTTTGTTCTAGAAATGAAAAAAAAAAACACTTTTCGATTTCTTGGTGCGTCCAAGATTTAACATTTATCGTGATTTTCAACCCCAATAATTGGACACTTGGGATTTATAAATACTTTAATACTTATAGAAAACCACAAGAAGCATAAAACCATTAAAACAATAGCTTAATCCGCCTAAGGTCAGTTTACCTTTCAGTTATTGTTTATTAACAATATTTTGACATTTTGGCGAAATCACGTGATTTTATCCTCATGTATATAAAAAGAGAAGCGATAATGTTAGCATTATACAACAATCATGGTTTTGATATCCAACATTGTAAAGGAAGTAAAAAGATGTCTAAAGAAAAGACAATTTGTCATGTTGAAATATGAGGAAGATTTTCAGGAGTTATTTGATTATGTTATTAACGGTAGTTTTGCACAGGCTCGAGAACGAATGATGGCATATAGGAATGTCAATTTTAAGAACTCTTCAAAGTCTACTTTACTTATAACCACATGTCGGTCTACAACGAATGAAGATGATATTCTAACTTTTGTACAGTTTTTATTGCAAAAAGGTGCTTACATCACGAAAAAGGACGCATCGGGAAGAACAGCTATAGACTATTGCGAACAAAATGGACTTCTTCAAGTTAAAAGGTTGCTGTGTGTAACACTAGACTCCATTATTGCTGAAAATATTCGTAATTGTTTCTGAATATTGTGTTTATACCTTTACTATGGTTTTTATTGAACACTATAGTGTCAACCATGGGGAAGACATGTTTGCAACATACTTGACAATCATTCATTGTGTGTAGTATTCTAACTGTTAAGACTAGAAGTGACTTAACTAGACTAATTCTTGATCATTCACATGAATACATAGTTTTTTTAAAGTTTTAAAAAGTTGCATTTTGTTATTGGCTCAATTGTATTTTCAATTTAAATTACTCTAAAAAAAATCGATAATTTCTATTTAACAAAAGCAAAATAATTCAGGGTAAAACATCATAGTTAAAACCATTAACTATTGGTATACATACATTCTTTAGCCTTTAAAAATGACCAAATAGGTGAAAAGGCAAAACAAAAATATATATAAAAGTTCATAAATACTGTCGAAGTCAAACCTGTTCAGCCGACGGAACAGCCGTTGAACAACTGTCATAAACCTGACTTTGCTTATTTACGAATAAATTAGATATTTAAACACTGTGTTATAGAGAGCTAAACCTTCCACTTGTTTGACAGGGGTTTGAAGTTCATGTATATTGACACTATTGGGCATGCAAACCAAACGAACATATCATGTTAATGTGACAATATAATAGGACCAGGCAGCCATATACACATATAAAACAGACGTACAATAACAGTTGCAATAAGTTAAAACATAAAAACAAACAAACAAATGTAACAAAGTCGCCAATAATAAAGTTGCCGTAGTTGATAGTAAACATGACAAAGACACCAATACGTTCTGTTTTGAAGATGATAGTAAACATTACAAAGTCACTGATGTAAAACAAGTGTTGTTGACTGTACAAACTGTATAATATAAAACCTTACTCGATGAAGTACAAGGGTAAACGAAGCCCTTGTGTACGAATCGAGACTCAAGAACTGACTGAACCAGAAACATTCAAAGTGAAAAACTCGACAGTGGCATGCATTCACTTTTTTACCTAGATACATCAGAGACTATTGCATAACACAACACAGAAACTAAACAGATTAAGATATCACGCAATAAAAACACAGACAAGGGTTCAAACGGCGCCAATTAGTTTAATACAAAAAATAATGGTTGACACAGAAAAGTGTCAATACAAGTGCATAATAAATATCATTTACTTATCATTAGGTGATCCCGTAAAGTGACCTCATCACAAACTGTACAACATGTTTTTGCCGAACCCGACATTGACGCCTCCGGAAACATAAGAACTAAGTTTCGCTGAGTGACTCAATTATGAGACAATTAAAGCGAACACAAAAAATTTCATTTCACAAACATTTCACGAACATCGACTTATCTATTAATAAAACTAATTAGTTTAATGGTTGTATATAAAATTATTAAATCATACAGCTTTTAAGCAAATCTAACACACATTTAAAGTCTTAGATTTATTGCAAGTGTATGTAAAAATGTGAAAAAGTTGCAAAGCAGAACGTGTGCCAGGATAACTATTGAAAACAACATGTGAATCGGGCTTTAGATTTATATTATAAAATGCACTAATTATTCCCGCTGTGTTTTTTTTTTTTACAATTTTGCACAGCTTATAATAGAAATAATAGAAACAGAAATAGAAAATGAAAATGAAAATGTCAAATTTTCAAAACGATCATGTCCTGTGCTGATAAATATATATATTTGTCTTGCATACATTAAGGATTGACTTGACAGGGAAAATATTTATGAATGCAATAGTTATATTTAATTGTGTCACATAAAAACAATTAACAGAATAATTTATCTTATTGATTTTTAAATTTACTTACTGAATACAATAATGACAGATAATTAGAAAACATTTAAAAAGACTTGAATACTTTCCATGGTGGTTAAGTTTCTGAGGCTTTTTGGTCAACATTAGAATTTAAAAAAAAAACCTAATGAGTCTGTACACACGTTAAAGTCTATCTTCACAGACAGAATCATCATTCGTGGTTTAGAAAAGCACTCGTCTTGCTTTCATCACAAGTACGTTTTATATCCACTGACCAGTCCCAAATCACGTGTAATGCCTTTCAATTTATCATTTCTTAATTCATGTTTACCATATATTTGAAGTAAAGGTACCATAAGACAGGATTAGGTTGCCGTGATACTTTTTAATTGATCATTGGTTGCTTAGAAGAAAATGACAATGTATTTTGTTAAGTTTCTATTTTTGGACAATAAAGTGTTTGCGTAGGACATTAGAAGGTTCCTGTTTATTTTTTTCTTTCTGTTTCTAAAACTCTTGTCGGGTTTATTGTGTTTAATTGCTAAGAAATATCAAAATAAATAAATACTATCGGTTTGCATGTCGTACTGATTTATTTTCTTTTATCGTCCATGATCCCTTTGCCTTTTTTCTTTAAATTTATGAATATATCGAGTAATAAGTGGACGACAAAAAATGCCTCAACCCAACGACATAACAAACAGTGAATAAGTACATGATATTATACAATGTATAGGTGACTACAAAACTGGACGAACCCTAAATCTAAAATCTATATCAAAGTCTAGAAGCAACAGTGTAAATGATAATAGTGCCAATCACAGATCAAACATCAATAGAAAAGTTCTCACATTTACAATAAAAAAAATAAACCTACGTACCACTGATTGGGTCTTTTGGCGCTTTTTTGTTTGTATATGTGTTACTAGAATGCGGGCCTTGAACGTTTTTGGTAGTTTCTTCATGGTTTTTGGAAAGGATAAACTATCTCTGATAGCTTGCAATAAACAAAATCTTGTCATAAAAATAAGATTGACTTGAACTCGTTGATGACGTCTGCTAAATTTGTTTCTGTTACAATATTTGAAAGTGTGTTAGTCAAACAATCATCTGGCTTTTTCATGTGAAGTTTAATAATTAATTTGTCCTTGTGAAGATTAATCGTAGTTCCATTAGTTAATATTTGTGTTTCGACTATTGTTCTGTTATTGTTAAGTGTTTATATAATAACAGTTTGTTCTTGTGCTGTTGCTGAACAGTAGTCCCAGAATCATTGAGGATTAGGCAACCGCATTATGTAAGTGACTGTCGTAAGTCCGAAACATATAATTCAGTGGTTTACGTTAATCAGGCAGTTTGCTTTCTAGCCTTTATAATTTTACATTTGTTATGTCTTTTTATTGCTTAGTATGTGGTACGTTCTATGGTCTCTGTTGGATAGTTCTTCTTCTCATTTTTTAACGACATATCAGTCACCATTGAAAAAAACTGTTCCATGTAAGTTAAGACTGAATGCGAGAGTTCAAATCGGTCAAGACACATCGTATGGATCCACCAATTCGTGATGGTGTCCATAAAATTTACGGAGTGTCAATTTTAATCTGTCCTCCTCATAACTTTGTTGGAGCAGTTTCTGCGTAAGGAGCACACTCCTGTATATGAAATACGTATAGTGTGAACAAGCACGAGAATAACGCATCAATTGTAAACACCATAGGAAGGGGCAGAGGGTATGCTACTGCTGAGAAATGGGAAATTGATAATTGGGAAGTTGAAATCGTCCCGTTTGTCATAGATTTTCGTGTGAAGTCGTACATCTACATTTTTGTACGTCAATATTGAGGAAAATATCAAGGTATGAAGCAGTCCTTCTAGTATCAGTAGTATCCTTAATTTCAATTTCACTGGGAAGAGTAAATAATAATAATGATAATAAAAATATCTTATTGTAGCATTACAACATAAAAAGGCACTATAAATATTATTTAAATTAACTCGACAAACAGGACATTTTAACAAAAAAAAACGATTTTCATGGTTCATTCTTGTGTTGTACTATTAAACCACTGTCCAAGGTTAGGGGAGAATTGAGATCCCGCTTACATGTTTAACCCCACCTCATTCTGTATCTATGTGCCTGTCCCTAGCCAGGAGCCTGCAATTACGTGGTTTTCGTTTGTTTACGTGTTACATATTTGTTTTTCGTACATTTTTTTGTACATATATAACAGCATCAGAGTATACCGCTGTTCGAAAGTTATAAATCGATTGAGAGCAAACAAATCCGGGTTAGGCCTTCAGTTTTCTCATTTGAATTGTTTTACATTTGTCTTTTTGGGTCCTTTTATAGCTGACTATATGCGGTATGGGCTTTGTTCATTGATGAAGGCCTTATGGTGACCTATAGTTGCTTATTTCTGTGTCAAGTGGTCGCTTGTGGAGAGTTGTCTCACTGTCAATCTTACCACATCTTTTTTTTCATTTTTTTTTTATATCAAATGAAACAATGTACACATTTGTAACATTTTGGTAAATAATATTTTGTCTCGCATATTATATTGACTAGAACCTCAAGTGTGACTGTGGAATAGACATATGGTCACTTGGACATCTTCCGACCGGCAAAAAAAACGCTTGCCAAAGTTGAGCGTCCGTTTGGATGTGCGGGATGTATCATGTTTGCAACCACATTCAGTCAGAATGGGGACGTTTAATCCGATGCCTCTTGTATACAGACAGCCACGCTCTATGTACGGTAATAACCTTTGCAATAACTCTTTGAGGGGCCGTAGGTTGCCTGTTGCAAGGCAAAGTTTCTGTTCCTATCCATTATACCTTTATTGACCAGTTGCAGTTCAAATTTCCCCGACCATCATCCTGGATGCACTATTATTACAAGACCTACCTATTGTATTTAACTTTGTCAACTTGTTCTCGTCCTGCACATGCATGAGATATTTGCAACTGGACGTTAAGCAACTGGCAATCAATCAATCATATTTACTAGAACCTGACTATGTTATCTGTGAATTTGTTTATGAAACACTATGATTGATTAATTGTGTGAAATAGAAAATCACTTTCATATTACTCATTTTGACATACACTTGTTGTTGTTTTATGTTTTGCACTGTTTTCTGCATTGATTAACAACATCTGCAACATTGCATTTAACATTATTTTGTTTCGTATATTATATTGTCTTGAACCTGATCATGGTGATTTTTTCTTATGAAACGATATGATTAAGTGTGTCAGATAGAAAATAATTTGACGTCTATTGCATTTTTTATACATTTTTTTTAATATTATTCTTATATTATTCAATTTGACAAACGTGTTTGCAACCATTGAAAGGGAAGCGTTGACAAACACGTTTTAAAATGAATTGGCTTTTCTTTCTAACATATGTAAAAGACTTAAACGTGCAAGAAAGAAATATATTCGACATGTGTTAATTTTGGGACGATTTTCAGACATTATTCAAAAGAGGCGCGAAAATTACGAGAGGGACAAAGACAAAGAGACCATAAAAGGACACAAAACATAACAGAAAAGACTAAGCAACAACTTGGCGTGGGCTCAGGTGCTCTGGACGTGTAAGCAGATCCTGCTCCACATGTGGCACAGGTCGTGTTTCAAATGTTAGTACAAACCAGGTAATAAATATAATTTGGTAAGTAACATTCGTGAAACGGGATCGGGTTTGTAAGTAGTTACGTCGTTAGAAACATATCTGCTGTATTTTGAGAAACGGATATTTCATAACGGTCAACCAACTCTTGATGGCGTCTGTGAAATTTGCGAAAGAATGATTTCAAGTTCATGATTAAGAACTCTTTGTTTAATGATTCCTTGAGATAAGAAAACCTCTGCCGAGGAAATCACGACGGGGAAACTTGGTATACGTTTTTACGGCAATTTTGCTCAACAGCAGTTGAAGGGATTTAGTCGTTGAGTCTAATTTATATAATATTGCATGTCAGTCAACAACAAATTAAGAAGAATTTTTTTCATGTGTTTTGTATATTTTATACAGTTATGCCTACTTCATGAAATGGCTAGAGACTATTGCGAGGAAATTAAACATTTGGGATGTTAAGATGTTTTTATTTTAAAACATTAGACTACAATATACTGA
The DNA here is from genome assembly GCF_963676685.1 of Mytilus edulis. Taxonomy (NCBI): domain Eukaryota; kingdom Metazoa; phylum Mollusca; class Bivalvia; order Mytilida; family Mytilidae; genus Mytilus; species Mytilus edulis. The sequence goes on from NC_092344.1 coordinate 12,220,657, forward strand.
ATTATTATGAAAATTATTTTCCATTTCTTCTAACATGTCTAACTGTGGCTCTATGGTTCACCTTTTAGTACTATAACGAAAATAACCCACTCTAATTATGTAGATTTGTTAAGATGCTACTTTATTGATGAATTTTGTATGGAAGGACTACTTTCGTTTGAACAATAGATGATTTATTTACGTAAAGTAAAAGATGTGTATCCTGTCGACGCACCTTGACATTTTCTGTGTTGAGAACAGCGGTACACTTGTATCTTTTTCTATATTGGTAAAAGTAGAAACTACAGAAGAGTAAATTGCATTTTATATCTATATAGATATAGGAAGATGTGGTGTGAGTGCCAATAAGACAACTCTCCATCCAAACTAAAAATTTACAAAAGTAAACCATTATAGGTCAATGTACGGCCTTCAACATACATATTACAATATCGATTTGAAGGATCTGTACTTTTGATGAATTATCAGACATTCAATATTGTGTACAGCATGTGTTTAATTCAACAGACATAACGTCAGATATAACATTTAATTCAATTTTGATTTAATGAATGTTAATTCGAAATTGATTTCATTTCGAATTCACCTAAATGTAGGTTAACACATGTTGTGTTAAACATATTCTTTTTAATTTTCATATGTATCACAGAAATTAAGTATGGGTGATAATTACCTTCCCCACGTGGAGAAGTGGTTATTATATCATAAATTCTAATATGACGTCCTTCAAACGCTTTGAGTACACACCCGTGGTAAAATATGAATATGTTCCCTGGGCTGTTCCGATCGTACTCCCACGTCATATGCTTTTTTATGAATGAGCTTCCTGACGTCATAGAACGATGACGTAAGAATATAAACATTTTACGGGAAAATACACGCTTGTGAAACAGAAAATCATCACCAGAAGGAAACGTAATCAAACGATGCTAAAATGTGATATCAGCCATTTTTTTAAACATATAAGACATATAAGTAAATTATCATTTAAATTCATCTAAAACTATCTTAATACGTTATTGTAAATAGTTCAAGCATGTCAATAATTCAGTTTCCTCCTTGCTTTTACGACAATTTAATAGTGCGTTTATGTATGGAAACGGCAAATATTTGCCTCCACCTAGAGCACTTCGATCCATGAGAATTGCAGTATTTGTCCTATTAGAATCGAAATAATTTATGGGTGCTTGAATATATCGTGATTTTTCCACTGGTTGTCCCTTTATGCCGATATTTCACCCCTCGCTATCGCTGGGAAAATATTTGTCATAAAGGGCCAACCCTTGGTATAATCACGATATATTCAAACCCCCATGAATTATTTCTTAAATATTACATGAAATTAACAATGAGTACATTCACCATGGAAATTAGCATAAGACGTTTAGCTGTATTGAAATCTACAGATAACAAGCTAAGGCCGTGTTTAAGGAAGAAACAATTTTTGAATAGAATTGATATTTATAACAATTATTAATAAAGTTCTTTACAGAAATATTTGTCTAATATTTTTTTTAACTTAAAAGAGGGACGAAAGATACCAAAGGGACAGTCAAACTCATGGCTAAAAATGAAAAAGACAAACAAACAACAGCACACACAACACAACATAGGAAACTAAAGAATAAACAACACGAACCCCACCAAAAAACTAGGGGTGATCTCAGGTGCTCCGGAAGGGTAAGCAGATCCTGCTCCACATGCCGCACTCGTCGTGTTGCTTATGTGATAACAAATCCGGTAAATGGTCTAATTCGGTAGGTCACATTCATGAAAGGGAAGGGGATTGTAGTTACGATGAAAGGAACATATTCGATTTCATTTGTGAAACGGTCATTCCATAACGGTCAACCAACTCGTGATGGCGTCCGTAAAATTTACGAAGGGATGATTTCAACTTCACCATTTAGAACTCTTGGTTTAATAGCTTCCTTGTGGGCAGCAACCCTCTATCAAGAAAATCATGATAGGAAATGCAAGCACGGGAATATCGTATCAACTGGTAGACATATATACCCCGTATGCAGGTGCTGCTGGAATGTTGCTACTAAGAAATGGAAAGTTCACAATTGGAAAGCTGAAATCATCTCTTTTGTCGTAAAGTTTTGTTTTCAACCGAACCTCATTGTCAATTTCTAGATGTAAGTCAAGATATGAGGCCGACGTAACTGTATCTGTAGTATCCTTTATCTCTAGCTCGATTGGATAGATGCGTTTCACATAGTCACCAAATTTAGAATTATTTAGTGAAAGAACATCATCTATATAGCGAAAAGTAGAGTTAAAGGATATTGTAGCTTCATTAAGCCCTTATCAAGACTCAAAGCAGCATCATTGCCGAACACATAATTCATTTGAAAATTAAGTCTTTCCGAATCGACTTGACTTGCACAGAAATGTTTGTCACTGGTCTTTCCTCAAACAACGATTCACTCATATTTTATGCATTACTTAAAAAGTGTGAGGTAAATGTACTGTTTGTCTAGGTCATGTATCTCAGATCCATTAAATTACCCTTAAAACTAAAAAAAAACATTACCGCTTCCCTTTGCCAAATACTCCTTGGAGAAGAAATGCCATTTGAAACAAAGAGAAAAGATAGGAATATATTGATCCCTAATATATCATTCCGTCTTCTCATTAAATTTCTGTACCGATGTAATGCATTGGCTTTATGTGAATAAAAATATATATTCTTCGCCTGTAGGCACGCTACTGCAGCCTACGTTTTCTAATGCTAAATCGAGACATCTTTATTATTTTTAAACTACTGCAAATCATCAAAATGGCTTTCATAAAGAAGCAACCACTTACTTTAAAAAAAAAGTGGGGGGGGGGGGGGGGGGGAGTATTTTGTTGATTGATCTGAGCCAGAATTTTTTCCGCCCAAACGTTTTATTCCGGGTTTTTTTTCGATGCTGGTAGTCAATCTTTTTTTTCAACATTTAACACTATAATGTATGGGAAAACTCTTGATTTAGAATATTTTTGTATCATCTGTAGGAATATTTCCATCGATATCACACCCACCAACCCCCGAATCCCCCTCCCCTTTCATCCACCGATTTGAAGTCAAATGGTCGTTCCCTTACTGCTAGAATAGTTGTCCGAAAACTTTGCATTCGGTTCTACGTGATGAACATTTGAATGACATAGAGTTTACAAGTGTGAACAAATCTTATGTACTGGTAATTAAACAAGGTATACAGATGTGAACAAATTTAATGTGAAACCAATGTCCAGTACATTAAACTAATTGTAAACAAGTTAACTGTACATGGCGTTTGGTGTGAACACGGACTAATTCAAGAAAGAAGCATGCTATACTTTTTTGGGGGTAGTTTGAGGTATTTAGTGTTTTTGTTAGCTGTTAGTCTTGTTTTGTATCGATCTAATAAGTAAAATCCTATTCCACTGATATATAGTTTTTTCGGTTGTAGAGCTGCTACCTCACTGTCCAAAGTAAGGTGATAATAAGCGTGTTTAATCCCACCACATTTTAGTTTGTGGAAATCTAGAGTCTACAACCTGTTATTTATTGGTTTTTCAGTTTTTTGCTGTATATTCACTTTGTGTGTCGATTATGTTCAGAAACGTTTATTCTTGTGTTCTGTTTCATCTCTGTCCGACATTGGGCGCCCCGAAACATGTTTAAACAAGCATCATTATGTAGGTGCCTCTCTCACGTAGGGATCCTATAATTCAGTGTTTTCATATGTTACTGCGGTTTTTTTTTATATACATAAGTCAGGCCGTCGCTTTTTTGTACTTAATTAGTTCGTTGCGGTTTTCTCACTGTTGAAGGCCGCATTGTGACCTATTGTTATTTAAAACATGTCCGTCTTTGGTCGCCTGATTTATAAATTCTTGAATACATGCTGATAACAGAAGAATAGCCTACACCATATAAGGTCAATATTCCTACGAGATATTGTTGAATGACATTTGACCTAATGCGTGATTGTATCTATTATAAAAGTGACGAGCTAATGTTAACATGGCAGAATAATCATAGCTTTGATATTAAAAAGAAGAAAAAAGAAGTTAAAAGATGCATGAAGAAAAGTCAGTGTGTCAGGTTGAAGTCTGAGCAAGATTTTCTATAAATATTAATTTAAATGGCTTAACTCGACAAACAGGACGTTTTAACAAAAACAACCGATTTTCATAGTTCGTTCTTGTGTTGTATTATTAAACCACTGTTCAAGGTTAGGGGAGACTTGGGATCCCGCTTACATGTTTAACCCCCCCCCCCCCCCCATCCTGTATATATGTGCCTGTCCCTAGCCAGGAGCCTGCAATAAAGTGGTTGTCGTTTGTTTACGTGTTACATTTTTGTTTTTCGTACATTTTTTGTACATATATAATGGCATCAGTAGTATACCGCTGTTCGAAAGTTATAAATCGATTGAGAGCAAACCAATCCGGGTTAGGCCGTCAGCTTTCTCGTTTGAATTGTGTTACATTTGTCTTTTGGGGTCCTTTTATAGCTGACTATGCGGTATGGGCTTTGTTCATTGATGAAGGCCTTACGGTGACCTATAGTTCTTTATTTCTGTGTCAAGTGTTCGCTTGTGGAGATTTGTCTCACTATCAATATTACCACATCTTTTTTTTCCTTTTTTTTTTTATATCAAATGAAACAATGTACACATTTGTAACATTACGGTTAATAATATTTTCTCTCGCATATTACATTGACTAGAACCTCAAGTATGACTATGGAATAGAAATATGGTCACTTGGACTTCTCCCGATCGGCAAAAAAAAAACGCTTACCAAATTGGAGCGTCCGTTTGGATGTGCGGGATGTATCAAGTTTGCAGTCACGTCCGGTCAGAATGGGGACGTTTAATCCGATGACTCTTGTAAACAGACAGCCACGCTCTATGTCCATTTATAACCTTTGCATTAACTCTTTGATGGGTCAGTTGCCTGTTGCAAGGCAAAGTTTCTGTTCTTATCCATTATACCCTTATTTACCAATTGCAGTTCAAATTTCCCCGACCATCATCCTGGATGCTCTATTATTACAAGACCTACCTATTGTATTTAACTTTGTTAACTTGTTCTCGTCCTGAACATGCATGAAATATTTGCCACTGGACGTTAAGCAACTGGCAATCAATCAATCATATTAACTACAACCTGACTATGTTATCTGTGAATTTGTTTATGAAACACTATGATTTATTAATTGTGTGAAATAGTAAAATCACTTTCATATTACTCATTTTGACATGCACTTGTTGTTGTTTTATGTTTTGCACTGTTTTCTGCATTGATTAACAACGTCTGCAACATTGCATTTAACATTATTTTGTTTTGTATATTATATTGTCTTGAACCTGATTATGGTGATTTTTGTTTATGAAACGATATGATTAAGTGTGTCAGATAGAAAATGACTTGACGTCTATTGTCAGATAGAAAATGACTAGACGTCTATTGCATTTTTTATACATTTTTTTTTAATATTATTCTTATATTATTCAATTTGACATTTGCATTAAAAACGTGATTGGAACCATTAAAAGGGAAGCGTTGACAAACACGTTTTAAAATGAAATGACTTTTCTTTCTAACATATGTAAAAGACCTAAACGTGTAAGAAAAGAAATATATTCGACATGTGTTAATTTTGGGACGATTTTGAGACATTTTTCAAACGAGGCGCGAAAGTTACGAGAGAGACAAAGACAAAGAGACCAAAAAAGGACACAAAACATAACAGAAAAGACTAAGCAACAACTTGGCGTGGGCTGAGGTGCTCCGGACGTGTAAGCAGATCCTGCTCCACATGTGGCACAGGTCGTGTTTCAAATGTTAGTACAAACCAGGTAATAAGTATAATTTGGTAAGTCACATTCGTGAAACGGGATCGGGATTGTAAGTAGTTACGTCGTTAGAAACATATCTGCTGTATTTTGAGAAACGGATATTTCATAACGGATATTTCATAACAGTCAACCAACTCTTGATGGCGTCTGTGAAATTTGCGAAAGAATGATTTCAAGTTCATGATTAAGAACTCTTTGTTTAAATGATTCCTTGCGATAAGCAAACCTCTGCCGAGGAAATCACGACGGGGAAACTTGGTATACGTTTTTACGGCAATTTTGCTCAACAGCAGCTGAAGGGATTTAGTCGTTGAGTCTAATTTATATAATATCGCATGTCAGTCAACAACAAATTAAGAAGAATATTTTTTTATGTGTTCTGTATATTTTATACAGTTATGCCTACTTCATGAAATGGCTATAGACTATTGCGAGGATTTAAACATTTGGGATGTTAAGATGTTTTTATTTAAAACCTTAGACTGCAATATACTGCATTATTATGAAAATTATTTTCCATTTCTTCTAACATGTCTTACTGTGGCTCTATGATTTACCTTTTAGTACTATAACGAAAATAACCCACTTTAATTATGTAGATTTGTTAAGATGCTACTTCCAGGTTGATTTATTGATGAATTTTGCGATGCTTGTCTGTCCCAGGTTCGTGTGTTTGGTTTTGATGTTATATATATATATATATGTTATATTTGTTATTCTCGTGGGATTTTGTCTATGTGTGTTACATTTTAGTGTTATGTCGTTGTTCTCCTCTTATATTTAATGCGTTTCCCTCGGTTTTAGTTTGTTACCCCGATTTTGTTTTTTGTCCATGCTTTTTTGAGGTTTGAACAGCGGTATACTACTGTTGCCTTTATTTGAATGGAAGGACTATTGTCGTTTGAACAATAGATGATTTACGTACGCAAAGTAAAAGATGTGTATCCTGTCGACACACCTTGACATTTTCTGTGTTGAGAACAGCGGTACACTTGTATTTTTTTCTATATTGGTAAAAGTAGAAACTACAGAAGAGTTAATTGCATTTTATATCTATATAGACTATAAGATGTGGTGTGAGTGCCAATAAAGACAACTCTCCATCCAAACTAAAAATTTACAAGAGTAAACCATTATAGGTCAATGTACGGCCTTCAACATACATATTACAATATCGATTTGAAGGATCTGTACTTTTGATAAATTATCAGACATTCAATATTTTGTACAGCATATGTTTAATTCAACAGACATAACGTCAGATATAACATTTAATTCAATTTTGTTTTAATGAATGTTAATTCAAAATCGACTTCATTTCGAATTCACCTAACTGTAGGTTAACACATGTTGTGTAAACCTTATTCTTTTTAATTTTCATATGTGTCACAGAAATTAGGTATAGGTGATAATTGTCGTCCCCACGTAGATGAAGTGGTTATTATATCATAAATTCTAACCTGACGTCCTTCAAACGCTTTGAGTACACACCCGTGGTAAAATATGAATATATTTCCTGGGCTGTTCCGATCGTACTCCCACGTCATATGCTTTTTATATGAATGAGCTTCCTGACGTCATAGAACGATGACGTAAGAATATAAACATTTTACGGGAAAATACACGCTTGTGAAACAGAAAATCATCACCAGAAGGAAACGTAATCAAATCCATTTTTTTAAACATATAAGACATATAAGTAAATTATCATTTAAATTCATCCAAAACTATCTTAAAACGTTATTGTAAATAGTTCAAGCATGTCAATAATTCAGTTTGCTCCGTTCTTTTACGCCAATTTAATAATGCGTTTATGTATGGGAACGGCAAACATTTGCCTCCACCTAGAGCACTTCGATCCATGAGAATTGCAGTATTTGTCCTATTAGAATCGAAATAATTCATAAGGACTTGAATATATCGTGATTTTCCCACTGGTTGTCCCTTTATGCCGATATTTCACCCCTCGCTATCGCTGGAAAAATAGTTGTCACAAAGGGCCAACCCTTGGTATAATCACGATATATTCAAGCCCCCATGAATTATTTCTTAAATATTACATGAAATTAACAATGAGTACATTCACCATGGACATTAGCATAATCCGTTTAGCTGTATTGAAATCTGATAACAAGCTAAGGCCGTGTTCACATTGACCTAAACTCGGTGTTGTGTAAGTGTAACTCACACGTAAGCTAAACAAAATTACGTTCCAATTGATACAATTCAATGTTTACATGTAGTGTAAAACATGTTATGTCTACATGCAGTCGATACTCGATGTAGGTCTTGTGCCGATTAAGTGTTCACAAAACTAGGCATTTAAAACATTAGTTTCACCGTGTATATTTAAGCAAGAAACAATTTTTGAATAGAATTGATATGTATAACAATTATTAATAAAGTTCTTTACAGAAATATTTGTCTTAACTAGATAAATTTATTTGCTTTTTTTTTAAAACTTAACGTAGCTTCATTAAGCCCTTATCAAGACTCAAAGCAGCATCATTGCCGAACACATAATTCATTTGAAAATTAAGTCTTTCCGAATCGACTTGACTTGCACAGACATGTTTGTCACTGGTCTTTCCTCAAATAACGATTCCCTCATAAATGCATTACTTAAAAAGTGTGAGGTAAATGTATTGTTTGTCTAGTACATGTATCTCAGATCCATTAAACTACCCTTAAAACTAAAAAAAAACATTACCCCCTCCCTTTGCCAAATACTCCTTGGAGAAGAAATACCATTTGAAACAAACAGAAAAGATAGGAATATATTGATCCCTAATATATCATTCCGTCTTTTCATTGAATCTCTGTACCGATGTAATGCATTGGCTTTATGAGAATAAAAATATATATTCTTCGCCTGTAAGCACGCTGCTGCAGCCTACGTTTTCTAATGCTAAATCGAGACATCTTTATTATTTTTAAACTACTGCAAATCACAAAAATGGCTTTCATAAAGAAGCAACTACTTACTTTAAAAAAAAGGGGGGAAGTATTTTGTTGATTTATCTGAGCAAGAAATGTTTCCGCGCAAACGTTTTATTTCGGTTTTTTTTTCGATGCTGGTAGTCAATCTTTTTTTCAACATTTAACACTTAATATATGGGGAAACTCTTGATTTAGAATATTTTTGTATCATCTGTAGGAATATTTCCATCGATACCACACCCACCAACCCACCAACCCCCTTCCCCCTTCATCCCCCGATTTGAAGTCAAATGGTCGTTCCCTTACTGTTAAATTAGTTGTCCGAAAACTTTGCATTCGGTTCTACGTGATGAACATTTAAATGACATAGAGTTTACAAGTGTGAACAAATCTAATGTACAGGTAATTAAACAAGGTGTATAGATGTGAACAAATTTAATGTGAAACCAATGTCCAGTACATTAAACTAATTGTAAACAAGTTTACTGGGAATCGTAGATACAAATTTCTTGTTTTGGGTTACAATAATTCATATTTTGTGAAGAATCACACTGAATCTTCCACAAAATATACTGAAGTTGATATTATCAAAATGCTGGACTTTTGATCGACAATATATTTGTTGAGTTTGGAGGATTTATATTTCAACAGACAATCGGTACTCCAATGGGTACTAATTGTGCACCCCTGCTGGCTGATTTATTTTTGTACTCGTATGAAGCAGAATTCATTCAGAATCTTATTAAGACAAAAAGAAAAAGCACCTTGCGAAATTCTTTAATTTTACTTTCCGATATATTGATGATGTTCTATCATTGAATAACCCATACTTCAGCCAATACGTACATCTCATATATCCCAGTGAACTTGAAATTAAGGATACTACTGATACTATAAGGACTGCTTCATACCTTGATCTTTTCCTCAATATTGACGTAGATGGACGACTTCACACGAAAATCTATGACAAACGGGACGATTTCAACTTCCCAATTATCAATTTCCCATTTCTCAGCAGTAACATACCATCTGCCCCTTCGAATGGTGTTAACATATCACAATTGATACGTTATTCACGTGCTTGTTCACACTATACGGACTTCATATACAGGAGTGTGCCCCTTTCTTAGAAACTTCTCCAACAAAGTTATGAGGAGGACAGATTAAAATTGACACTCCGTAAATTTTATGGACACCATCACGAATTGGTGGATCCATACGATGTGTCTGTAACCAAACTAGCTAAGGACATTTTTACCACATAGTAGATTGTGGTTTGTCATTATGTCGTCTAATCTTTAAATTACCAAACGTGACTTATTCCCGATTGTGACTATTTTGCTGAGTGTGAATTCGCATTACTATAAGACGTGTTACGGTACTTGTCTATCCCAAATTCATGTATTTAGTTTAAATGTTTAATGTTATATTTGTAATTCTCATCGGATTTTGTCAAATGTGTTGACGTCTTTTCTATTATATTTATGTGTTTGGAAAGAAAAATTAATCACCGCCGTCATTTATTAGATTTAATTTTGGTCAACGTAATCTGTACGATAATTTACGTTTGAAGTTGGATTCATAACAAACTGGACATATATATTTATAGGGTTATTGCATGAATATTGGGGAATATTGTCCCGAGTAGAATGTTATATTGCACGAGCTTGCGAGTGCAATATATGTTCTACGAGGGACAATATTCCCCAATATTCATGCAATAACCCTTTTATTGTATAGCAATATAATATTTGAAAGTAAAAATTGGTTTAAACTAAGATTTTGTCATTGATGACGTCATGAATTTTGACGATTTATTGCACTAGTGCAATATTAGAATTTATTGCACGCTAACTTTTGGCTACTTTCTGTGGGAAATATTATATTGCTATACAATAATATAGTTAATTGCTATTAATAAGTATTGCAATATGCATTGTGTTTAAATGCAATATCAGTATTTAGTTCTATTATAATCTTTAATCAATCCTAATTCTATCTTACTTTTGAGATATAGTTTTTCATATATGTCGTAATTTTTCTGCTGTTTCAGAAATTTCATATATTCAAATGTGACGTAATTTTTAATGCTTTTCACCATCGTATGTGCCGTCATTTTCATAATTTACTGCGTTGAGGCCTGGACTGAGTCGGGTGTGTCTATTCTGTGTTATGTATTCGTGTTTGTTTTATGTAATAAGGTAATACTGTAACGCCGCCTCCCTGGTGTTAGAGTCGGCCACCAGAGAACACAGGGTCACAAAGAAAAAGGGATTTAAAGGATCTATAAAGTGTAAGGTTCGACGTCCACTTTTAACCGTCGGACGAAACACGTTACAGAAGGGGAAAACGTATACTTGTATATATATAGTTATGAAATAAAATGTCTAAATAAATAAAGTTTCATATTTTATTTGTACGAAAATAAATAATCTCCGTTGGAGAGGCTGAGTCTTGCCGGCTCTGTCACTGGTTTGGTCGAGTTCCCGGTAATGCTTGGTCCTACTTTGACATACAACCCGATTATATATTTCTCAACAGTCCAGTTTTAAAGGGGTTACTTATTTGGACTATCTGTATAATCTCCCTAAACGAAGATTTTATACCCAAATTTTACTTTATACCCCACCAACTTGATATAATAAAAACTTAAGTACCGAGACCAACAACTTTAACACCGTCAAGGCAACCCTACTTAGCACCAACACCGACAACCATAGCACCGTCACCGGCAACCTTAGCACCTACAACCTCAGCACCTTCACTGGCACCCTTAGCACCAGCACCGACCACCTTAGCACCGTCACCGATAACCTTAGCACCTACAACCTTAGCACCAGCACCGACCACCTTAGCACCGTCACCGATAACCTTAAGCACCAGCACCGACAACCTTAGAGTAATATACAAAGATAACGGTTATTATATACCGTATTTACTAACTTTTAATACTTGGTTGTAATTATCCGACATAATTTGACTTCTTATTTAAATATTGCCGCTCTTCAACTTTGTTAACCCAACAATCTCTCCGTTCTGGTGTTGTTTTTGCTTTTATACCTTCAACTGACCAATGACAGAGCTCGTTACAAATTGTCTACCAATCAGTAACCATGTTACTTTTAAGGGGAATTCCCGTAATGTTTATATTATTGGTAAATATGGCTGGATCTTCATCAATAAAGATGGGTTTGGACTTTAAAATCGTTAAAAGAATATTAGAAGAGTTTTATTTGAGTTTATAGTATAATAAGGTAACTACCGCGAAAATACGGAATCAGTACGTGAACTAAAACTTCTTAACAAACTAACATACACAAATCTGTCGTATCATGAAAACAACAGCCAAAATAACAATGACAAGTCTTACACTACTTGTAACATTAGACATCTCACTAACATCTATCGTTTTATCCTCAATAATTTCGAGAAACTATACAGACATAGGTTTACTATAAAAAGGGGGGAATGTCGGCATTACAATACTTCAGTTTCATAATGTATATCTGTTATATCCATTTGATAAAATTTACTGTTTGCAATAGCATTAATTGTTCTAAATAATAAGGATGTTCTTAACCCAAGCATAGAAACATAGCCGTATTTGACACAACCTATTTCAACTGTTGATCTTCAGTGCTGTACAACTTTGTACTTTTTTTCGCTTTCGATCTTTTATATCTGGGGGTCACTGGTGAGTCTTGTGTGGACGAGGCGCGTTTTTGGCGTATTGAATTCTAAACCTGATGCTTTTTGTTATTCATTAATCATGTGTTTCTTTGTCTAATACGTTCTCCTATTTATTTGTATTGTAGTCCTGTAATATTATGTTATCATTTCAATGTTATATTTAACATTGCCATTAAAGTGCGAGGTTTGGCATGCCAAAAAAACAGGTTCAACCCACCATTTTTTCCTTTAAAAATGTCCCGTACAAAGTCAGGAATATGGCCATTGTTATATTATAGTTCGTTTCTATGTGTGTTACAATTTAACGTTGCGTCGTTTGTTTTCTCTTATTTTTAGTGTAAATTGACATTGCGATAAGACGTGTCACGGTACTTGTCTATCCCAAATTCATGTATTTGGTTTTGATGCTATATGTGTTATTCTCGTGGGATTTTGTCTGATGCTTGATCCGTTTCTGTGTGTATTACATTGTAGTGTTGTGTCGTTGTTCTCCTCTGATATTTATGCGTTTCTCTCAGTTTTAGTTTGTTACCCCGATTTTGTTTTTTGTCCATGGATTTATGAGTTTGAACAGCAGTATACTACTGTTGCCTTTATTTTCTGTACATGGCGCTTGGTGTGAACACGGCCTAATTCAAAAAAGAAGCATGTTATAATTTTTCGGGGGTAGTTTGAGGTATTTAGTGTTTTTTGTTAGCTGTTAGTCTTGTTTTGTATCGATTTAATAAGTAAAATCCTATTCCACTGATATATAGTTTTTTTTTCGGTTGTAGTGCTGCTACCTCACTGTCCAAAGTAAGGTGATAATAAGCGTGTTTAATCCCACCACATTTAGTATGTAAAAAATCTAGAGTCTACAACCTGTTATTTATTGATTTTCAGTTTTTTGCTGTATATTAACTTTGTGTAACGATTATTGTTCAGAAACGTTTATTTTTGTGTTCTGTGGTTTCATCTCTGTCCGAAGTTGGGCGCCCCGAAACATGTTTAAACAAGCTAGAGGGTTATAATTGCCTATGTACATTTTCTACTTATAACTATGGACTGAACTGTGCCTATTATTGCTAATGATGATTTATGTTTCATTACAGATGACCGTGGTCATTGTTCGACATTAAATACATGTGTGAATAAATAGACATTGTTCTTATTTATGACCACGACCAGTAATCACTGAAGACCTGTGAGGAACAACACTTATACGACAATGCCTGCAGTACAGTGTCCAATACCTGGATGTGAATATGTCACTGACAATCTTGATGCAGCAATCGTAGCTGTACTCATCACTGTTCATAGTACAACACACGTTCCGGGACCAGTCACAAAAGCAAAAGTAGAAAAAGTGAAAAGACCGGTTATATCAACAGCTAGAACTAGTGAGAAATGGGCATATTTCGAATCACGATGGTCCGATTATGTTGCAGCAACAAAAATTGCCTGCCGTGACAAGGTAGTTCAGCTTCTAGAATGCTGCGATGAGCAGCTGCGCAAGGACTTGACACGATCAGCAAGGGGTAGTTTAACGAACAAACCTGTACAAGAAGTGTTATCCGCAATCAAGAAACTTGCTGTTCGTGAAGAAAATACGATGGTGGCCAGAGTCACACTTCATAATATGCGCCAAGACCGTGACGAACCAGTGCGTAGCTTTTGTGCACGTTTGCGAGGACAAGCCGGTGTTTGCAAATTCTCCATACAGTGCTCTACTTGTAACACAGATGTGAACTATACAGACACCATTATTCGGGACGTGTTTGCACGAGGTATTTCCGATCCAGAGATCCAACTAGATCTCCTCGGTGACAAAAACCAAGACATGACCCTTGAAGAAGTCACTCAATTCGTTGAAGCAAAAGATTCAGGGAAACGTTCTGCAGCTAGATTATTCGATTTTCAAACAGTTCAAGCAGCTAGCAGCTCTTATAAAAAGGCAAAACAGACAGCCGTGAGGGACAAAAATGAAGTTTGTACATATTGTGGTAAAAAGGGACACGGCAAAAGTGCACCAGCTCGTCTCCGTAAATCAGATTGCCCTGCATATGACCATAAGTGTGGATACTGCAACCGTGAACACCACTTTGAAAAGGTTTGTAGGAGCAAGGAAAAATCAAAAACTGGTACAGCTACTCATAATACAGACGATTGTGAAGGTGCTGTTTTTGATTCACTGTGCAGCATATCCAGCGATTCACATAAAGTAAATGGCAGAACGTTAGCCATAGACCATCATCTTTATGATATTCTGTCAGATACCTGGATCAGCAAGTCATCGCAACCACAATCTTTCGTCAACCTTGTTCCAAGGATATTACCGGAAGATTATGAAGCATTTGGTTTCATCATGACAAAAAAAACAAATACTGTTGCAATCTCTGCCATGGCGGATACAGGATGCCAGAGCTGCCTTGCCGGTATCAAGGTCATCCATCGACTAGGAATAAATCAGACTGAATTAATCCCCGTCAATATGAAAATGCATGCTGCCAACAACAAAGGTATCACGATCCTTGGTGCAACCTTACTCCGCATTTCAGGCAAAGATGATCAAGGCAAACATGTCGAAACGAGACAAATGACATATGTTACTGACAACTCTGATAAGCTATTTCTCTTCGAATGATCTCTGACAGTTTTCCAACAATTGGTGAAATTGATGATACGCAATAAACTCCCGGTACTGAGAATTCTCATAACAGTACAAACAACATCGGAAGTGTTAACAGCCTAGATACCACCTGTATCTGTCCTCAACGAAAGCTGCCGCCTCCAATGCCAAGGAACTTACCTTATCCAGCAACTGAAGATAACCTAGAAAAAATAAAACAATTTCTTATGGACTATTATAAATCTAGTACCTTCAATACATGTGATCATCAGCGATTGCCACTGATGGATGGACCACCACTGCGATTGATGGTGGATCCCGAAGCTGAATCTGTGCCTCATCACACTCCAGTTCCAGTACCAATCCACTGGAAAGAGGAAGTCAAAGCTGGTCTTGATCAAGACGTCCGACTTGGCGTATTTTCCATATTTTATTTCTGTGCCACTACACAGCTTTCTAATCCTTTATCATAAATTCATATTTCATCTGAAGTCATGTTTGGTCATAAACAACCAGGAAAGATGGTAAAAATTGTTTCCGAGACAAGTATAATAGATTAATAACACAGCAATGTTCATCTGTGACCCATTTTTCAATAACAGTCAACAATTTCAAAATATTTGCGTTCATAAACAAATCAAAACAAGACTTCACCTTACAACACGGTCTGGTTACCCTTCTGGAGCACCCGAGATCATTCCCGATATTTGTTTGATTTCTGCTTTCTGTGTTTTATATACTGTTGTTTATCCTTTCGTCCTTTTAGCCATGGCTTGTTGTTTGGATATTTGTATAGATTTCAACGTAAATATTTTAAAAACAAATACCACACACTTGAAGGTTTTGATTATTTTGCAAGATTTTGCGCGACTAAAATAAGCGAATGGAGTAAAGTAGATAAATAACCGTGCATTCAATTTGGGCGATAAGTAAGAAAGGAACATTACACTAATCAGCTTAAAAAAAGAGATTCGAGATTAATATGTATTACAAAATGCGTTAATTTATCCAACTTTTATTCAACTATTTGAACAGCTGATAGTTGAAAATTCAAATGTCAATTTTTCAATTTTTCATTTCGATAATGACATATACATATACATATATAAAATGAAGAGCATTGTAAGTTGGTTGAAGAGAAATAAAATTGATTGCAATAATGACAACAACAACGACAAACAATTTACGGACGTGTCTACTCATTCCAAGTGGGATAAATCTCTGAGGTTTTTGATCCAAATAAGAATTGAAATACCCAATGAATCTACAAAAACCTGCCTTACATCTATCTTTGTTTAAACAGTATTTATTAATGAAAAATGTCAAGATAAATATTAAAATGTTACATAAATTCAAATATGGGATTCGGAAACAAGTTTGGAAAAACTTTTATATCCATCTTTAAAGACCCAATTGTTGGTAAGCTGATGTGACAGTTTTTGTTGTCTTTTCGAACAACAAAGCTCTCAATAGATATCGTCTCTCTAACATATCGCTGTTTATGAACCCGAACATATATTCCTTCGACAAATACAGAAGAGGAGTTTTATGCATTTTACATAAATATTTCGAACAGCATAATTTATATTGAATAACCACAAAGTTAGATGTAATATTTAATTTTTTCCTTATGAATGTAAATTGAAATCGACTTTCACACCTGTTTCTTCTTAATGTAGGTTAACACAATAACTGTAAAATCTATTCTATTTGATTTTCTGTGTCATCTTAAATTTATTATATATCTCTGTTAATTTTCTTCCCCACTGTGACAGGTGATTATTATTACACAATATATTACAGGAAATGTACAATGAGTACATTTACCACATACATTAGCATTAGAATGTTAGCTGTTTTGTAATCGGAAAATTTTATAGTCGATTCTATGTTCTGATATATAGATATAAAAAGATTAGGAAAAAGGATGTTGTAAAAATATTCTATATATATTACGAAATATTCACAACATCACCAGTAACTGTGAATATTCTCATATGAGTAGTTTCTGTATTTAGTGTTTTTAAACTGTGTGTCTTGCTCTGTATTGGAAAATATGTCGAGTCCTAATCTTTTGATTTTCTTTGTTTTTTCCTATTGTTGTGCTGCTACTCCACGCTCACATGTTAACGATAAAGGCAACAGTAGTATACCGCTGTTCAAACTCATAAATCCATGGACAAAAACAAAATCGGGGTAACGAACTAAAACTGAGGGAAACGCATTAAGAAGGAGAACAACGACACAACACTACAATGTAACACACACAGAAACCGACCAAGCATCAGACAAAATCCCACGAGAATAACAAATATAACATCAAAACCAAATACATGAATTTTGGATAGACAAGTACCGTGACATGTCTTATCGCAATGTGAATTTACACTAAAAAATAAGAGAAAACAAACGACGCAACGTTAAAATGTAACACACACATAAACGAACTATAATATAGTAATGGCCATATTCCTGAGTTGGTTCAGGACATTTTTAAAGAAAAAATGGTGGGTTGAACCTGGTTTTGTGGCATGCCAAACCTCCCTCTTTTAGTTTAAGAATTGACTGCGCCTAGAAACATGCTTAAAACAATATCAGGGGCATTCATATCAACTCTTCTTTCTTAAAGATACATAGGACAAAATGCAAAATATGTTTTCATATGTTTTCATATGTTTTTCATATATTTAACATATGTTTTTCGTATGTTTCAAAACATTAGAAAACTTATGTTTAGGTCCGACATGAAAACATATGTTTTTAAACACATGAAAAACATATGGAAAATATATGAAAAACATATGCTTTATGAAAAAAATATATGTTGCAATTTTTCCTGTGTAGTATGTGACTATACAAAGTATGTTATCTGATATTCAGTGCTTATCGTTTTTTGCTGTATACGATTTTAGTGTTTAAAGTATTGCTCGGTACAGACTGTTCATTTATTGTATTGTTGCACTTCTGTCTCAGATTAAGGGAGGATCAAATATTGTAACGTACTATTAAAATATGTATTTATGTATTCCCTTGAAATGATTGTTCTTGCGTTTGTTTGTACTTTATTCTTATGTTTGTTTGTACTGTATTTCTGACACGTAGTGTTGTCATTTTAACGATTTTTACCATTGTCATATAGACAGAAGGTGTTGCTACCCATACAAAAAGGTTCAACGCATCATTCCTTTTTAATTAGGAGGTCCTGTACCAAGTCAGGACTTTAGCATTTTTAATCTACAGTATGTTTCTATGAATGCAGACGTTTGCTTTTTCAATTTATTTTTTGTTAATTTGTACATAATTTAAGTCGTTTGTTTTCGTATTTGAGACGTTTAACACTGTGTTATGTCGGGTCTGTTAGCTTTCGCAGCTTAATATATGCGGATTTGGGTTTCTCATTGTTGAAATCCGTATGGCGACATTTGGTTGCTAACATGTACGTCATTTTGTCTCTTGATGTATGAAAAGTTGAACACATGTGGAGAATACAATAATAGTTTCAAATATATAAGGTCAATATTCCTACGAGATATTGTTTAATGAGGATATTTTGACATTTGACTAAATCACGTGATTAAACCTATATAAAAAGAAGCGTTCATGTACATTGCAGAACAATCATGGCATTCATATACAAAATGATAAAAGAAGTAAAAAGATGCGTAAAGAAAAGTCAGTTCGTAATGTTGAAATTTGAAGATGATTTTCAGGAGTTATTTGAATCAGTGATTGAAGGTAATTTTGTACAGGCTCAAGAACAATTGAAGGCATGTAGCGGTGTTAATTTTAAGAACTCAGCAAAGTCTACTTTTCTCATGACTGCGTGTCAGTCAACAACAAATGAAACAGAAATTCTTACATTTGTACAGTTTTTATTGCAGAAAGGTGCTTACATCATGAAAAAGGACGCATCGGGACGAACAGCTATAGACTACTGCGAACAAAATAAACTTTTTCAAGTAAAAATGTTGCTGTGTGAAACAATAGACTCAATTATTGCAAAAAATATAATCAACTTTTTCTAGTTACAAATGCATGGTGTATATGTCATACTTGGAAAAGAAGTTAACGACATGCTTGTAAATCATAAGTAACGTAACAGGTGATATTTGAAGAAACCATTCTTTCGATTAACCAATAGCAAATAATGTGTACGTAAAAACCATTATAGCTTGGACAATTACTGATTTTAAAGGCATGAAGAATTATGGATCCTTAGATGGATTTTCCAGTCGACACATATTTTTTTTAATTCTGTATAGAATCCATCCAGTGTGTGTCTTATTCGAAGTTATAGGGAAATGTGTGACTACAGTAGACTATTATATGTTTAGCTGAAATATAAAAGAAAAGATATTTTCTATATCTTATGTCTTCACGAATATTTTCATGCAAATATATATGAAAATGAATATAATTTTAAATGTATTGTTAATAAAGTATTTGAATATAAATAAAAGTTTCACAGAGTATACATTTTTGTTTTATGTATTTATTATCAACCTACTGTTCTGCCAAACCTATTCCATATTAAATTTTAAAGTTTTATAACAAATCAATGTTCATCTGTGAATAGATTTTAGAAGATCTGGTATTAGTGCCAATGAGACAACTCTCCATCCAAGCTACAATTTGTAAAAGAAAACCCATTAAAGGTCAAAGTACGGTCTTCAACACGGACTCCATGCTCACACCGAACAGTAAGCTATTAAGGGCCACATCAATGACTAGTGTAAAACCATTAAAACGGGAAAACAAACGGACTGATCTTTATTAGAAAAAACTAAGAGAAACATTTATAAACCACACCAAGAAACGACAACTACTGACCAACAGGTTCCTGACTTAGGACAGTTTCAAACCAATGGAGCAGGTTTAGACGTTTTAATAGGAACCAACTTTCACCCTTACCCGAAACACTAGTCTAACATCATAATTTACAAAGACACACATAATATATCAACTGAAATGGCTCAACTGAATCAAAAAACATATAAATGTAAAAGCCGGTTTCTTGAGGATTTTAGTAAATAAAAACTAAACTTCTGAATAGGGTTCTGTAACTTTTATTTCAGACTAACGAAGTTCAATACTATATGGTAATGTAAATAAAGCACTGTAAAATATAAATGTACTTATAAATTACAGAAAGATAAATCTGTTTACTAAGTAATAATAATTAAAACTAATGTTCGTAATTCATTATCATGCAAACTTATTTAGCTGCATACATATGTATCTGATCACAAAAATATATAATGTGGATACCATAGCAATTACTTTTCTCAATTACAATTATACCAATTCGACTTTAAGTTATTGTATTACATGTTCTCATATGCTGTCTCATACCAAAGTCTATTGAGCAATACTTGTGTTGATAATCTAAACTATACAAAACGTAAGCTGCATGCTTGTTAAATCAAAAAGCAACTAATCACAAAAAGTAACAATAATAGCAAAGCAAATATTAAAAACTAAAGCTAAGCGAAACAAGAATACAAATACACTTAGCTTACCTCACATATCGTGCAAGTGGCACATTTCCATATAAACCATATTACACACTACATCTTTAATACAGTAAGGTTTAAATATACCTTATTTATGAAACTCCAAATCACAGAATTGTTATTGTATAGATTGTTATTTGCAGACAGGTAAAATATGTGTTGACCACAAGATGTCTTCCCATAAGATATCGAACAAAAGAATTAAACCGCCAAAAGTACTGACCAATAGAAGAAATATCCGAAAGCGCTCAAATCAACCGTGAAAATAAATTGATAACTACAGTGAAATCAGACTTAACCAAAGCATAAGAATAGAATTCGTCCGTCAATAGTCCATGTCAATAAGTTAAAATAGAATAACACATAATACTAATCCTTAATTACAGAATGTAATTAATAAGCTAACAATATAACTTTATTCAAATATGTACTAATATCAATTACTAAGAATATAAAAATATACCCAATACATAAAATAACAGGCTATCACATAAATACAAGTGAATATACACTTAACGGATAAATTTGATTTATGACCCAATGTGAAAACAAACTCAATAAAATAAGGGGTGAAAAAAGGCAACAGTAGTATACAGCTGTAAAATTTTGAATAATTACAGAAAGTAAACATGTTTTCCATAACGGTAAGCAATGTAATATCCCTAAAACAATAAATAATAAGACTTCAATTATAAAGTTGCAATTAAATTCCAAGATTAAAACGAAAATAAGCATCTACCATGAAACTGAACATACGATATCGGACTTACAGTTGAAAGTTAGTTACCAAAAGGACACTAAACCTATATGTCGAAAGGAAACTGACACGTTATTCAGGACTAATATTTATTACAAAAACTGATAATTGATCCAACTGAACAGCTGAAAGTAGAAGATAAGACATTAATATTAATTCAAATGTCAACTTTTCAATATTTTAATTTCGACAATGTGTTTATAAACACGTTGCCGTTCACAACAAAAGAGCATTATTTGATAGTCAACGGAAATTAAAATGAATGAATTAATAATATTTACTGGTGCTAACTAAAACCAAGTAACAAAGCAATTTTTACTTTGGAATGAATACAACGTGTATAATCTCTATGAGTGGGTTAAATCTCTGGGGTTGTTGATCTCAATCAAAATTATAATTACTTAATGAATTTATGAAAACAAACTTACATCTATCTTGAAAGACCCAATAACTGCTAGCAATTTTTCCTACCTCCATGACAATCAGTTTGTTGTCTCTACAAAAAAATCCCCCATACGATATCTGACTTGTTTGTAAATCGCTGTTTATGAAATGAATGTTGAAGGAACTATGGAATTGACCTGGAATGCCATATACTGTATTTATGTCCTAATATTTTACTGTTAGGGTTTTTTGCTTGTGAGAAAGCTGTCTGCATATTCTGTTTATACTTTTTTTTTATTTCGTTTACTAGTCATTTGGCCAGTTGTGGAGAGTTGCATCATTTGCAATTATACCACATCTTCTTAATTTTAATTCACGACACTCAGAATAAAGAAATTTATATTTGTGAACTTTTCTACATTGGTCAGAGATATAGGGGGAGGGTTGAGATCTCACAAACATGTTTAACCCCGCCGCATTTTTGTGCCTGTCCCAAGTCAGGAGCCTCTAGCCTTTGTTAGTCTTGTATTATTTTAATTTTAGTTTCTTGTGTACAATTTGGAAATTAGTATGGCGTTCGTTATCACTGGACTAGTATATATTTGTTTAGGGTCCAGCTGAAGGACGCCTCCGGAGGGAATTTCTCGCTACATTGAAGACCTGTTGGTGACCTTCTGCTGTTGTTTTTTATTTGGTCGGGTTGTTGTCTCTTTGACACATTCCCCATTTTCATTTTCAATTTTATTCAATGATGGTTATCATCTTATATATGCAAAGAAATCTTATGTGAAGTGTTGTCTGTTGTACTGGACAGGATAAACTTCAATAGTGCAAAGAATTTCTTTATTTGAATCAAAGATGCATTTTACACATGTTTTGCAGCGGGCAAATTGAACAAAGACTGATAGGGGGAACAATCAGGTGGTATTACAACCCTAATTTGTCAATAAAACTAGATTGTTTTCCCTAAAATCTGATGCAAAAACAAAGCCTTATAATGCATTATCTATTTTCCTAATTAAATATAAGCTTGTCCATTTTTGTTTGATTGGTTTGCTGTATGTGCAAAAAAACACTCGCTGCGAAGGCTTAATATTTAAGAGATTTTGTTGCCATATAAAAACACAAAGCCGGATATAGATTTGAAACTCACGGCCTAAATAAAGCTGATTTAAAAGTCTGTGAGATGGATTGCTGCATATTTTCTGTTCTTGAAAGGTTTTATTGTAGGCATTAACAACTGACCATCTACTATATAAACCGTCTTCCCTTCATATAAAACTGTTAATGGTAGATATATACAACACAAATAGCACGGGGCCGTTCGTTTCAAAGTTCATTAAAGCTAACATTAAATAAGTTACAAAACATAACAAAACATACGTATAAATCAGATGTCTAACCATGAACAACGTAAATTTAACATACATCTAAACACTGATGTTTTTCTAACGTAAAATGTGAGTTTATTTATTAATTCTAGCGCTTATTTAAAAAAAGAATATGTCAGCTATCGGGGGAAGCGTGATATAACACGTTTACCTGATTAACTTTCGTAAGGTACGTAAGGCGTTTATTAAATTTAGTTTTAAATCGTGAACGTGTGAAAGTTGAAATTAGAAGTATAGATTAATCGTACTTTATAGATGTCAACTACTCAAAATCGATGTCGGCATACATTTTTTTTAGCAATTTCCACGATAGCACTATTCCTTTGAAGATAATATTCTTTCATCTGAGGACCGGGCTGCTGCGTTGACAAATGTGTGACTGCCAACATTATCCATCTAATGATTTATTCGAACTGTTGAAAATGTGAGTCCCTTATTTATTAATGCTAAATGTAATCGGCATAGAAGGTGTGGATTCACAAGATATTTATCTAATAAACATGAAAATTTCAAACCAACCTTCTAGACAATTTTTAAATTCTGCATGTTTTTATGTGAGACAAGCACTTGGAGAACAATGTTCGCATATTTGATAAGACCAAGCTTGTATAGTTTTGGGGCTCAAGCCAAATCATTATATACACAAGATATTCATGTAAAGCAACAGTTAATGAAAAACAATCTCGTATAGTTTTGGGGTTCAAGCATATGCCCCAAAATAATAAAATGTTGTTTATTTGATATTTCGTAATATTTGTTTTGATTTGAGGCACGTTTATAATTATATATAAATATACAATCCTTCACTAAATGTACATTCCCAATCCTCAAAACATGTAATGTTGTAATAAAACAGAAAATTCATTTGGAAAAAGGAATAGACAAATGCATGAATGATACAAATAAACCCCTCATAAATGACAAATCCGTGCAAACAAAGGTCCTAAACAGAGCACTTTGAGACAAGACAATTAAATTTAACCAGATATAATTATATTGATAATAAAAAGACGGGTTATAACAAATTTGTCTACAAGTCCAAGCGTAAAAACTATAACAAACCACATTAATTAAAGAACGTGTGACATGGTTACCGCATGTTAGCAACGTTTGTTCGGGCTATTCTTCAATATAAAAGGCGTTAATTTGACACACTTTAAATTGGTAATGGCGTGAAAAAATAAAATAAGAAAAAAAGTTAAATGTGTCAAACATTCTAAAATAATTTTTTTCTTGTCCCAATAGATTAATACGCAGTTAAATAGCAAAGACAGTGTTATATACGTAGTTATATTTACGCAAAACATGCATAACCTCTACATTGTATGTTTGATTTAGAAAATATGCACATCTTGCGTGCAAACTTATAAACCTGGCATCTTGGATAGTTTTGTTAGCACCACTGATAGAAACATACGTTATCACGCTGATGATTAATATATGGAAAAAAATGTTTTAAATGGTAAAAGAGATTAAACGTTCTTATCAATATATTATAATGACTATTTTATATCACTGAAATCCATTTTTTTGCAATCAAGCTGTTGTTTTGATAAGACAAGACTCACCTAATTTAATCTTACGACAAGTTAACAAGAATGTTGAAAAATAATGAATCATCGCAGAAGAGGATCATAGAAGTGGTAATGTGCATTCTCATTAACTGATCATAGAGATAAATAGCACTTGTCGCTTAACTAAGAGTAATGTTCCTGTGTTACATGATAGCTTACCGAAATATTTGGTCTCAATATTTGTTTTGCGATAAAAGGTACTTCAACAAAATTATTATTCCATTATTCACTATGATCTGACTCTAATAAAAAATAAGTGACAGCTAGGTACCTTTTTTAGATGCAGGAGATATGAGATAATTGACCTACTCCGATTTCTGAAGGTAAATCCGGTATCATATGATAGCTTACTTGTGTTGAAGATTTTTTTCTCATTTGTTTGAAATAAAAAAAATACTGTTATCGAACTTGCACTTTTTTATGCATATCAAAACTATTTTGTGAATGTTTGAAAAAAGATAATTATACTTTATAAATTGGCAAACTAGTCGTTGGATGTTGAGATTCAAAAATGATAATATGTAACTTAAAAATTCCAAATGAAGTAGAAGTTTAATGAGGATTTCAACATTGAGCAAAACCTATACCGTATACCTAGCTATTGAAGGCTACACAGGTTTATTTTATTGTTTTCAACATCAAATATTACCTCATAACTAGCTATTGAAGGCTACAAAGCTTTATTTTATTGTTTTCAACATCAAATATTACCCCATACATAGCTATTGAAGGCTACAAAGGTTTATTGTATTGTTTTCAACATCAAATATTACCTCATACCGAGCTATTGAAGGCTAGAAAGGTCAGACAGGACATGTTGGAAAGAGTTACAAAGTATATAACAATCAAGGTCAACGGGAGACAATTCAAATACAGTTTTATAGAATCAAGTATCTCTATTAATATTATAACAATATCAATAAACGTCTCCCCTCACATATAATCAATTAGATATGAAATTTTTCTCTTGGTTTGAGTGATCTGTAATAGGAGGTGGATATATTTTTTTAGTGTGTATATCACATGTAAAAGTTGATAATGTAGTGTTAAAGTGACATGTAAACCAGAACTGCGGATAATTTTAGGAATACACTCATCATTTAGGAAGACATCCCATTATTTTGATTAAAGAATAATATTTTTTGCACCATTTTTATAATTTGAATTGCATTTTGTAAAGGTGTATGGCTAAACGTGCTGAATCGTGAGTACGTCCCCACAAAAGGTGACTAATAAATTCTTCAGTTTCATTACAGAAATTACATAAGTTGATTTTTTTACCCATATTTCTTCAAATAATACATGTGTAGCGAGAGGTACTGGAACATACTAAATTTGTTATAAAACTATAAACTATAACTATAAAATACCAGCTTTCTTTATATGTGTTAATAGTTTTTATAATAAAAGAATTTACCTGATTTTTTAAATGTTTTTAATGAATTCATTTTTTTTTATTTGATATGCACAAAATTTTCTCTAAGGAAGAGATCAGATCTTTTCAAACTTTCGGTATCATATGAAGTAGAGAATGGTATTCCAGGAAATTAATATAAAAACTATAGTATCTGCATTATTTTGTTCAAATTAAAACAAATTACAGTTTTCATCTAGTAAATCTAGCAAACATTTTTCTTATTTATCTTCAAACTTTAGTATATCTGGTCCGACCGTACGCGTATGGTCGGACCATATGAGTATAATACTCGTTTGGTTATTAACGGGCCGGGCCGTATGAGTATTTGGACCATATAGGTTTATTTATTTTTCCAAATTACATTATAAACGTTTCAATAATACAAGAACTTTATAAAAAAAACAGTGATGGTTTAAAACATGACAATTTTTTAATTTTATAATAAAAAAAAACTACGTAAAAATTTAATATTGATGCCATAGTTAGTTTTCATCGCTAGTTACATTAGTGCATGTAGGCTTGGATGACATTCACTTCCACACGGTATCATAGCATTTTTGCATTTTCAAGTTTTGTGCACGATCTTTTTCATTTACACATTTTGTTTGCGAGTGAAAAACAAGCCTTTTTTGCAGCTGCGTACAGTGATACCGAGGTCTTTGGCAATTCTGATGTCTACAGTATTTTTAAGAAGCTCTAGATCTCAAATATCGTAAAATGGTTGACTGCAATACACCATCTTCACAACACAACTTAAATAAACTAATAGTATGCTACTGTCCAGTGACTTCTTATGTAACAGTTCATTAAGAAATTTTTGGAATTCAATTTTTTAGTCAACATATTGCCATTTACTCGTAATAACAAATCGGTTATGACCATCGGTAATGACCATCGGTATAAAATGTGTTTACTTTAAATTTGACAATTAAGTAAAATTAACAATGTGAAACTTCTTATTTTTATTTAGCTTATCTTTTTATTATAATATAACGATAAAATTACCTATATGATAGCGTCTTTTGAATGAACGGTCATACCATATGAAGAGTTTAGAAGTATTAAAAGTAAACTGTAACAGAGTGTTAATTACCCCGACCATATGAGTATATACCCATATGGTCATGACCATACGCGTATGGTCCAAATACTAATATGGTCCGGAACATATCCATATGGATTGTTACATGATCCCTTCAGTAGTGTAACCAGTGACCGTGTTTAGTTTATTCCAGTTTAGTAGATGTCTTTCCAAAAAGTATTCTTGTAGAAACCTTTGGGATACCATAAGGATAAATCATTCATAGTTTGTCTGCTCCATTTATCCATTAACAGTGTTTTTCATGGGTTTATATTTAAGGGGTCTAAAAGTCTATTTATCCATGCTATCTTTAGTGAATAACAAAAATATTATATATCTGACATTTCAACCCCTCTCCTCTCATTACTTTTTTTTGGGGATGGGCTTTTATCTGGGTTTTTTAACCACAGGAAACTAAAGAAAATATTTTTAATTTATCTTATTTTATCATCAGGTGGGTTTGGCATAACTGTTACGTGTCAGTATATTTGAAAGTCGTTTCAATGATAACATATAAAAACAAAACAATTAATTAACGTCCATCAAAAGTATACTGACAAATTCAGATCATGCAAGTACATGTTAATTGTACATTTTCAATGTTCAGTGGACCGTGAAATTGGGGTCAAAAATTTAATTTGGCATTTAGATTAGCAAGATCATCTCATAGGGAACATGTGTACTAAGTTCTAACTTGATTGGACTTCAACTATATCAAAAACTACCTTGGCCAAAATCTTTAACCTGAACTTCGCACTATCATTTTCTATGTTCAGTGGACCGTGAAATTGGGGTCAAAACTTTAATTTGGCATTAAAATTAGAAAGATCATATCATGGGGAAATGTTTACTTATTTTAAAATTGATTGGACTTCAACTTCATCAAAAACTACCTCGAATATCACTGAATTTGTTAATTTCAAATACCTAGTTTGGTTAGAAAAGGCGGTTTACAGTTATCAACAACGCTTGATATTTTGCATCCACTTTTCAAAAGTTTCTGATACGAGGGGGTGCAAATGATTCCATTTTGGTTTCCAACTGTCAGTGTTTGTTTTTCTTTCATCAAAACACAATGTCCATGACTTGGTATGTGTACCTGACCAATGCACACATCCGGATGAGCCCACCTTGATATGCTTCTCTTTCGATGTGCTCCGGAAGAGAACATATTGTAGGGGGAATAGCTAAATATGGGCGCTGCTTTATGACAAATGATTCAAATCGTGCCTTGATAACAGAAAATGTTGATGTTGCCGTACATGATGCAAGGAAATGGTTCTATGATGTCCATGTCTCTGTCTTCATACAAAACTAAAAGCGAGCAACAGCATCCTTCACATTTAGAAACAATTCCAATGTCTGCCAAGCTGACCTATTCATTTAGACATTGGGGTTATGAACAGATTAGACACCAAGGTCTTCTTTATTAATTGTCAAATGTCGGACAATCTCTGTTCATCATTAATGTCAATTAATAGGTTAAACAAATTCTAATATCAACACCCTATTAGGCATACAAACTGATTTTTTTCTTTGCATGTATTTTTACAATGTACTAAACCAAGCTCGGGCTATCTTAAGGCGTTTGAACTGAGAGATATTATTGATGTCTGACATTTGACAATAAATAAAGTAGACCTTGAAGAGTTTTTAAAATAACCAATCATACATTTACATCACATCGGAATTGGACTTCTTTTGAACTGAGTTTTACTGTGCATTTTGCTGTGTGTTTGTTTTTTCTACATTGGCTAGGTATAAGGGAAGGGTGGAGATATCAAATGACATGTTTAACCTTATATCATTTTTGCGCCTGTCCCAAGTCAGGAGACTCTGGCCTTTGTAAGTTGATTGATTTTTAATTTTAGTTTCTTGTGTATATTTCGGTGTTTAGTATGTGGAATAACTATATATTACCCATAATGGGACGGAAAGACGGACAGCCGGAAGGATGAATAGACAGAGGTAAAACAATATCCCCAAATACAAAACATACATGACTAACAAAGGCCAGAGGCTCCTGACTTGAGACAGGCGCAAAAATGCCTAGGGTTGAATAAGTTTTGAGAGATCACAACCCTCCCATATACCTGTAGCCAATGTAGAATAAAGACACACACATAACAATACCCATAGTAAACCCCAGCTTAACAGAAGTCCGAGTCCGATGTCAGATAAGGTAACAAATGAAACTAAGCAAAATGACAATGATACGCCAGAGGCACCCTCTCTGTGTTCAGAATAGACATGAAATATTTGTCACTGTACCTTGTCTGTTCTATGAATTCTAACCCTGAGTTTTTTATCTGCTACATGTTATAAATCCTCGCGCAAAACTCTGATGAACCTCCTATTGCACCCATTACAAAATAAAGATTGAATTCCATTAAATTAAATTAATTTATGAACAGCATGTACGTGTCGCTAAGAAACGTTCATATAACAAATGGTCAGTATAAATTATCCGTGTAATTTGCTCTATGGGATGTTTGCATGCCCTTTATTGTTAATATTGATGTACTTTATACTTAATCATGTCTTACTCAGACTTACCGGAGAAGCATAGTTTAGTGTTTTAAATAAATCAAACATAATATTATATGTTGTGGTGATCCGAATTATTTGAATGACCGGCACTAGTAACTGAAATTCTTCACCTTTCACAAGGGGGTATAATGCTTCTTTTGAAATATCTCTGACACTCGGAAATGAGATTTTCCAGATTCTTGATAACAGGTGCTTGGTTTTGTATTACACATCAGTTGAGAAATATGAGACATATCATTGACTCAGTCTCTTTTTACTAACTTGAATCATTAATATAAGAGCACTTACGGTAGTACATTTTCATGATAAATAATTGCAGTTGAGGATTCTGGGATGGGGTCTGAACCCCTTTTTATTTGACAATCCGACAAAGCCTTTGAAAGGCGATATATAATGGTTGGACTGACAACCCTTTTAACTTGGGCACTATTTAACCCCCCCCCCCCCCCCACTTACCCACCCACCCCCCACCCCCCCCCCCCAATGTCTGGATCCGCACATGATTTGCATCCTCGTCAAGCTCATAAATTTTAATACTAAATGGGAAAAAATTTATAATGTTTAAAAACTCCGTGTAAAGATAAAAATCGTAAGGTCCGAGCTATCCGTAGGACGAATTGACCCATTAGAATTTACCTGCGTAAACAGTATAGGTCAAGGGCGCCACTGAATGTGCTAATATTTGATCTTCGAAAATGGGGAAATTAGCAAAGACTTGCTTCAAAAATCTCCTATGGCCTGTACATTAAATTATGCTATGGTAACATTAATTATTTATAAAGCTGTTCGTTATAATTTATTGAATGATTCCGCACAATAATGTTACCAGTCTTTACGTTTAGTCGTTGCAATCAACACTGTCGACTGAGCGGTAAAATACAAACGAAACACTACCGAAATGTGCAGTTTCTTTCGGTTATCAAATGACCATTGTATGAGTGTGTCCGATCCTTCGCCCCAACTTGTCAAATCTCTTTCCAATTTATGATTTAACTCAATCCTAGCAAATATATTGTGTATCTTTTAAATATTAATCTCTTTCATGGTTGAAATCTCTTAAACGTCTCATATTTCGAAATTCGACGATAAGCTAATGTTTGCATTGATACAGCAGCCATCTTAGATGCTTTAATCATATGATTAAAAATGTAATCCATCTCAAAGATGTGGATTTAGTTTAACGACAGTTTTAGCCTTTTAACAATGTTTAACGCAGCGTTAAAATTAACGACAAGTTGAACAACACACTAATCATAATTATGATTAATTTTAATCGAATGATTAAGAAATTTTAACGACGCGTTAACACTAACGATAAGTTGAACAACAGACCCCTGGTGTTTATAGTTTGTATACTTGTATGAAACACAATGTGAACGATCAGGTCACTATCATAATTTGACATTCAACAAAGATCAAAACTTATAGCTCACACACGCTAGCTATATTAACAAAAACGATTCAATAGTGGAGAAAATCAACATTTTTAAAGTACAAAAATAAAATAATAAATATTAAGGTTGAACATGAACCAGTGATAACTGGTTCGTGGCACTGGTGACATTGTGTTTGTGGTCAATATCGGACAGTTGTTTAACAACACAACATAAAAACACTTTGAAAATCGTCCATTTCGAAAAAGGATAAACAGACATAACAGTATTAAGCTAACAAAACAATTAACAAAACGACATAAATTATTGAATTAAGAATATTTAATTTAATGAAATCTGTTTCAATCTTCTTCTCACATGCCCAGTTTGTTTTGACATGATATCCTAGTAATGGGTGTTACCAAAACAATGAAAAGATTAAGTCGGAAATTCAAGGACATTAAAAAGGCATAACTGAAAAAATTTAAATACAAGCAAAGTCAATGATTTTTTAATATCTCAGTTTAAATTTACAATGTCTATGTTAAGTGCTTATTTGAGATTTCAATAAACTCACATTCCGCTACTTTTTTATTTATACATACAGAAATACAGAAACCAAAGGCCTCAATTGCATTTTGCTTCGTAAATGATTAATTGTATTTACAACTTTTGTCTTGACGGACAACTGTGTTGGTCAAAATCTTGTATAGGTAATACATTTTGTTAAACCTAGTTTTTACAAAAGAGGGGCAAAAGATACCAGAGGGACAATCAAACTCATCAATCGAAAATAAACTGACAACGCCATTACTAAAAAAATAAAAAGACAAACAGACAAATACTAGTACAAACGACATAACATAGAAAACTACTGACTAAGCAACAGGAACCTCACCTAAATTGGGAATGATCTAAGATGCTCCGGAAGGGTACATAGATCCTGCTCCACATGTGGCACCCGTCGTATTGCACACTTTATTACGAACCAGGTAAAAAGTCTAAGTCTGTAGGTTTCATTCGTGGTGAAACGGGAAGTGGATTGTAGTTATGACATAAAGAACATATCCGATATCATCTGTGAAACAGTTATTCCATAACGGTCAACCAACTCGTGATGGCGTCCGTAAACTTAATGAAGGGATTAACTTCACCATTTGGAACTTTTGATTTAATAGCTTCCATGTGAGCAGCAACCCTCTATCGAGGAAATCAGGATAGGAAATACAAGCCCGGGAATATCGTATCGAGATACAAACTCCGTATGCCGGCGCTGGTGGAATTTTGCTACATAGAAATGGAAATTTGAAATGATTTCTGTTGTCGTAAAGTTTTGTTTTCAACCGACCCTTTATTGTCAATTTCGAGTTGCAAGTCAAAATATGAGTCAGACTTAACTGTATCTGTTGTTTCCTTTATCTCTAGTTCGAAGGGATAGATGGGTTCAACATAGTCACAAAAATATGGAATTATTTAGTGAGAGACCAACATCTATATAGCGGAAAGTAAAATTAAAGGATATTGCTAACTTCTCATCTTTCTTCCTAAGAAGTTCCTGTATGAAGTCAACCTCATAATAATGCGCAACTGGTTTCCATTAGTATGCCGACAGTCTGTTGAAAACGCTTCCTCCAAACGTAACAAATATGTTGTCAATTGAAAAATCTTGATAATGTCAGTTTCAGACAATTTTTTGTTTGAATCAGAGTGATTATTTACAAAGTAGAATTTATCCATCCACAAGACAAGATACTTGTATCTACGTTGGTCATTCTTTTTTATGAAACAATGCATTACCAACTCTTGCAATTTGTTTTTTAGTTTGGAATGTGGTATACTTGTGTAAAGTGTAGAAAAGTCAAATGTTTTTTTTTTATACTATAACAAGTTGATTGATTCTTAGAGTTATGTACTTTAAAAGATCTTAGGAATTTTAGTATCCACATCTGATTCACGCCACCTCTCGAATAGCTTTATCTGCGGGGAAAACAACATATTTGTCATGGAGGTATGACAATAGTTATTAAAGGTACCAGGATTATAAATGTAATACGCCAGACGCGCGTTTCGTCTACTTAAGACTCATCAGTGACGCTCAGATTAAAATAGTTATGAAGCCAAACAAGTACAAAGTTGAAGAGCGTTGAGGACCAAATATTCCAAAAAGTTTTGCCAAATACATCTAAGGTAATCTATTCCTGGGATAAAAAAATCCTTAGTTTCGAAAAATTCTAAATTTTGTAACAGGAATTTTATAAAAAAAAATGACCATATAATTGATATTCATTTCAACACCGAAGTGCTGACTACTGGGCTGGTGATACCCTTGGGGACGAAACGTCCAACAGCAGTGGCATCGATCCATTGGTGTAAATAGTTATTAATGGTACCAGGATGATAAATTTAATACACCAAACGCACGTTTCGTCTACTTAAGACTCATCAGTGACGCTCAGATGAAAATAGTTTGAAGCCAAACAAGTACAAAGTTGAAGAGTGTTAAGGACCAAAAATTCCAAAAAGTTGTGCCAAATACAGCTACGGTAATAAGTGTTTTGCAACTTTTGGGTCTGTAAAGATTGATGTAGCATGGGTATTTATAGTAAAAACCGATATTTTGAAGGATAAGGATGACAAAAAAAACCAAAAAGATCGGCATCATATTTGAAATAAAAAAAAGTAGGACATGGCTGAATAGAGTGTTCAATATTCACCTACTTTTTAGTCTTGTATTACTGACAACATTTATCATTTGTTAGATAACATTTTGCTTTAAGAAATTACTCTACCTCAGGAATAGATTACCTTAGCTGTATTTGGCAAAACTTTTAGCAATTTTCGGTTTTTAATGCTCTTCAACTTAGTACTTTATTTGGTCTTTTTAACATGTTTTGATTCGAGCGTCACTGATGAGTCTTTGGTAGACGAAACGCGCGTCTGGCGTTTATATAAAATTCTGGTATCTATGATGATATTATTATGTTATCAAATTGTCTCCATTGGAGGAAATAGCATTATGAACAAGACACTGGAACTGAGACTGACACTTATTAATTCGAGATCGAATGATTAACAGATCTACGACCATACAAGGTTTTAATTGGGTTATAAACACGTCACTTAGAAAAACTCCAACAATTGCTCCAAGTAAACGTGGAATTGTAGAACTAATTCTGATGAAATATAAAAGCAAGCTCAATATGACATACCTTTTTTTGTCATATGAAAACTATGAAGAGATAAAAGGATCGCTCAATCATCTCATATCGTCACCAGAAGCCCGATTTTCATCGATTACAATTATTTGTTAATGAGAATTAAAGGATAAAAGTCGTACACCCTGTCTATGTTGTGTATATTGTACATAGTGCGTTTACTGATATTCGAAGTATTCTGTAGATTATATACACGTATCCATGTCAGGATTTGGACATGGGTTGTTTTATTTCAGTTGACAGTTAAATTCACGGATAAATCCATCCACGAACACTACGAAAATTGGTACCCCACGAACAAAGGGACTTTGACTTACAGCATATGGAGAACACGATATTCAGAATGCTTGTTGATTACATCGAATGTCGTTCAAATGAAATACTGTACCTTAGTGTTGCTTATTGAAACAATTAGTATATATCCAAGTGCAAACGCAAAAGCGACAATTTATCAATATTAAACTTTTCATTTAAACATTAATATGTATCTTATCTGAATTAGATCTGCAAATGCCAGAATTGCAGGATATAATAATATTTAACCGGTTTCCGTTTGATATGTCAGTAATAACTTCAAAGACTAGGAATACAAACTATACTTGTGTTTTAAATTACCTTAACTTGTATGAAAAAAGTAAAATAACAAAAATACTGAACTCCGCGTCAATTCAAAAAGGAAAGTCCATAAACAAGATGTGACGAATTAAAGGTCACATAATGACATTCAACAAGGAGTAAAACATCTGTTGTTAACACTACAGATATAAATAAAAACGATCCTCGACATTTTCATAGTAAAATTTAAAAAAAAAACAAATATGACGTACATTCACCAGCGACAACTGGTTTGTGGCACTAATAACAGGGTTTAACATGCTTGTTTGTGGTCAAGATTGACCTTTTAGTCGACAGGGTGTAATATCACAACTGTTGTTTTAAATGGAATGCATACATCAGTCAAAATATCGCATTGGAAAAACATTTGTTGAACCTAGTTTCTGCAAACATAATGTATATTGATAGATATTGACGACAAAGAAATGATCAAAAACCTGAAAATAACATTAATTAAGATTAAATATTCATAGGGTTATGTGTTGTTCATCAATATATTAATATTAAGTGTCAATCAGGCTTCTGTTTTAGGATTTTGTTATAGCTTACAAGACATATGGTAAAAAAAAGAGGCAAAACTGTTCAAACTTCAGGACAATGACACGAATATATCATCTGACCGTCACTGGTTGGTCTAATGTGGACGAAACGCGCGTCTGGCGTATTAAATTTTGAACCTGGTACCTTTTGTTAGCTATTATTCGTGTGTGTCTCTGTCCTATATGCTCTCCCATTTATTTGTATCGTAGTCCAGTCCTGTCATGTGATGTTGTCATTTTAATGTTACATTTCACATTGGCATGTATAGCTTTGATTCCTTGTCCGGCTTTTTCCTGAAGGTGGTATCGGAGTATAAATTTAAAATGATACAATTTGTTCATACTTTGCCAAAATATAATAACAATGATTGGTCACCGAGCATTGTCTTAAGTTCTGAAAAAATGACACGTTTTGTATCAATTATACATGAAAAAAAACATCATTATATAATTAAAAGCTAAACTGATAGAATTGTAAACTAAATATGAGAAGACAGATCTAGAAAATGCTTTGAGAATATTAAACTAACATATAGGGTCACTGTACATTTTTTTCGACTACAAAATAAAATAGCAACATTCCATGTGGATTCTTTCAGAACGTGCACTATTTCAGAGTTACTTCCCCTTAAATTGCAAATTCAAAGACAGTTTAAAAAAATCGAGCAAAAATAATCTACAGTTGTATAAATATTTATATCGATGAGTTAAAATCTTATAAATTTGTTCTTTTAAATTCAATATAAAAAAGAAGATGTGGTATGATTGACAATGAGACAACTGTCCACAAGAGACCAAAATGACACAGACATTAACAACTATAGGTCACCGTACCGCCTTCAACAATGAGCAAAGCGCATACCGCATAGTCAGCTATAAAAGGTCCCGATATGACAATGTAAAACAATTCAAACGAGAAAACTAACGGCCTTATTTATATAAAAAAAAATGAACAAAATACAAATATGTAACACATAACCAAACGACAACCACTGAATTACAGACTCCTGCCTTGGGACAGGAACATACATAAATAACGTGGCGGGGTTAAAAATGTTAGCGGAATCCCAACCCTCCCCCTAACCTGGGACAGTGGTATGACAGTACAACATAAGAACAAACTATTAAAATCAGTTGAAAAAAGGCTTAACTCATCAGATGGACAAAAATACAAGTGGACGTGGCTGGGTACATGTACATCCCGACAACAAAAAGACACTAGGAACAGATCTGAGAGTACTCGCAGTTATCTGACAGCTAGTTCAAAGCCACTAACAACTAATAAAAAAAATTGTGCATCTAAGACTTAACTATCAATCCGTACACATCCAACATCCAATGGATTTAGTGTATAGACGTCATAAACAGTCAGAGAAAAGCATGACCTTGTGCAATGCCAATATACAGGTATCGACAGATTGTAGATCCATCAATGTATATATGTATATGTTAGCGACAATAAGTGAAATTAGGCATTAAGCTTAAATCCTAGGCAATAAGCTAACGCCTAGGCATTAAGTTATTGCCTGAAATTTTCAGGCATTAAGCTTATTACCTGAAATCTTATGATGATTATTCATCCTATTGCTGAACATAATTTTAGGGAATAAGTGAAATCTGGAATTAATGCATATTTGGTGATTTATTCTTAATATAAAGGAGTTACTTAATTTATTTTTAATATAACATGTGTAACTATACATTCATTTGACAGATCTCCAAATTTAGTAAGTTTATTTAGTAATTTTAGCAGTTAAAAAACAGAATTTACACATACTTTTTTCATGTTTTTGTGATATTACAAAATATTAAAAAGATTTAAAAAAGTGATTTTTATAATCCAATTAAACAAGGGGGAGATTCTATAAAATAATTTTAATATTTATTTGAAAAAAATTTCACTTCACTATATAGTCGAGCTCAAAAGTAGACAAAATTA
Source organism: Mytilus edulis (assembly GCF_963676685.1). Lineage (NCBI taxonomy): Eukaryota > Metazoa > Mollusca > Bivalvia > Mytilida > Mytilidae > Mytilus > Mytilus edulis. Next base: position 12,258,083 of record NC_092344.1, read on the forward strand.
AAATGTGATTTTTTTGCTCATACCATTTTTCAATATTTTTTTTATAGGATAAGTAAGTTTTCTTTATTAACAGTTTCACAACTTGTGATAACAAAATTATTTGAACACAAATTTTTATCAAGTTTTCATATTTTTAGATTATTATTTTGATATTGATAACATATCTTATTAATGATTTTATTTCCAGTCTCTTTTGGAGTGTTGTGACACTTCCATTTCAGCTCCCTCAAAGCATGATTTTACTGATTATATGTAAAATTTTAACTATTTGCAGTTAGTTTGTTCAATTCTAATATAAAACGTAGTTATATTTTTTACTTATGTTTTGTTTCATATAGTTTACAATGTACAAATTATTATAATTTTAAACTAATATTTATTTTCTAATAATTAGTCGGTTTTTAAATTAATTTAAAGTTGTTGATTAAATTTTATACAATATTAACTTTTTTCATTTGCTATTTTTTACGCCAATACGCGGTTAGGACATCCTAGCTAAGATAATCCTCAGATAGCTTCAATGTGCATGCTGAGACATGTCGTAAGTCGGTCCTAATTTTATCATAATTTCTGTCCTAGGAATATCTTATAGGATCGATCTTAGGACAGTTTCGATAAACAGGCACCAGTTCTCATAATGTTATTATTTAACAAATATATTGTTATTTAAATGAATAAATGTCTTTTATTTACTCGCATTTATGTTTTAGGCATTAAGCTTAATGCCTGCACATATTTTTCCGGATTTAAGCTTAAATCCTAGGATTTAAGACTAATGCCTAACATCATTTAGGCAATAGACTTACTGCCTAGGCGTTAGCTTATTGCATAGGATTTAAGCTTAATGCCTAATTTCACTTATTGCCGCTAACATATATACCCTACTAGTAATATTTAGTTTGCTTTTAATTTACTAATAACAAAATCAATATTTATACCAATAAAAACAATATTCAATGATATTATAACAGTGTGGAATTGGTAACCTTTTAGAATAAGTTTATTTAAAGGAGCGATAAGTTTACAAGGATCATTTTCAAATTTCCGGGCACGGTTAACAACATTTCCGTAAAAATGAGGATGTGCTATCCCGTTTGAAATAAGTTTTCTACAGGCACAACCAAACATCAAAACTAAATCTTTATATCTATGGAAAAGGTTCATATTAGTCATCTGCATTCTTCAATATTGTGTTGCTAATTTGATTGAAAATCTGGACCTAAGTTTTCTTGGTTAACAATCCAAGCTGGCGAAAGTCACCCATACCACCTCTTTGGGTATCATTCGGAAGACATTTATTGTCGAAATAAGCATTTGGTGCAATCCAATTTGCATTGTTAAAATTACAGTTTAGTTGTAAAGAACGAAACACACAGACAGTATATCATTGTTTCGTAGGGAAAACAAGCTTCACTTTTACCAAAAGTGGACATACAAAAAACAAATCTAAAAAAATTCAAATCAAGAAAGCGAATAGCCATTAAAGCTGTGTAGTAGATATCTATTTCTCAAGCCGGATAAAAATACAAAGGGTACAATACAAACATTTTTGTTAACCATTATCTTTTCCAAGTAAATCATACTCATTATAAAATGTAATAAATGTAAGTAAAAATTATGACACATAAAATGTACATTTGTATTTTAGTTAATGATAAAAATACAATGTCTTGCCTTAATCCAATTCTGTTAACTTATTACCAACACGTTTGTTATCTTCAACGTGTTTTGTTTTCTCCCTTCTTTTAAAACTTTTATTTACCCTTGTTATCTTTTTTTAACTCTCGTAACTTATCAGTCTTTTGTATACAAAACGTACTTTATGCGTAACAAACTATAGCCAACGTATATGTGATGATTATTTTTTTGTTTGAATTTGTTTTTCTTTGGTTAGTTTCTTATATTGTTTCATTGTAGAGGTATTGAAAGTAATTCATTAAAGTGTTCAATTCATATTTTCTTTTCAATTGTGTTATTGTAGTGAAATGGGTTACACTACATTAAAATGTTCAATTTATATTTCATTTTCATTTGGCCCTCACATTGTTTGTTGTGATATTTTGGTTTATAACAAAAAATGATTTCGCACTAAAAGTGAGAAAAAAACAAATTAACCTTTCTAAAGGTTGCTGGATTATTATCATTCTGACATTTGATAATGCCACGTGAATCTCACTACGAGTATATAAAAGGAAAGATGACACTGCGTCGTTAACAGTATTAACTCATCATGGCTTTGCTTTCCACCATCGTTAAAGTAGTAAGAAGATATATAAAGAAAAATCAGTTCGACATGTCTAAATTTAAGGAAGATTTTCAGGAGTTATTTGACTTGATTATAGAGGGTAATTTTGCAGAGGCTCAAGAACAACTGATGACATATAGTGATGTTAATTTTAAGAACTCTGCAAAGTCTACTTTGCTGATGACCGCATGTCAGTCAACTGCAAATAAAAACGAAATTCTTAGGTTTGTACAGTTTTTATTGCAAAAAGGTGCTTACATCATGACAAAGGATGCAACGGGAAGAACGGCTATAGACTACTGTGAACAAAATGAACTCTTTCAAGTAGAGATGTTGTTGTGTCAAACAATGGACTGCATTATTGCGGAAAATATCTTTAAATCTTTTTAGATAGTGGTTATTTCATCAGTATGGATTGTTATTAATTCCATGTTTGCAAAAACATTTGTGTATCATACTTGAAAAGCAGATTCAAGTTCGGTTTGGATGAAAGCAATGATGTCGTTTGAAAATTTACAAAGGAGCATGCCTTTTGATTTGCAAGAAGAACGATGTATGGAAAGTTTTTTTTATACTTGAAGGCTCACGTATGTTTCATTATGTATGGAGTCGCATCTTCGAATGTACTCACAGGAACAGAATAAAGTGACTTCAAGGAATATTTACATAAACACAGTGATCTCTATATCTATTTCAATGGAAAAATCGTTTATTCTTTGAAATGTTTTATAGGCTGATCGACACGAATGTTAAATTTGTATGTACTTATATTTTAGAATATATTATTAAAACGTTTTCAAATAAATAGTTTCATACAATAGTTAAACTTTTTACTTTCATCCGTGTAACCATTTGACCAATTATCCTTTTCACTGTTTCACTGTATGTCAGATTTATTCTTTATAAGAAATGTAGTTTTGAAATAATGCAAGCAGACTACAAAACACACACTGAAAACATAAAAGACAAAAAAAACATATACCTTTAGATTCACAAATGAATGATTTGAAAGCTTGAAATAAAATACCAGCAATTTATAATGAAAAAATAGACAAATGTATGATTCGAGAAACACAGAAATTGAAATATAAATTATCAAAACGTATGAAATACAAAATTCACTAGGGAAGCTGTCGTAAATAACCAGCAAACTTCAAATGACACAATAAAATGATTGAATGACAAAATTTGAAGATTAATACCTATTTTCAATCATTGTTTTCAATATTTTGTTTTTTAAAATCGATTAGTATAGTTTCCGGTCGCCTTTATTTACTTCCGGCAAACAGAAGATGGCGAGATGAAGACTATGATTCATACGAAGTAAGCTGCTTTTTGTCGATACCTAGACTAGTATCAGTGAATATTGAGTCACGATATTAATTTAGGTATACCTATAATCAGCTCTACTACATATCGGCGTGTTTTTCATCAATAAAGAAGATAATCTGGTAAGTAATCATGCAATGATATTACAAAAACAAAAAAGTGTTTGTCATAAAAATAATAACAACAATCGTAAAATTACACCATCATACTTGTTTGATGAAGTTCTTCCAGTTGATTTGCTACCACTAGATCATTGTAGATATGTTTGTGAACTAGATTTGATTGCACAACAGTTAAAACACTGCACCACATGTTCCATTAATTTACACTTGCACAATTCTTTGTGTGTTAGACCATATGGAGTTACAGGAATAGTTTATGTCAAGTGTCATATATGTGAATCTGTAAATCGCATTAGGCTAGGGAAAACGCATCACTCTACAGAACACAAGAGAGGTTTAGGCACCTTTGATGTTAACACCAAATTAGCAACAGGTAATGACTATCATAATTAAGAAACATAAAAAAAAGAAATATCATGTAGAACATGTAAGCTACCCCTTGTCTTAATAAAATAGGTGCATGCATAATGCAAATTTCATATCAGCAATTTAATCATGACATTTAGATTTTTGTTTCAAGAACAACCTTTTTTTCAGATATAAATTTTTGAAATGATTACCATTATTATAAAAAAAAAAAGGAAGCCAAATTCTGAACTGACATTGGGGAGGAGAAGGGTTCTTCTCTAAAACAAGGTACATGTATGAAACCCATGAAATTAACCATTTTGATGTTTTGATAAATTTGCCAAATTTCATCAAAACATTAATATCAGGCCTGGTCAAGAAATCCAAACAATAAAATAAAAAAGGTTACTTTCTGACTTGATGTAATAGCAATACATATTAGATTTATGGTTAGACTAAATGTCAGAATTCTGGTGCACTGTTTTGTAATTTTGTAAAATTTTAATAAAGTTGAAATTTAGTCAATTGTACATGTTAATAGTTGCAGTGTGCAATTATCCTATCGAAGAATTTATCAGGTTAATAAAATTCATTTTGGGTGAGGCAAAGCCCCATTTTTTGGACACATAAATTGCTCATTGTGTAATGAATTAAACCTGATTTTCTTATACATGTATTACTTTAGTTAAATGTCAATCAAATATATTTAAACATTTAATATAAAACTGTGAAAAACAAAAAGTATTAGGACTTTAAAACAACTCAAGAAATCTTTTTTTTTATAATATTAGATTGCCAATGAGACAACTCTCCACAAGGCCAAGGGACCAAAAAGACACAGAAATTAACAATTATAGGTATTAACCGTACAACAATTTTCCGTTTTTCATTTATAAATGGACTTAGTTTTTCTGCCAGGAAATTGAACATTAAATTCACTCTAGATCTGTGGTTAAACTTTTAAAGATTTTAATAACTTTCTTAAACTATCCTGGATTTGTAGCAAATTTAAACAGAAGCTTATTTTTTTATCAAAAGATGGTACCCCGAAGTAAGAATTGTAAAATAAAATCCATATAATCCTTATTTTACATTTATATATATATAAATATAGACTTAGTTTTTCTTCCAGTTAACATTATACACCTATTGACTGGGTGTGAGGGTAATAGCAAGTTTGTTGTCCCTGAGGTACCAACTATTGCTCGAGGCAAAGCCGAGAGCAATAGTTGGTATGCGAAGGGACAACAAACTTGCTATTACCCGCACAACCAGTCATTAGGTGTTTTATTATACTGAACAACACAGCCATAAAGTGTTTTTATATACCAAATAACTAATTTTCTAAAAGTGTATATACCTTATCTGAAAGAAAGAAAAAATGTGACATAACTTTACATGCACATGATGAACTTTACTTTTTTTATAATTCGTTTTGTATTTATAAATATTTCATTAATGTCAATCAAGACAACAAATACTTGTGTTAAACTTTCCGTGCTTATTATAAATCCTAGTTAAAGTACACCAAACGCAAATTCACTTTTAATATACGGAGAGCGTATCCATATAATGAATAAGGTACTATATTTTAGATCTTTTAAAAAATTTCCATGAAGATTTTCTTTCTCTTTTATAATTGCTTCTTGTAAGTGAAATTACAATCAAAACAAACAGATTCCACCGTTTACAATATAAGAGTGAGTTTGACGTTGCAAAGCATACGTAACCAAGCAGAGTAGTCAATGACATCATTATCGTCCAATGAAAAATAAGCATGGAAAAGTACGGGAAAGATGATTATGAAACTATTAACCGGGGCAATAGTCTTTGAAACTATTAACTGGCAAATTGTCTTTAGAATGAAATAGCACAACTATTACATTTATTTTATATAGGAAAAAAACTCTTGAAGTATAATAATACAAACTATTTCAATGTCAATGCAGTTTTTAAAAAATTATAAGATTCATAAACTATCCTGGATTTTTACCAAGTTTGGACAGAAGCTTCTAACACTCATAAGACAGTATTGAGAGGAATATTTTTATTGATTTTTCCCCTCATTTTTGTTTAGTGTGCAATTAACAGCAAAAGTAGGCGAGACCCATACGATTTTTTTTTTAAATTTTAACAGTGAATTATATCTAGGATGGGAAACACATTTTTCACTTCGCATAAAAGGTTATAAAAAAATTTGTGCTCAAATACAAATCATTTATGAAATCCTGAAATCAGGATTCATATTCTCACAAGTCACAAGAACTGATACAATTTGGATTTAATGGTGTCAATTATATAAGAACATACATGTACTTGTAAAATAAGTCTGGTACAGTGTACATGTATATAGTTTATCTATGTAATGTACATTTATTGCCTACAATTTCTTCAGTATGTACATATATGTACTTTTGTACTTTAATTATTAATATATCACAGAAGTATTTAAATTTTGTCTCACAAATGTATTTACAACAGGTATGCTACATGTCGGGATTGGTGAGACACAGGTTAATAATCTACTTTCTACAATGAATGTCCATTACCCTCATCACAAAACATTAAAAAGTAGAGAAAATGAAGTCGGGATTGTCATGGAAACACAAGCAACCAATTCAGAACAAAAATCTCTATTGGATGAAGCTTTTCAGTCTGACTATTGGTGCAGGTTTGTCCTTTTTAAAGCTTACAATAATAAAATAATCTAGAACCCATGAGACAATTAAGTCAGGAATATAACTCTATCTTACATGTGCCAAAAATCAAAAATTGGATAAAGAATGTGAAATATTTTTCTAAAACCAACGGTGACCTATATTTTTTTTTACCTTAACATGTAAAACTATACTTGTGCTTGTTGGAAAACAAATTTAAACGACATCTTATATAAATTGAATCCGTTATTAAAATCTAAGTATGTCAACACACAATTTTCCCCTATTATTCCTTTGTAAAATAGCAAAATCACCTTCTTTTTTCGGTGACCTATGGAGCTCTTAAATCGACGGTGACCCCCTAATTTTATTTCATTATTTTGATCTACTTACTTAAAGGAACAAAATATCAAGTTATCAGGAATTTCTTATATAAAGTGTTTATAGCCTCTAGCCTCCTTAAAAGGAGAAAATCAATGGTGGTATGATACCTAATATGGGAAGCTTTACATGCACCTTTTACTTGTGAGTATTACCAATGTTATTTCAACTGATCGGGCGGAGCTTATGTTTTAGTTTGCACAAGGGCAGTCTATTTGAAGATGTGTGTGATTAGGATGATTGCCGTTACAAGACTAATTGAATTCTAATCACTAATGAGTGTCACCAAACGCATATACAAAAGAACTGATTGTAGGATATGGGGCGAATAACTGGACACTTCATTGATGATCTTATCCCAGAACACATGTCTATAAATGGACTGGTCTTAAATGAGCGAACTTCTTAAACTCCGCCCAGTCAAGTGAAATAAATCGAGTAATACACTCATGTCATGTGTTACAATTTCTTGATATCAATTCAATATTAAAAGAGATGAAATATTCTGAGTGGATTGAGTCTCCAAAACACTTTTTATGAGAACATCTCCTTGAAATATGACTCTACCATAAATAGTAGTTGACAGAACAAGCCATACTTAGTGTTTTGGGGAGCTTGTTCTCCTTATTTCTTATTGGGACAGTGTTATGACAGTACAACAAAGAACAAACTATAAAAATCATTTGAAAAAGGCTTAACTCATCAGATGGAAAAAACTACAAGTGGACGTGGCTGGGTACATGTACATTCCGAAAACAAAAACACACTAGGAACTAATCTGTGAATACTCGCAGTTATCTTACAGCTAGTTCAAAGCCACTAACAACTAATAAAAAAAATCATGCATCTAAGACTTAACTATCAATCCGTACACATCCAACATCCAATGGATTTAGTGTAGAGACGTCACAAACAGTCAGAGAAAAACATGACCTTGTGCAATGCCAAGTTACAGGTATCGACGAATTGTAGATCCATCAATGTATATATGTATATAACATACTAGTAATATTTAGTTTGCTTTTAATTTACTGATAACAAAATCAATATTTATACCAATAAAACAATATTCAATGATATTTCCTTTTCATTTGGCCCTGGTATTGTTTGCTGTGATATTTTGGTTTATAACAAAAAATGATTTCGCACTAAAAGTATGAGAAAAACAACTTAACCTTTCTAAAGGTTGCTGGATTATTATCATTCTGACATTTGATGATGCCACGTGAATCTTCCACGAGTATATAAAAGGAAAGAAGACACTGCATCGTTAAAAGTATTAACTCATCATGGCTTTGCTTTCCACCATCGTTAAAGTAGTAAGAAGATATATAAAGAAAAATCAGTTCGACATGTCTAAATTTAAGGAAGATTTTCAGGAGTTATTTGACTTGATTATAGAGGGTAATTTTGCAGAGGCTCAAGAACAACTGATGACATATAGTGATGTTAATTTTAAGAACTCTGCAAAGTCTACTTTGCTGATGACTGCATGTCAATCAACAGCAAATAAAAACGAAATTCTTAGGTTTGTACAGTTTTTATTGCAAAAAGGTGCTTACATCATGACAAAGGATGCAACGGGAAGAACGGCTATAGACTACTCTGAACAAAATGAACTCTTTCAAGTAGAGATGTTGTTGTGTCAAACAATGGACTGCATTATTGCGGAAAATATCTTTAAATCTTTCTAGATAGTGGTTATTTCATCAGTAAGGATTGTAATTAATTCCATGTTTGCAAAAATATTTGTGTATCATACTTGAAAAGCAGATTCAAGTTCGGTTTGGATGAAAGCAATGATGTCGTTTGAAAATAAACAAAGGAGCATGCCTTTTGATTCGCAAGAAGAATGATGTATGGAAAGTTTTTTTTATACTTGAAGGCTCACGTATGTTTCATTATGTATGGAGTCGCATCTTCGAATGTACTCACAGGAACAGAATAAAGTGACTTCAAGGAATATTTACATAAACACAGTGATCTCTATATCTATTTCAATGGAAAAATCGTTTATTCTTTGAAATGTTTTATAGGCTGATCGACACGAATGTTAAAGTTGTATGTACTTTATCTTTTAGAATATATTATTAAAACGTTTTAAAATAAATAGTTTCATTCAATAGTTAAACTTTTTACTTTCATCCGTGTAACCATTTGACCAATTATCCTTTTCACTGCTTCACTGTATTTCAGATTTATTCTTTATCAGAAATGTATTTTTGAAATAATGCAAGAAGACTACAAAACACACACTGAAAACATAAAAGACAAAAACGACGTGGGTTAGTGCATCCGTAAAAACATATACCTTTAGATTCACAAATGAATGATTTGAAAGCTTGAAATAAAATACCAGCAATTTATAATGAAAAAATAGACAAATGTATGATTCGAGAAACACAGAAATTGAAATATAAATTATCAAACCGTATGAAATAAAAAAATTCAAAAACAATTCAAACAAAAAAAACTGTTTTTTAAACTTGGGAAGAACTTTGGTGTTCCAGAAAATAAAGATTGAACAAACCCAAACCAATAAGTAAATTTCATTACCTGTAGTAAGATATAAAAGGACACAGAGGACTTCATCTACACACTAGGGACTTGGTTCACTATTGCACAGTTTAGTCATAAGTCATTAAAATGGGTATATGAAGCGCAAGCTCCAAACTATTCTATCATCAGGTTGATATGTTTTGAAAATGTTTTTGCCGATGTAAAATTGTTCTAATAATCTCACAATCAAAGACAAATAACAATTACATCAAACTCCAAGAGAAATTAAATTCGCAAAGTACCTTATCAAATGCTCAGACACATCGACCGAACGGAAAACACCTGTCGCATGAAATAATTGAAGTATGTTTTGTTAATCTCAACCGACACTTTAGGTATTTCTAGTAAAATTCAAGCAATGGAACATATATCACCAGTATCAAATATTTCAGGTCAAATATAAAACACATACAAATAAATAGCAACACTTAACGTAGGGCTTTCATAACGCTTTAGGGATGTACTTAAAAGGAGAAAATCGATGGTGGTATGATACCTAATATGGGAAGCTTTACATGCACCTTTTACTTGTGAGTATTACCAATGTTATTTCAACTGATCGGGCGGAGCTTTTGTTTTAATTTGCATAAGGGCAGTCTATTTGAAGATGTGTGTGATTAGGATGATTATCGTTACAAGACTAATTGAATGTTAATCACTAATCAGTGTCACCAAACGCATATACAAAAGAACTGATTGTAGGATATGGGGCGAATAAGTGGACACTTCATTGATGATCTTATCCCAGAACACCTGTTTATAGATGGACTGGTCTTAAATGAGCGAACTTCTTAAACTCCGCCCAGTCAAGAGAAATAAATGGAGTAATACACTCATGTCATGTGTTACAATTTCTTGTTATCAATTCAATATTAAAAGAAATGAAATATTCTGAGTGGATTAAGTCTCCAAAACACTTTTTATGAGAACACCTCCTTGAAATATGACTCTACCATAAATAGTAGTTGACAGAACAATAGTTATCAAAGGTACTAGGATTATAATTTTGTACGCCAGACGCGCGTTTCGTCTACATAAGACTCATCAGTAACGCTCATATCAAAATATTTATACAGCCAAACAAGTACAAAATTAAAGAGCATTGAGGATCCAAAATTCGAAAAAGTTGTGCAAAATACGGCTAAGGTAATCTATGCCTGGAATAACAACAAGCTAAGGTAATCTATGCCTGCAATAACAACAAACAACAAGCCATACTTAGTGTTCTGGGGAGCTTGTACTCCTTATTTCTTATTGGGACAGTGTTATGACAGTACAACATAAGACCAAGTATAAAAATCAGTTGAAAAAGGCTTAACTCATCAGATGGACAAAAATACAAGTGGACGTGGCTGGGTACATGTACATCCCGACAACAAAAAGACACTAGGAACAGATCTGAGAATACTCGCAGTTATCTTACAGCTAGCTCAAAGCCACTAACAACTAATAAAAAAATCATGCATCTAAGACTTAACTATCAATCCGTACACATCCAACATCCAATGGATTTAGTGTAGAGACGTCATAAACAGTCAGAGAAAAACATGATCTTGTGCAATGCCAAGTTACAGGTATCGACAGATTGTAGATCCATCAATGTATATATGTATATAACATACTTGTAATATTTAGTTTGCTTTTAATTTACTGATAACAAAATCAATATTTATACCAATAAAAACAATATTCAATGATATTATAACAGTGTGGAATGGGTTACCTTTTAGAATAAGTTTATTTAAAGGAGCGATAAGTTTACAAGGATCATGTCTAAATTTCCGGGAATGGTTAACAACATTTCCGTAAAAATGAGGTTGTGCTATCCCGTTTGAAATAAGTTTTCTACAGGCACAACCAAACTTCAAAACCAAATCTTTATATCTATGGAAAAAGTTCATATTAGTTATCTGCATTCTTCAATATTGTGTTGCTAATTTGACTGAAAATCTGGAGCTAAGTTTTCTTAGTTAAAAATCCAAGCTGGCGAAAGTCGCCCATACCACCTCTTTGGGTATCATTCGGAAGACATTTAATGTCGAAATAAGCATTTGGTGCAATCCAATTTGCATTGTTAAAATCATAGTTTAGTTTTAAAGAACGCAACACACAGACAGTATATCATTGTTTCGTAGGGAAAAAAAGCTTCACTTTTACCAAAAGTGGACATACAAAAAAACAAATCTAAAAAAATTCAAATCAAGAAAGCGAATAACCTTTAAAGCTGTGTAGTAGATATCTATTTCTCAAACCGGATAAAAATACAAAGGGTACAATACAAACATTTTTGTTAACCATTATCTTTTCCAAGTTAATCATACTCATTATAAAATGTAATAAATGTAAGTAAAAATTATGACACATAAAATGTACATTTGTATTTTAGTTAATGATAAAAATACAATGTCTTGCCTTAATCCAATTCTGTTAACTTATTACCAACACGTTTGTTATCTTCAACGTGTTTTGTTTTCTCCCTTCTTGCCTTTTAAAACTTTTATTTAGCCTTGTTATCTTTTTTAACTCTCGTAACTTATCAGTCTTTTGTATACGAAACGTACTTTATGCGTAACAAACTATAGCCCACGTATATGTGATGATTATTTATTTGTTTGAATTTGTTTTTCTTTGTTTAGTTTCTTATATTGTTTCATTGTAGAGGTATTGAAAGTAATTCATTAAAGTGTTCAATTCATATTTTCTTTTCAATTGTGTTATTGTAGTGAAAGTGGTTACACTACATTAAAATGTTCAATTTATATTTCCTTTTCATTTGGCCCTGGTATTGTTTGTTGTGATATTTTGGTTTATAACAAAAAATGATTTCGCACTAAAAGTGAGAAAAAAACAACTTAACCTTTCTAAAGGTTGCTGGATTATTATCATTCTGACATTTGATAATGCCACTTGAATCTCACTACGAGTATATAAAAGGAAAGAAGACACTGCATGAATCTTTTAACAGTATTAACTCATCATGGCTTTGCTTTCCACCATCGTTAAAGTAGTAAGAAGAGATATAAAGAAAAATCAGTTCGACATGTCTAAATTTGAGGAAGATTTTCAGGAGTTATTTGACTTGATTATAGAGGGTAATTTTGCAGAGGCTCAAGAACAACTGATGACATATAGTGATGTTAATTTTAAGAACTCTGCGAAGTCTACTTTGCTGATGACCGCATGTCAGTCAACTGCAAATAAAAACGAAATTCTTAGGTTTGTACAGTTTTTATTGCAAAAAGGTGCTTACATCATGACAAAGGATGCAACGGGAAGAACGGCTATAGACTACTGTGAACAAAATGAACTCTTTCAAGTAGAGATGTTGTTGTGTCAAACAATGGACTGCATTATTGCGGAAAACATCTTTAAATCTTTCTAGATAGTGGTTATTTCATCAGTATGGATTGTAATTAATTCCATGTTTGCAAAAACATTTGTGTATCATACTTGAAAAGCAGATTCAAGTTCGGTTTGGATGAAAGCAATGATGTCGTTTGAAAATTTACAAAGGAGCATGCCTTTTGATTCGCAAGAAGAACGATGTATGGAAAGTTTTTTTTATACTTGAAGGCTCACGTATTTTTCATTATGTATGGAGTCGCATCTTCGAATGTAATCACAGGAACAGAATAAAGTGACTTCAAGGAATATTTACATAAACACAGTGATCTCTATATCTATTTCAATGGGAAAATCATTTTTTCTTTGAAATGTTTTATAGGCTGATTGACACGAATGTTAAATTTGTATGTACTTATATTTTAGAATATATTATTTAAACGTTTTCAAATAAATAGTTTCATACAATAGTTAAACTTTTTACTTTCATCCGTGTAACCATTTGACCAATTATCCTTTCCACTGTTTCACTGTATTTCAGATTTATTCTTTATCAGAAATGTAGTTTTGAAATAATGCAAGAAGACTACAAAACACACACTGAAAACATAAAAGACAAAAACGACGTGGGTGAGTGCATCTGTAAAAACATATACCTTTAGATTCACAAATGAATAACTTGAAAGCTTGAAATAAACTACCAGCAATTTATAATGAAAAAATAGACAAATATATGATTCGAGAAACACAGAAATTGAAATATAAATTATCAAAACGTATGAAATACAAAATTCAAAAACAATTCAAACAAAGAAAACTATTTTTAAACTTGGGAAGAAATTTGGTGTGCCAGAAAATAAAGATTGAACAAACCCAAACCAATAAGTAAATTTCATAACCTGTAGTAAGATATAAAAGGACACAGAGGACTTCATCTACACACTAATGACTTGGTTCACTATTGCACAGTTTAGCCATAAGTCCTTTACATGCGTATATGAAGCGCAAGCTCCAAACTATTCTATCATCAGGTTGATATGTTTTGAAAATGTTTTTGCCGATGTAAATTTTTCTAATAATCTCACAATCAAAGACAAATAACAATTACATCAAACTCCAAGAGAAATTAAATTCGCAAAGTACCTTATCAAATACTCAAACACATCGACCGAACGGAAAACAACTGTCACATGAAATGATTGAAGTATGTTTTGTTAATCTCAACCGACACTTTAGTTATTTCTAGTAAAAATAAAGCAATGGAACAGATATCACCAGTATCAAATATTTCAGGTTAAATAAAACACATACAAATAAATAGCAACACTTAACGTAGGGCTTTCATAACGCTTTAAGGATGTACTTAAAAGGAGAAAATCAATGGTGGTATGATACCTAATATGGGAAGCTTTACATGCACCTTTTACTTGTGAGTATTACCAATGTTATTTCAACTGATCGGGCGGAGCTTATGTTTTAATTTGCATAAGGGCAGTCTATTTGAAGATGTGTGTGATTAGGATGATTGCCGTTACAAGACTAATTGAATTCTAATCACTAATCAGTGTCACCAAACGCATATACAAAAGAACTGATTGTAGGATATGGGGCGAATAAGTGGACACTTCATTGATGATCTTATCCCAGAACACCTGTTTATAGATGGACTGGTCTTAAATGAGCAAACGTCTTAAACTCCCCCAGTCAAGTAAAATAAATCGAGTAATACACTCATGTCATGTGTTACAATTTCTTGTTATCAATTCAAAATTAAAAGAAATGAAATATTCTGAGTGGATTGAGTCTCCAAAACACTTTTTATGAGAACATCTCCTTGAAATATGACTCTACCATAAATTGTAGTTGACAGAACAAGCCAAACTTAGTGTTTTGGAGAGCTTGTTCTCCTTATTTCTTTTTGGGACAGTGGTATGACAGTACAACATAAGAACCAACTATAAAAATTAGTTGAAAAAGGCTTAACTAATCAGATGGACAAAAATACAAGTGGACGTCGCTGGGTACATGTACATCCCGACAACAAAAAGACACTAGGAACAGATCTGAGAGTACTCGCAGTTATCTTACAGCTAGTTCAAAGCCACTTACAATTAATAAAAAAAATCATGCATCTAAGACTTAACTATCAATCCGTACACATCCAACACCCAATGGATTTAGTGTAGAGACGTCATAAACAGTCAGAGAAAAACATGACCTTGTGCAATGCCAAGTTACAGGTATCGACAGATTGTAGATCCATCAATGTATATATGTATATAACATACTAGTAATATTTAGTTTGCTTTTAATTTACTGATAACAAAATCAATATTTATACCAATAAAAACAATATTCAATGATCTTATAACAGTGTGGAATTGGTCATCTTTTAGAATAAGTCTATTTAAAAGGAGCGATAAGTTTACAAGGATCATTTCTAAAATTCCGGGCACGGTTAACAACATTTCCGTAAAAATGAGGATTTGCTATCCCGTTTGAAATAAGTTTTCTACAGGCACAACCAAACTTAAAACCAAATCTTTATATCTATGGAAAATGTTCATATTAGTTATCTGCATTCTTCAATATTGTGTTGTTTATTTGATTGAAAATCTGGAGCTAAGTTTTCTTAGTTAACAATCCAAGCAGGCGAAAGTCACCCATACCACCTCTTTATGTATCATTCGGAAGACATTTCTTGTTGAAATAAGTATTTGGTGCAATCCAATTTGCATCGTTAAAATTACAGTTTAGTTTTAAAGAACGAAACACACAGACAGTATATCATTGTTTCGTAGGGAAAACAAGCTTTACTTTTACCAAAAGTGGACATCCAAAAAAAAAATGTTTTTAAATTCAAATTAAGAAAGCGAATAACCATTAAAACTGTGTGGTAGATATCTATTTCTCAAACCGGATAAAAATACAAAGGGTACAATACAAACATTTTTGTTAACCATTATCTTTTCCAAGTAAGTCATACTCATTATAAAATGTAATAAATGTAAGTAAAAATTATGACACATAAAATGTACATTTGTATTTTAGTTAATGATAAAAATGCAATGTCTTGCCTTAATCCAATTCTGTTAACTTATTACCAACACGTTTGTTATCTTCAACGTGTTTTGTTTTCTCCCTTCTTGCCTTTGAAAACTTTTATTTAGCCTTGTTATCTTTTTTAACTCTCGTAAACTTATCAGTCTTTTGTATACGAAACGTACTTTATGCGTAACAGACTATAGCCCACGTATATGTGATGATTATTTTTTTGTTTGAATTTGTTTTTCATAAAATGTACATTTGTATTTTAGTTAATGATAAAAATGCAATGTCTTGCCTTAATCCAATTATCTTAACTTATTACCAACACGTTTGTTATCTTCATCGTGTTTTGTTTTCTCCCTTCTTGCCTTTGAAAACTTTTATTTAAACCTTGTTATCTTTTTTAACTCTCGTAACTTATCAGTCTTTTGTATACGAAACGTACTTTATGCGTAACAAACTATAGCCCACGTATATGTGATGATTATTTTTTTGTTTGAATTTGTTTTTCTTTGGTTAGTTTCTTATATTGTTTCATTGTAGAGGTATTGAAAGTAATTCATAAAACTGTTCAATTCATATTTTCTTTTCAATTGTGTTATTGTAGTGAAATGGGTTACACTACATTAAAATGTTCAATTTATATTTCCTTTTCATTTGGCCCTGGCATTGTTTGCTGTGTGGAGAACATCGGTACAAGAACAAGCTACATGAAGAGTCCCGCGTGTTCCGAATGGCAAGCTATGGACTAATGAGTGGTTACAAATCGGCCTAGCTGTACGGACGTGATCCTGATGTAAAGGACAACTAACAACTCCAACTGTAGAAGCTATACGGCGCCATCCAAGGTAGTAATAGCTATATAATAAGTATAGTAATATCACAACAGCTGTGATATTTTGGTTTATAACAAAAAATGATTTCGCACTAAAAGTGAGAAAAAAACAACTTAACCTTTCTAAAGGTTGCTGGATTATTATCATTCTGACATTTGATGATGCCACGTGAATCTCACTACGAGTATATAAAAGAAAAGAAGACACTGCATCGTTAACAGTATTAACTCATCATGGCTTTGCTTTCCACCATCGTTAAAGTAGTCAGAAGATATGTAAAGAAAAATCAGTTCGACATGTCTAAATTTGTGGAAGATTTTCAGGAGTTATTTGACTTGATTATAGAGGGTAATTTTGCAGAGGCTCAAGAACAACTGATGACATACAGTGATGTTAATTTTAAGAACTCTGCAAAGTCTACTTTGCTGATGACTGCATGTCAGTCAACTGCAAATAAAAACGAAATTCTTAGGTTTGTACAGTTTTTATTGCAAAAAGGTGCTTACATCATGACAAAGGATGCAACGGGAAGAACGGCTATAGACTACTGTGAACAAAATGAACTCTTTCAAGTAGAGATGTTGTTGTGTCAAACAATGGACTGCATTATTGCGGAAAATATCTTTAAATCTTTCTAGATAGTGGTTATTTCATCAGTATGGATTGTAATTAATTCCATGTTTGCAAAAACATTTTTGTATCATACTTGAAAAGCAGATTCAAGTTCGGTTTGGATGAAAGCAATGATGTCGTTTGAAAATTTACAAAGGAGCATGCCTTTTGATTCGCAAGAAGGACGATGTATGGAAAGTTTTTTTTATACTTGAAGGCTCACGTATGTTTCATCCCAATGGGAACAAACTGTGCCCCTCTACTTGCCGACTTGTTTCTTTATTATTATGAGGCTGACTTCATGCAGGAACTTCTTAGGAAGAAAGATAAGAAGTTAGCAATATCCTTTAACTCTCCTTTCCGCTATATAGATGACGTTCTTTCACTAAACAATTCAAAATTTGGTGACTATGTAGAACGCATCTTTCCCATCGAATTGGAGATAAAGGATACTACAGATACAGTTAAGTCGGCGTCATATCTTGACTTACATCTAGAAATTGACAATGAGGGTCGGTTGAAAACAAAACTTTTCGACAAAAGAGATTATTTCAGCTTTCCAATTGTGAACATTCCATTTCTAAGTAGCAACATTCCAGCAGCACCTGCATACGGGGTATATATCTCCCAATTGATACGATATTCCTGTGCTTGCATTTCCTATCATGATTTTCTTAATAGAGGGTTACTGCTCACACGGAAGCTATTAAACCAAGAGTTCCAAGTGGTGAAGTTGAAATCATCCCTTCGTAAATTTCACGGACGCCATCACGAGTTGGTTGACCGTTATGGAATAACCGTTTCACAAATGATATCCGATATGTTCCTTACGTCGTAACTACAATCCCCTTCCCTTTCATGAATGTGACCTACCGAATTAGACTATTTACCGGATTTGTAATCACATTAGCAAACGACGGGTGCCACATGTGGAGCAGGATCTGCATACCCTTCCGGAGCACCTGAGATCACCCCTAGTTTTTGTTGGGGTTCGTGTTGTTTATTCTTTAGTTTTCTATGTTGTGTCATGTGTATTATTGTTTTTCTGTTTGTCTTTTTCATTTTTAGCCATGGCGTTGTCAGTTTGTTTTAGATTTATGAGTTTGACTGTCCCTTTGGTATCTTTCGTCCCTCTTTCATTATATATGAAGTCGCATTTTCGAATGTACTCACAGGAACAGAATAAAGTGACTTCAAGGAATATTTACATAAACACAGTGATCTCTATATCTATTTCAATGGAAAAATCGTTTATTCTTTGAAATGTTTTATAGGCTGATCGACACGAATGTTAAATTTGTATGTACTTATATTTAAGAATATATTATCAAAACGTTTTCAAATAAATAGTTTCATACAATAGTTAAACTTTATACTTTCATCCGTGTAACCATTTGACCAATTATCCTCTTCACTGTTTCACTGTATTTCAGATTTATTCTTTATCAGAAATGTAGTTTTGAAATAATGCAAGCAGACTACAAAACACACACTGAAAACATAAAAGACAAAAACGACGTGGGTGAGTGCATCCATAAAAACATATACCTTTAGATTCACAAATGAATGATTTGTAAGCTTGAAGACAAAAACGACGTGGGTGAGTGCATCCGTAAAAACATATACCTTTAGATTCACAAATGAATGATTTGAAAGCTTGATTTAAAATACCAGCAATTTATAATGAAAAAATAGACAAATGTATGATTCGAGAAACACAGAAATTGAAATATAAATTATCAAAACGTATGAAATAAAAAATCAAAAAACAATTCAAACAAAGAAAACTATTTTTAAACTAGGGAAGAACTTTGGTGTTCCAGAAAATAAAGATTGAACAAACCCAAACCAATAAGTAAATTTCATAACCTGTAGTAAGATATAAAAGGACACAGAGGACTTCATCTACACACTAGGGACTTGGTTCACTATTGCACAGTTTAGTCATAAGTCCTTAACATGCGTATATGAAGCGCAAGCTCCAAACTATTCTATCATCAGGTTGATATGTTTTGAAAATGTTTTTGCCGATGTAAAATTGTTCTAATAATCTCACAATCAAAGACAAATAACAATTACATCAAACTCCAAGAGAAATTAAATTCGCAAAGTACCTTATCAAATACTCAAACACATCGACCGAACGGAAAACAACTGTCACATGAAATGATTGAAGTATGTTTTGTTAATCTCAACCGACACTTTAGTTATTTCTAGTAAAATTCAAGCAACGGAACAGATATCACCAGTATCAAATATTTCAGGTTAAATAAAGCACATACAAATAAATAGCAACACTTAACGTAGGGCTTTCATAACGCTTTAAGGATGTACTTAAAAGGAGAAAATCAATGGTGGTGTGATACCTAATATGGGAAGCTTTACATGCACCTTTTACTTGTGAGTATTACCAATGTTATTTCAACTGATCGGGCGGAGCTTATGTTTTAATTTGCATAAGGGCAGTCTATTTGAAGATGTGTGTGATTAGGATGATTGCCGTTACAAGACTAATTGAATTCTAATCACTAATCAGTGTCACCAAACGCATATACAAAAGAACTGATTGTAGGATATGGGGCGAATAACTGGACACTTCATTGATGATCTTATCCCAGAACACCTGTTTATAGATGAACTGGTCTTAAATGAGCAAACTTCTTAAACTCCGCCCAGTCAAGTGAAATAAATCGAGTAATACACTCATGTCATGTGTTACAATTTCTTTTTATCAATTCAATATTAAAAGAAATGAAATATTCTGAGTGGATTGAGTCTCCAAAACACTTTTTATGAGAACATCTCCTTGAAATATGACTCTACCATAAATAGTAGTTGACAGAACAAGCAAAACTTAGTGTTTTGGGGAGCTTGTTCTCCTTATTTCTTTTTGGGACAGTGGTATGACAGTACAACATAAGAACCAACTATAAAAATCAGTTGAAAAAGGCTTAACTCATCAGATGGACCAAAATACAGGTGGACGTCGCTGGGTACATGTACATCCTGACAACAAAAGACACTAGGAACAGATCTGAGAGTACTCACAGTTATCTTACAGCTAGTTCAAAGCCACTTACAACTAATAAAAAAATCATGCATCTAAGACTTAACTATCAATCCGTACACATCCAACACCCAATGGATTTAGTGTAGAGACGTCATAAACAGTCAGAAAAAAACATGACCTTGTGCAATGCCAAGTTACAGGTATTGACAGATTGTAGATCCATCAATGTATATATGTATATAACATACTAGTAATATTTAGTTTGCTTTTAATTTACTGATAACAAAATCATTTTTTTTACCAATAAAAACAATATTCAATGATATTATAACAGTGTGGAATTGGTAACCTTTTAGAATAAGTTTATTTAAAGGAGCGATAAGTTTACAAGGATCATTTCTAAATTTCCAGGCACGGTTAACATCATTTCTGTAAAAATACAATGTCTTCCCAAAAATACTGAGCTTAGAGGAAAATCTAATCGGAAAATCCATAATCACATGGCAAAATCAAATATCAAAACACATAAAAAACGAATGGACAAGAACTGTCATATTCCTGACTTGATACAGGCATTTTCAAATGTAGAAAATGGTGGGTTAAACCTGGTTTTAAAGCTCTAACCCTCTCACTTTGATGACATTTTCATCAAATTCCATTATATTTACAATGATGCGTGAACTAAACAGACATGCTAAATAAAATAGTCAAAATATGGGTACAGCAGTCATCTACTAAAATATAGAAATAAAACAAAACATAGACAAATTGGTTTGCAACAAAACACTGAATTGTTCTTACGAAAATAGTAATTATAAGAATTATCAAAATTAACTAAATAATAATTATCTGACATTGTTATCTGCACTGTAAAAAATAATTTATATATTATTTTATTTTATAATGATTATGCAGTATGTGTTTAGACAAAATAAAATAAATATAAAAATGTGTGTCAAATAGAAAATAAGTTCACGTCTAATGTGTTTTTTATCAGATTTTGTTTTATATTATTATGATACTTTTCATTTTGACATTTCATGAAAAACGTGATTTTAACCATTAAGAGAGAAGCAATGACAAACACGTTTTCAAACAAGCATGGCTTTTCTTTCTAACATAACCAAAGTTTGTTTTCTTCAAAAGATGAAAAAAAACTTTTCTTATATATATGTTGGTGCGTTCAAGGATTTACATTCGTCAGGAACTTCAAACCCCAATAATTGGAAACTTAGAATTTATAAATATTTTAATACTTATATACGACCACAAGAAATCATAAAGCAATAGCTTTATCCGCCTAAGGTCAATGTACCTGCCAGTTCTTGTTTATTAACGATATTTGACATGTGACGAAATCACATGATGGAATCTTCATGTATATAAAAAGTAAGCAATAACATTATTGAATAATCATGGCTCTCATATCTAACATTATTAAAGAAGTAAAAAGATGCTTAAAGAAAAGTCCATTTGTTATGTTGAAATGTGAGGAATATTTTCATGAGCTATTTGATTTAGTTATTGACGGTAATTATGTACAGGCTCAAGAACGAATGGTGGCATATAGGGATGTCAATTTCAAGTCTTCAAAGTCTACTTTACTTATTACCACATGTCAGTCAACAACGAATGAAAAAGATATTCTAACATGTGTACAGTTCTTATTACAGAAAGGTGCTTATATTAAAAAAAAAGATGCATCGGGAAGAACAGCTATTGATTATTGCGAACAAAATAAACTTTTTAAAGTTAAAATGTTAATGTGTGTAACACTAGATTCCATCATTGCGGAAACTATTCGTAATTGTTTCTGAATATTGTGTTTATACCTTTACTATGGTTTTAATTGAACATAATAGTGCCAACCTTGGGGAAGACATGTTTGCAACATACTTAAAAATCAGAAGATGTGAATTTTGAAGATGTATTACGTCCGATAACCAGATAATAAGTTGTATGAAAGCAAAATAATGATTAGGTAATTAAAACGTTAACGTGACATGACTTTTTGATTGGCATGAATGATAGGTAATGAAAATCGGATTTTCTAGTCAACGTGTTTTGTTACGTTGTGTATGAAGTCCATTTATTGTGTGTAGTATTTGAACTGTTAAGACTAGAAGTGACTTTACTAAACTATTTTATATTTAACTGTTATATATATGTGAATAAATATATATTTTATTTTTGTTTTACATTATTTACTTGTATAAGCCTTTAGATATAATCATAATGTTTGATAATTCACATAGATAAAAAAAAATCAAAGTTTTAAACAGTATGCAATTTATTTTTGGCTCAATGTTCTGCCAAACCTGTTCCGCATTACATCTTATTATTGTTGACCAATGTACAAATACTATTTCATCAGTCAGTTTCTATATTAACTGATACTTATTAAGGATTATAAGTTAGTACACCAGAGAAAGATAAAGATAAAGACTTTTGACACATGTGCCGGCCACGTCCACTTGTATTTTTGTCCATCTGATGTGTTAAGCATTTTTCATCTGATTTTTATAGTTCGTGCATAAGTTGTACTGTTATACCACTGTCCCAGGTTAGGGGCGGGTTGGGATCCCACTAACATGTTTAACCCCGCCACATTATGTATGTATGTGCCTGTCCCAAGTTAGGAGCCTGTAATTCAGTGGTTGTCGTTTGTTTATGTGTTATATATATGTTTTTCGTTCATATTTCATATAAATAAGGCCGTTAGTTTTCTCGTTTGTTTTTACATTGTCATTTCAGGGCTTTTTATAGCTGACTATGCGGTATGGGCTTTGCTCATTGTTGAAGGCCGTACTGTGACCTATAGTTGTTAATTTCTGTGTAATTTTGGTCTCTTGTGGACGGTTGTCTCATGGGCAACCATACCACATCTTCGTTTTTATATTTATCAGAAATCAAATATCCAGAGAAGCAACACGGGCTGACTACGGCAAATCGAAAATGATAGTGCAAATTTCAGGTTTAAAGTTTTTGGTCAAGGTAGTTTTTGATGAAGTTGAAGTCTAATCAACTTGAAACTTAGTGTACAAGTTCCCTATGATATTATCCTTTAATGGTAATGCCAAATTAGAGTTTAAAGGCCAATTTCACGGTCCACTGAACATAGAAAATGATAGTGCGAGTGGGGCATTCGTGTACTATGGACACATTCTTGTTTTGTTTTTTTAATGTTATTTTCTGTGTGATTGTATTTTCAATCTAATTTAATCTAAAAAAAATTTTTTTTATAAATTTCTATTTTACAAAAGCAAAATAAATTTAGAGTAAAACAGCATAGTTAAAACCGTTAACTATTGGTATACATATATTTTCTAGCCTTTCAAAATGACAAAATAGAAAAAAAGCAAAACAGAAATATAAAAATAGTTCATAGATACTGTCGAAGTCAAACCGTATCAGCCAACGGAACGGGTGTTGAACAACTGTCATAAACCTGACTTTGCTTATTTCCGAATAAAACAATTATTTAACCTGGTGTTATAGCTAGCTTAACCTCCTACTTGTTTGACAGTTGTTTAAAGTTCATGTATATTGACAACATTAGGCAGGCAAACCAAACAACCTATAATGGTTTACTTTTATAAATTGTTATTTGGATGGAGAGTTGTCTAATTGGCACTCACACCACATCTTCCTATATCTATAGCATGTTAATGTGGCAATATAATAGGATCAGTCAGTCAAAACTGTATAAAAATATATCACAGACATCCAATATCATTTGCAAAAAATACAAAAAACAGAAACAAACAATCAATTGTAACAAAGACGCCAACAATAAAGTTGCTGTAATTGATAGTAAACATGACAAAGACACCAAAGTGACAAAGTTGCTGATGTAAATATAATGTTGTTGACTGTACAAACCGTATAATATAAAACCTTACTCGATGAGGTACAAGGATAGAGAACCCCTTGCGAAAGAATCGCGACTCAAGAACTGACTGAACCAGAAACACTCAAAGTAAAAAATCTCTACAGCGGCATGCATGCATATTGAAATGAAAATTCCTTTTTTTTACCGAGATGCAGCAGGGACCATTGTATAACACAATGCTGAAACTAAACAGATTAAGTTATCACACACAAAAAGACACGGGCTCAAACGGCACCAACTAGTACAATACAAGAATTAATGGTTGACACAGAGAAGTGTCTTGTCTGAATAAAAAACATCAAAACATAGCATCTATAATTCTGGACAATCATGTATTATTTGCAATTGTTGAAATTGAAAAAGGAAGACATCAGTCTGTAAATTGTGAAAAATGTGCAAGGATCAATGTACCATGACTGAAATTAAGGGGCCAACAATAATCCTTGGAAACAAGATATGCCAATGCCGATGGCAATAAAAGTGCATAACAAATATCATATATTTATCATTAGGTGATCCCGTAAACTGAAATAATCACCAGCTTTAAAACAAAAATGTTGACGCCGAACCCGACACCGACACCTGGGGAAACATAAGAAAGAAGTCTCGCTATGTGACTCCATCAAGATGAGACAATTAAAGCAAACCCAAAAAATATTTCATTCACAAATGGAACATCCTTTTATGGAGTTAAGCCTGCCAATTGATTTTTTATTGTATGATTTTCTTTGTTGTGATGTTATGCTATTGTTTCAGAAAAAGGGAGAAGGTTTGGTACCATAAAAAAGTTTAATCCCGCTGCAAATGTTTGCACCTGTCCTAAGTCAGGCATCTGATGTACAGTAGTTGTCGTTTGTTTATGTAATTTATACGTGTTTCTCGTTTCTCGTTTTTTTATATAGATTAAACCGTTGGTTTTCCCGTTTGAACGGTTTTACACTAGTAATTTTGGGGCCCTTTATAGCTTTTTGTCCGGTGTGAGCCAAGGCTCCGTGTTGAAGGCCGTACATTGACCTATAATGGTTTACTTTTTAAAATTGTTATTTAGATGGAGAGTTGTCTCATTGTCACTCACACCACATCTTCCTATATCTATAGACTTATATATTAACATAAATAGTCAGTTTGATGGTTTTATTTATCAAATCATACAGCTTTTGAGCAAATCTAACACAAATTTCAAGTCTTAGA
Source organism: Mytilus edulis (assembly GCF_963676685.1). NCBI lineage: Eukaryota > Metazoa > Mollusca > Bivalvia > Mytilida > Mytilidae > Mytilus > Mytilus edulis. The sequence goes on from NC_092344.1 coordinate 12,283,655, forward strand.
TATTATTGCAAGTTTGTGTAAAAATGAAAAAAAGTTGTACAGTAGAACGTTTGCTAGGATAACCATTGAAAACAACACGTGAATCGGGATTTAGATGTATATTTTGAAATGCGCTAATTATTCCTGCTTTGTTTATTTTACAATTTTGCACAGCTGATAATAGAAACAGTAGTGAAATTGAAAATTCAAATGTCAAATTTTCAAAACGCTCATGTCCTGTGTTGATAAATATATATTTGTCTTTCATACATTAAAGATTTGTCAGGGAAAAATATTTATGAATGTTAAAATTATATTTACTTGTGTCACATAAAAACAATTAACAGAATAAATTATCTTATTGATTTTTTTAATTACTCTTTCCAAGTTGGTTAAGTTGGTTAATTTTCTGAGGCTTTTTGATAGAATTGAAAAAAACACCGTAATGAGTCTTTACACACGTTTTAAATCTATCTTTAAAGACAGAATAATCACTAGTTTAGTAACGCACTCGTCTTGCTTTCATCACAAGTATGTTTTATATGCACTGACCAGGCCCAAATCACGATCTAAATTGCATGTGCATGTTGAGTTACTTTATCGCAATTGATAACTTATTTCTGGACTTACTAATATGATTATCATGACATTTGTTTGTTACCTTCAAGGATTTTTTTTTTTATAAAGAATATTAATTTCACTGAATGCATCACATCATGATGATATTTTGAAAATCAGCGTACGCAATAAAACAAAATCTTTAATAGTAAATCTGAATGCTTAATTTTTATATTGAACCAACATTGCATCTGTTTACGGCTTTGTTGACTGAAATGAATAACTATGTAGATTTGGAACTAAATGTAAATACAAACGAGTGTTTTAAAATTTACGAGGTAGAGTATACGAATTTACATATTGTGCTTACTGCAATATATTACTAGTCACATTTGTAATTAATATCCGTTCAAAGTAGTTTGTACCATAAAAGGCCGGTAAAATTTCAGTTTCAAGGCAGTATTTATCCGATAATAATAAATTCAAATGAAGATGATTATACTTCAGATTGTGCACAGTTTTAAGAAAAAGAATTATATTTACCTTTCTAAAGATCCTGAGATCACCCCATTTGTTTGTGGCAGTGCTCGTGTTGCACAACAGTTTATAGTTTCCTTTGTTGTGTTTTGTATACCGTTGTTGTCCATAGATCGTTTGCCATTGGCCTGTAAGTTCGTTTTCGACTTATAAGTTTGATTTTTTTACACAACTTTAACATGGCTTAGCATCAGGGATTTAATGGACAAGATAAGAATCATTACAGATAAACTATTTTGGAGAGAGTTATGTCTCTTGGAAATGTTATCTTATGGAAAATTTCGTTGATAGCGCTCTCATGTCCTAATTCTTTTTAAAAATATTTGTAAAGAATTTTACAGAACCAATAATTAAAAAGATAGATGTTGGCTTTAAGATAAATAAGGCAAGAGTAGTATACCGCTGTTCGAAATTCATAAATCGATAGAAAAAAAATCAAATCCAGGTTACAAACTAAAACTGAGGGAAAAACATCAAATATAAAAACTAACTACGACTATTACTAAAATATGTGCAACGCGGAAGACTTCGAAACTCTGTTTTGTTTATATATATTATTCTTACACATACTGGGTACTGATAAAAGAACTTACAACTTGGTCCCATTTGGCCATTTTGCTCCGTAAGTTTCTACTTTCTTCCACTCATTTCTTGTAATGTTTCTACATCAGCGATACTAATGGTAAATTCAATCTTATTTTTACAAAACGGCGTTAATAAATTATCAAAATTGAAGATAAATACAAATTCTACAGCAATCAAACAAGTACTGATTTTGCAATATTCAACGTTGGTATTCTTAAAAACAATTGAAGTTATCCTCATTTCCCTTTTGCATTTACTAACAGTACGTGTGTTTACTTAGAAACTGACAAATAACTGAGGAGCTAAGATTCTAACTCTCTAAGGCAGAGTTGATATTTGTTGAAATAGGATATTCTTTTTATAACCCTTTTTTTAATATAGTTCCTAAGGTTTTAAAAAATTTTGTACGGCTTTGTTTATGTTATTATTTCATTGGTCCTGATAAAGTTAAATATAGAACAGGCTGTGGATGCAGGAAATTTATTATGAAGTATTATCTTCATGTACTTTATATACTTGTGTATACTGTTGATTCTAGTTAAACAACTACCACTGATGCACAATGATTGAAATAAAGACAAATAGTATCATCTGCTCAAAAGTTTATCAAGATTGGGAAGAACATACACCAGAGGGAAAATATGATAAAATATTATTAGATGATTAATATCAGCACTTACAAAAACAAAATATATGTAACTATATAATTTTGTAATTTTAAATTTTGAAACGTTCAATTCAAATATAATGATAATAGCATATGCAGTCACAGCAATACCAAATAATTATGTTATCATATACATCTATACAATATTCGACATCGACATATTAATGTCATACTGCCTTTATTAACATAAAAAAATGCTTCCTCAGGTAAGAAATTAACATTGAAAAATAAATCGGTCCTTTTTTATTGCTTGGAAATCAGACCACAACTGAAGATGTTTTTGGTATCAGATGACAAATGCCTAATCTATAATAACACTTATCCTACCTTCATGACAGATATGTTGTTGTCTCCGCAGATAAAACCCCAAACAATATCGTTTTTGTGGGTAAAACTCATTACATTAAATGCTTGATAAACGAATTAAGTATTAAAAATTCACTTAGAAACTCAACATTTACCCTAACGGCACTTACCAAAGAGGAAATCCTGGATAATCATAGGTCTGTTCTATGTTCCTTTTGAAAATTTCAACCAAAGATGAAGAACTGGATCTTCCATCACTGTATTGGATACCTAAACTACATAAGTGTCCTTACAAACAACGGTATATTGCTGGGTCTTTCAAGTGGTCTTGTATATTGACAATATTGGGCAGGCAAACCAAACGAACATAGCATGTTAATGTGGCAATATAATAGGATCAGGCATTCACAACTGTATAAACATATATAACTGACAAACAATATCAGTTGCTAAAAGTAAAAAAAAACAAAAAAAACAAACAAATATAACAAAGTCGCCAACAATAAATTGCCGTAGTTGATAGCAAACCTGAAAAAGACAACTTTTTTGATTGAGTTAAGTCTGCCAATTGATATTTTATCGTATGTTTTTCTTTGTTGTGATGTTATGCTATTGTTTCAGAAAAAGGGAGAAGGTTTGGATCCATTAAAACGTTTAATCCCGCTGCAAATGTTTGCACCTGTCCTAAGTCAGGAATCTGATGTACAGTAGTTGTCGTTTGTTTATGTAATATATACGTGTTTCTCGTTTCTCGTTTTGTTTATATAGATTAGACCGTTGGTTTTCCCGTTTGAATGGTTTTACACTAGTAATTTTGGGGCCCTTTATAGCTTGTTGTTCGGTGTGAGCTAAGGCTCCGTGTTGAAGGCCGTACTTTAACCTATAATGGTTTACTTTTTAAATTGTTATTTGTATGGAGAGTTGTCTCATTGGCACTCACACCACATCTTCCTATATCTAACAACACGTTCTGTTTTGAAGTTGATAGTAAACGTGACAAAGTCGTTGATATAATAAAAATGTTGTTGACTGTACAAACCGTATAAAATGAAACATCACTCGATGAAGTACAAAGGATAAACGAACCCATTTCGTACGAATCGTGACTCAAGAACTGACTAAACCAAAAACACCCAAAGTAATAAACTCGACAGTGGCATGCATGCAAATTGAAATGAAAAATATCTTTTTTTTCCCCGAGATACAGCAGAGACCATTGCATAACACAACACAGAAACTAAACAGATTAAGATATCCCACAAAAAAAACACAGACAAGGGTTCAAACGGCGCCAATTAGTACAATACAAGAATTAATGGTTGACACAGAAAAGTGTCTTGTCTGAATATTAAACATCAAAACATAGAATCTATAATTGATGACAATCATGTATTTTTTGCAATCGTTGGAATTGAAAAAGGAATGCAACAGTCTGTAAATTATGAAAAATTTGCAAAGATCAATGTACCATTTAAGGGACCAAAAATAATTCATGGAAACAAGATATGCAATTGCCATGATTGCCTATACAGGTGCATAACAAATATCAGGTGATCCCGTAAACTGACCTAGTCACAAACTTTAAAAAATGTTGACGCCGAACCCGACACCGACGCCTACGGAAACATAGAAACTTGAAAACAACACGTAAATCGGGCTTTAGATTTATATTGAAACATGTGCTAATCATTTCTACTGTTTTTATTTTTACACATTTCAACAGCTGATAATAGAAACAGTAGTAGAAATGTACAATTTTCAACATTACCATTGAAAACAACACGTGAATCGGAATAAAGATTTTTATTACAAAATGCGCTAATCATTTCTTCTGTTGATGTTTTTTTTTTTTTAACATATTTCAAGAGTTGAGAATAGAAACAGTAGTAGAATTCGACAATTTAAATGTCAAATTTTCAAAACGTTCATTTCCTGTGTTGATAAATATATATATGTCTTCCAAAAATTAAGGATTGACAAGGACAAATATTTATGAATGCAAAAATTATATTTACTTGTGTCACATAAAAACAATTATCAGAATAATTTATCTTATCTATTTTTTAATTTAATAACAGAATACGACAGATAATCGGAAAAAATAAAAAGACTTGAATACTCTTTCCAAGTTGGTAAAGTTTCTGAGGCTTTTTGATCTACATAAAAATTGAAAAAAAAACTAATGAGTCTTTACACACGTTTTAAATCTATCTTCAAAGGCAGAATCATACTTAGTTGAGCAAAGCACTCGTCTTGCTTTCATCACAATTATGTTTTTATATCCACTGACCAGGCCCAAATCACGATCTAAATTGCATGTGCATGTTTAGTAACTTTATCGCAATTGATAACTTATTTCAGGACTTACTAATATGATTATCATGACATTTGTTTGCTGCCATCAAGGAATTATTTTTTTTATAAAGAATGTCTAAATTATTAATTTTTAAACGAATGCATCACAACATGATGATATTTTGCAATTTTGAATACGCATTAAAACAAAAGCTATAATAGTTAATCTGAATGTTATTTCTTTTATATTGAACCAACATCGCATCCGTGTACAGCTTTGTTGAATTACTATATAGCTTTGGAACTACAAATGTGAAGACAAACGAGTGTTTTAAAATTTACGAGGTAGAGTATACGTATTTACATATCATGCTTACTGCAATATATTACTAGTCACATTTGTAATTAAATATCGGTTCAAAATAGTTTGTATCATAAAAGGCCGGTCAAATGTAAGTTTTAAGGCAGTATTTATCCGATAATGATAAATTCAAATGAAAATATTATACTTCATATTGTGCAGTTTTAAAAAAAAGAATTATATTTACCTGCTCAAGATCCTGAGATCATCCCGTTTGTTTTTGGAAGTGCTTGTGTTGTAAAACAGTTTATAGTTTTCTTTGTTGAATTTGGTATACCGTTGTTGTTCATAGATCGTTTGCCATTGGCCTGTCAGTTCGTTTTTCGACTTATTAGCTTGATTTTGTTACACAACTTATATCATGGGTCAGCATCAGTAATTTCTTGGACAAAATAAGAAATCAACACAGATGAACTATTTATCAGAAACTTTTGGTTTTTTTTAAATTTGCTAATGAAACCTATAAATCTTGCTCTTTACTTTCTTATCTGTTTCGAATCAAGATCCATATAAATGCAGTGATATATAGAGAACAACAGGTGACCAATGTTTTGATTTTTTTTTCTAAAGTTGTTGGGGATATGAGATTGTTTTCTTCTTTTAATATCCTATTTTGCCTATCCTACAAAACATAGACAAATTAGTTTGCAGCAGAAAACTCAAACTTCTCTTACGAAAATAGTAGAATTATCAAAATTCACTTAATTATAATTATCTGACATTGTGTTATCTGAACTGTAAAGAATATTTAAATACCTTTTTATATTTTCATGATTGTGCATTATGTGTTTTAAAAAAATGAAATGGATATAAAAAAAAGTGTGTCGAATAGAAAACAAGATGACGTCTATTGCGTTTTTATAAGATTTGTTTTTATATTATTCTAATATTATTCATTTTGACATTTTCATTAAAAACCTGATTTAACCATTAAAAGGGAAGCTATGACAAACACGTTTTTAAATGAGCATGGCTTTTCTTTCTAACATAAAAAAAAACTCTGAAAAGTCCAAGAAGAAAATTACATTCCGCATGTGTGAATTTGAGGACGATTTTCAAGAATTATTAATAAAATAGCTAAAGTTACTAGAGGGACATTCAAACTCATAAATTAAAAAAAAACTGACAACGGCATGGCTACAAATGAAAGAAATTAACAGACTAAAACAGTACACAAAACACAAAAATTAAGACTAAGCAACACAAACCCAACAAACAACTGGGGGTGAGCTCAGGTCCTCCTGAAATATCAGAAGATCTTGCTCCACATGTGGCACCCGTTGTGTTGCTAATGTTAGTACAAACCCGGTAATAAGTATTATTCGGTAGGTCACATTCCTGAAAAGGGAGCGGGATTATTGTAACGACAAATATCCACTAGCATCTGTAAAACGGATATTTCATAACAGGCAACCTACTCGTGATGGAGGATTTCAATTAAATCATTTAGAACTCTTGGTTTAATAGCTTGCTTATCAGCAGTACCCCTCTATCAAGGAAATATTAATGGGAAACTTGGTATATGTCTTTGACGGCAATTTTGCAATGGCTGGACAGCATCTGAAGGGATTAAGTCTGTGAGTCTACCTCACTTAATATATCATGTCAGTCAACAGCATATGAAAAAGAAATTATTTTATTTGTTTAATTTATACAGTGATGCCGATATTGTGAAACAGCTTCAAGAAATTGTGAAGAAACTGAAAATTAACTGAAAAATATACTTTTATTATGTGCCAAATACGTTGATGCTATTGTTCGATTACCTGATTGGTTAGGTTTGCAAGAAAGGACTTTTTTCATTGGAACACTAAATGAATCACATGCGCATATAGAATATTACTATCCTGTCTTATTTTGTGTGGAGAACTGCGGTATACTTTCATCTTTCTAGATTTTCAAAGTATATTTGTATACAGTGTTATATATATTTTTATATCTTTACTATTATTTGTATTTGAAGGAAGCTTTGATAAACGCCTTATGCTTATAGCGTATTTTCAAACAATATTTTTTTTAAGACCTTTGATAAATTTTCTGACAATAAACAGCATGTGATTTACTAAACAGAGCTAAAATAACGTCAGATGTAACATTCAATTTTATTTTAATGAATGTTAATTCAAAATCGACTTCATTTCGGTGTCACTTAAATGAAGATTAACACATATTGTGTAAATACTATTCTGTTGAATTTACTTCCGTGTCACATCAATTAGGTATGGGTGTTAATTGTCTTCTGGAAGAGGTGGTTATAATATCACAATATATCACAAGATATTAACAATGAGTACATTTACGCTGGACGAAAGAAAAAAAATTATTTAAAACTACCGAATTATGCTTATTAAAGGGTTTGTACTAACACGAGCAACACCTGTTGAGCGTGATCAACTTACCATTCAGCAGCACCTGCGATCACCACCAGTTTGATTGAGTATGAATTTCCTTCTGGTATCTTTCGGCAGTTCTTTTAAGACTAAGCTGAAAATTTCAGCAATATTGAAATATTTGTAGATCTTATTCTGCTGATAATTTAACCTTTTAAAAGTTTCTATTTGTCTATAATTATTTTCTAGATAACTGTAGGAAAACAATGCAAGTAAAATGTAAAAATATATTGTCAAAGGGACATACGTGCAAGAACTGAAGATTTCGTCTGTTGACCTATTAGTAGATCTTGTCTTTTTGATCATTTGTGCTATCCAGTTTCTATCGCTCAATACAGTTTTCATGATAATGAGCAGATTAAGTAAAAGGTGAAAAGTCATCCTCAAAGGCCAAACACTCGAATAAGGACTCGACGAAAGATTTCGGTAATTCCTTGATCCTTATTTGTAGATCGTGTCTTGCTGATCATTTTTGTTTAAACAGTTTCTTTCTGTCTATTACAGGTTTTTTTTAAATATCAACCAAATTGTATATAATTGATAAACTTGATAAAACGTATTTCCCTAAGAAGGAGTCAATTGAAGCTTTTATCTATTTGAATTATTGTAGCATAAGTTATGGTGATAGTTTTGTTGTTTAAAAATTTCAGCAATCAAATATAGTTTTTAAGATATAATGCTATGACGCAACCGAATGTTACTGGAAATGTTATTAATCGAAACAACTTTAACAATACCTCGTCTGACAGGGGTTTTGAAAAAGAGAGCTAAAACTTGCAATTTATCCTTTTGTTCTATCCTTAGCAATTTCGGTCATCTTGGTTAGCAAAGAAGATTCATAGGAAGATTTTTTTTATTACGCGTTCAATTCTATATGGAGTATAGACAGTGTGTGTTTTTTCAGACTTCTGTAGACTATTTTATAGTTAACATATGAACATATGAAAACATATGAATATAATGATATTTATAGATTAACTTTGATAACGTATTCAATTAAATAGTTTTATAAAGTATGCATTTTGTACATATTTTTGCTTAGAAGTCAGCAGAAGCCTGTCTCCGAAATTCCCCCTCTGTGTTGCAGGCCTATTGATGGCCTAGGTCGGTTGTAATCTCTTTGACACACTATCCTGTTCCATTATCACTTTTATAATGTTATCAACTTATTGTTCTTTCAAACCTATTGGTGACCCTCTGCTGTTGTTTTTTCTATGGTCGGGTTGTTGTCTCTTTTATACATTCCCCATTTCCATTCTCAATTTTATTTTACTGTTCCATATAACATTTAATTACTATTGTCCGTATAATCTAGGGTAGATCAATTCACGGATACTATTTTACCTAATCACTTTGTATATGTTTCAAAAGTAAAGATTCAGACACCGTCAGAGATCAACTATCCAATGGGGCAATAAGTCATGTCTTCGATAAATCGAAAAAGCCCACTACCCGTACCTTAAAACATAGAGAGTAGATTTAAATATCATGTTATCTAGTTGCTGTTTCATTCTTTTTCAATTTAAAACTAAAGTATTAAAAGATAATGATATATTCAGAAAAATACATACCACAATATCAAAAGACATGTCTAAAATCATAAACCATTTGTACACGTAAATTGTCAAACCCATAAAATGACCAAATGTATAAGCTTAAAATAAAGAAATAAGACCCAATTCACTTTGATAAAAGAGAGACGAAAACAGGCAACACACAAAAACAAAAGCATAGAAACAATAACAAAATCACCAAGAAAGCATAAAACATATCGTATGAGCTACAAGACAGGTGGTAATTTCTTTTGTGCCACTAGACACAGCTTTATAATCCTTTATCCTAAATTTGTGTGTTATTTGAGGTCATGTTTGGTCATCAACAACCAGGAAAGATGATCTGAATTTTCAAAACAGGACTTCAACTTACAGTACGATCTGATTACCCTTCCGGAGCAGCCGAAGTCATCCTCAGATTTTGTTTGATTTGTGTTAAGAGAGTTGTGATTTCTGCTTTCTGTGTTTAATGTACTGTTATTTATCCTTTCGTCCTTTTTAGCCATAGCATTGTTGTTTTGACATACTTGTATAGACTTTAACGTAAATATTTTACGAACAAATTCCACACACATGAAGGTTTTTATTATATTGCAAGATTGTGACTGAAATGAACAAATCAGGTAAAGCAGATAAAATAACCTTGCAATTAAGTGGGGCGATAGCTAAGAAAGGAACATTAAACTAATCAGCTAAAATCAAAGTGGTTCGAGATTAATATTTATTACAAAATACATTAATTTATTCTACTTTTCTTCAATTATTTGAACAGTTGATAGCTGAAACAGAAGAAAAAGTTGTAAATTCAAATGTCATTTTTTTTCAATTTTTAATTTCGATAATAATATATACATATACTTATGCCTTTCATAAAATGACGAGCCTTAAACGTGGGTTGAACAGAAATAAAATTGATTGCAATAACAAAATTTACTGGTGCTAACGAAAAACAATTAACGGACGTGTATACTCTTTCTGACGATTGCGTTAAATCTCTGAGGTTGTTGATCCAAATTGGAATTAAAAAAACTTAATGAATCTACGAAAACCGGCTTTTAATCTATCTGCAAAGACCCAAATGTTGGTAAGTTGTTGTCTACCCCCATGACAGTTTTTGTTGTTGTTTCGAACGACAAAGCCCTCTACGTTATCATATTTGTTTGCATATCGCTGTTAATGAACCCGAACATATATTATAACGACAATTACAGAAGAGGGGTGAAAGATACCAGAGAGACAATCAAAAAGAGGACACATCGAATAATCATCAAAACTGCAGATATTTTTGTAACAGGAAGAATATTTTTTATGATTATTAAAATTCTTTCGTCAGTTGGGTTGTACAAAGCTCGCAATGTTGAGATGAAAACAGGAAAATATTCTTTAGGAAAAGGAATGGACAAATGCATGTATTATACACTTAAACTCATCATGTAAAAACAATACAATGTAAAATAAATGGATTTAATATGATATCATGTTGTTGATAATCAAGAAACGGGACATTATAAATGTGCCTTCAGGTACAAGCGTTAAGATGAGAAATAACGACCGTTATAAAGTACTTGTGACATACTTACCTTGTGTGAAACACGTTTGTTGGGATTAACGTTCATTATAAAAGGCGTTAATTTGGTACACTTTGTATTGGTAATGGCATGAAATAGAAATAAGAAAAAAGATAAATGTGTCAACCATTTTAAAATTAATTTTGTCTGGTCTTGATAGATCAATACGCAAGTAAACAGCAACGAACATGACACTTACGAAGTCAAATTTACATAAAAACATCCATTATCTCTAATTTTTCGCTTAGTAATGTCTCATTTCGAGCGTAAATAATGATGTGGACAATATGCGCATCTGGCTTCAACAACACTTTTGTCATCAAGTGTTTGACTGAAACACATGCGTTTGAACTTTAAACAACCTATTTCAAAATTTACCTTTTTCATACACAGTACTTTCAAAAGTTTTAGGACGTTTCAGTCGATTTCCGTAAAACGTATGTGACAGAAGTATTATATGATAGATGATCATTTGCTACTAGGTACTTTCCGTTTTGAATTTTCATCGGAGTTCAGTATTTTTGTGATCTTACTATTCGTTACCAAATGCCTGTACCAAGTCAGGAATATGGCAGTTGCTGTCCATTCGTTTGATATGTTTCAGCTTTTGATTTTGCCATTTGATTAATTTTTATCATGTTTTGCTGAACTTTACCTTGGAGATTTTTTTTGTGACACGATATGATTTATTAAGTGTGTCAAATTGAAAATAACTTAACCTTTTTGCGTTTTTTTTTTTTTATATTAATTTTTATATTATTTGAATATTATTCCTGATGTCATTTTCAATTAAAAAAAAAGTGATTTTTTAACAGTTAAAAGAAAAGCAATGACATACACATTTTAAAATAAGTAAAACACTGAAATGTGCAAGAAGAAAAATGTTTTAGGCATGTGTAAATGGAAAGACGATTTTCAGAAATTATTCAGTTTGGTATATGTACTTTACGGTTATTTTGCACGGACTCGTCAACAGCTGAAGGGATTTAGTCTTTAAGTCTACTTTACTGATTAAGTATAGCATTTCAGTTAATAACATATGAAAGTTAACTCATCATAGATACCAGGATTAAAATTTTGTATTTTCACAGGACGCGCATTTCGTCTAAAAAGGACAGTGACGAATACAAAAATGTTAAAAAAAGCCAAACAAATTACGAAGATGAAGAGCATTGAGAATAAAACAAATTATAAAAGTTGTTCAAAATACAGCTAAGTTCTATTCATGAGGTAGAAATGCCTTATTGTTTCAAAATTAAAAGTTTTGTAAACAGTTAATTTATAATAATTGAAGAAATTGAAGACCATATATATACTTTGGTAAATATTTATGAACCAAATATACCCAAAACAAGAAATAGCTTCTTCAAAAAAGTTAAAGATATTTTAACTAAAAACAGCTTAGGTATGGTCATTATAAGACGAGACATGAATGACACCTAAACTAATGAAGACAACAAGAATAATATGTCAAACAGGTCCTTTACAGAGAAAAAATGCTGTACCCAGTTTAACATTTTTAAATAAAAATGCATAAGTTAAGTGTTATATGGCGAGAAATACGTGGTAAAAAAGTACAACTAACTTGGGGAAGGACAAATAACATAACTGAAGCACCAAGAATTGATTTCTTTTTTAACTGTCCTAAATACGAACTCGAATAGAATCAACAGACATAAGACAAGCCATTATAAACCATACAAATCATCAACCAATATCTCAATTGTTTGTTTGTTGTTTATATTGTTATTGCGAAAGAATGAAACAAAACAAATCTGCAGTTGTATATTCATTGCGCACATTGAATATGCAATAATCAATATATAATAATTTAGAAAATAAAAAAGTAGCAAAACATAATTAAGAAACTAATAAAACAGTATGAATGTAAAGTATTACATACCAATGATATAAAGCCTCGGTCACACCTTACCGAATAGCACGAACGGACTTCTGACGGATGAAAATAAAAGTTGTCACTTGGCAAAATTGTTATCCGTTGGGAGTCCGTTGATGTACTGACAGAATAAAACGGACGTGTAACGAATGCATAACGGACACACACCGGATATGCAACGTACGAGAAACGGAAACGTTCCGGACAGAACGGATGGCGAACGTACATCCAACGGACTAGTACCGCATTAAACGGACACCTAACGGAAACGCATCGGATAAAACGGATGAACAAGATATACGAAAAAATTAATGGCGACAATAATAATACATGTCACTAGTAGCACGATTTCAGTCTGAAACGGTCATTTTGGTCTGATCATATCTTAATTGACTGGATTTACCGCTAGAGGTAAACGTCAAGACTTGTAAGATCGTTAAGTCTCCGTTCCGATCGATAGTCTCATTAGGTAAATCAGTCCGTTAAGGCATGTCAAGATAAATCAGACTGAATCTGCTGGCGAGCTTTTTAGATCCGTTAAGACCGTGTCAGACCAAAACAGATCAAATCTCAAAATTAACTTTCAAAAGTGTCAGACCATGTTTAGATCCGTTCAGTATGCCGGTATGATACCACGAGTTATTAACAGACTAAAACAGTACACAAAACACAAAAATTAAGACTAAGCAACACAAACCCAACAAACAACTGGGGTTGAGCTCAGGTCCTCCTGCAATATCAGAAGATCTTGCTCCACATGTGGCACCCGTTGTGTTGCTAATGTTAGTACAAACCCGGTAATAAGTATTATTCGGTAGGTCACATTCCTGAAAAGGGAGCGGGATTATTGTAACGACAAATATCCGCTAGCATCTGTAAAACGGATATTTCATAACAGGCAACCTACTCGTGATGGATGATTTCAATTAGAACTCTTGGTTTAATAGCTTGCTTATCAGCAGTACCCCTATATCAAGGAAATATTAATGGGAAACTTGGTATATGTCTTTGACGGCAATTTTGCAATGGCTGGTCAGCATCTGAAGGGATTAAGTCTGTGAGTCTACCTCACTTAATATATCATGTCAGTCAACAGCATATGAAAAAGAAATTATTTTCTTTGTTTAATTTATACAGTGATGTCGATATTGTGAAACAGCTTCAAGCTATTGTGAAGAGACCGAAAATTAACTGAAAAATATACTTTTATTATGTGCCAAATACGTTGATGCTATTGTTCGATTACCTGATTGGTTAGGTTTGCAAGAAAGGACTTTTTTCATTGGAACACTAAATGAATCACATGCGCATATAGAATATTACTATCCTGTCTTATTCTGTGTGGAGAACTGCGGTATACTTTCATCTTTCTAGATTTTTAAAGTATACTTGTATACAGTGTTATATATATTTTTATATCTTTACTATTATTTGTATTTGAAGGAAGCTTTGATAAACGCCTTATGCTTATAGCGTATTTTCAAACAATATTTTATTTAAGACCTTTGATAAATTTTCTGACAATAAACTTCATTTCGGTGTCACCTAAATGAAGGTTAACACATATTGTGTAAATACTATTCTGTTGAATTTACTTCCGTGTCACATCAATTATGTATGGGTGTTAATTGTCTTCTGGAAGAGGTGGTTATAATATCACAATATATCACAAGATATTAACAATGAGTACATTTACGCTGGACGAAAGAAAAAAAAATATTTAAAACTAATTATGCTTATTACAGGGTTTGTACTAACACGAGCAACACCTGTTGAGCGTGATCAACTTACCATTCAGGAGCACCTGTGATCACCACCAGTTTGATTTCGGCAGTTCTTTTAAGACTAAGCTGAAAATTTCAGCAAAATTGAAATATTTGTAGATCTTATTCTGTTGATAATTTAACCTTTTAAAAGTTTCTATTTGTCTATAATTATTTTCAGGATAACAGTAGGCAAACAATGCAAGTAAAATGTAAAAATATATTGTCAAAGGGACATACGTGCAAGAACTGGAGATTTCGTCTGTTGACCTATTAGTAGATCTTGTCTTTTTGATCATTTGTGCTATCCAGTTTCTATCGTTCAATACAGTTTTCATGATAATGAGCAGATTAAGTAAAAGGTGAAAAGTCATCCTCAAAGGCCAAACACTCGAATAAGGACTCGACGAAAGATGTCGGTAATTCCTTGATCCTTATTTGTAGATCGTGTCTTGCTGATCATTTTTGTTTAAACAGTTTTTTTCTGTCTATTACAGTTTTTTTTAAATATTAACCAAATTGTAAATAATTGATAAACTTGATAAAACGTATTTCCCTAAGAAGGAGTCAATTGAAGCTTTTGTCTATTTGAATAATTGTAGCATAAGTTATGGTGATAGTTTTGTTGTTTAAAAATTTCAGCAATCAAATATAGTTTTTGAGATATAATGCTATGACGCAACCGAATGTTACTGGAAATGTTATTAATCGAAACAACTTTAACAATACCTCGTCTGACAGGGGTTTTGAAAAAGAAAGATAAAACTTGCAATTTATCCTTTTGTTCTATCCTTAGCAATTTCGGTCATCTTGGTTAGCAAAGAAGATTCATCGGAAGATTTTTTTTATTACGCGTTCAATTCTATATGGAGTATAGACAGTGTGTGTTTTTTCAGACTTTTGTAGACTATTTTATAGTTAACATATGAACATATGAAAACATATGAATATAATGATAATTATAGATTAACTATTGATAACGTATTCAATTAAATAGTTTTATAAAGTATGCATTTTGTACATATTTTTGCTTAGAAGTCAGCAGAAGCCTGTCTCCGAAATTCCCCCTCTGTGTTGCAGACCTATTGATGGCCTAGGTCGGTTGTAATCTCTTTGACACACTATCCTGTTCCATTATCATTTTTATAATGTTATCAACTTATTGTTCTTTCAAACCTATTGGTGACCCTCTGCTGTTGTTTTTTTCTATGGTCGGGTTGTTGTCTCTTTTATACATTCCCCATTTCCATTCTCAATTTTATTTTACTGTTCCATATAACATTTAATTACTATTGTCCGTATAATCTAGGGTAGATCAATTCACGGATACTATTTTACCTAATCACTTTGTATATGTTTCAAAAGTAAAGATTCAGACACCGTCAGAGATCAACTATCCAATGGGTCAATAAGTCATGTCTTCGATAAATAAAAAAAGCCCACTACCCGTACCTTAAAACATAGAGAGTAGATTTAAATATCATGTTATCTAGTTGCTGTTTCATTCTTTTTCAATTTAAAACTAAAGTATTAAAAGATAATGATATATTCAGAAAAATGCATACCACAATATCAAAAGACATGTCTAAAATCATAAACCATTTGTACACGTAAATTGTCAAACCCATAAAATGACCAAATGTATAAGCTTAAAATAAAGAAATAAGACCCAATTCACTTTGATAAAAGAGAGACGAAAACAGGCAACACACAAAAACAAAAGCATAGAAACAATAACAACATCACCAAGAAAGCATAAAACATATCGTATGAGCTACAAGACAGTTGGTAGTTTCTTTTGTGCCACTAGACACAGCTTTATAATCCTTTATCCTAAACTTGTGTGTTATTTGAGGTCATGTTTGGTCATCAACAACCAGGAAAGATGGTCTGAATTTTCAAAACAGGACTTCACCTTACAGTACGATCTGATTACCCTTCCGGAGCAGCCGAAATCATCCTCAGATTTTGTTTGATTTGTGTTAAGAGAGTTTTGATTTCTGCTTTCTGTGTTTAATGTACTGTTGTTTATCCTTTCGTCCTTTTTAGCCATAGGATTGTTGTTTGGACATATTTGTATAGACTTTAACGTAAATATTTTACAAACAAATTCCACACACATGAAGGTTTTTATTATATTGCAAGATTGTGACTGAAATGAACAAATCAGGTAAAGCAGATAAAATAACCTTGCATTTAAGTGGGGCGATAGCTAAGAAAGGAACATTAAACTAATCAGCTAAAATCAAAGTGGTTCGAGATTAATATTTATTACAAAATACGTTAATTTATTCTGCTTTTCTTCAATTATTTGAACAGTTGATAGCTGAAACAGAAGAAAAAGTTGTAAATTCAAATGTCATTTTTTTTCAATTTTTAATTTCGTTAATAATATATACATATACTTATAAAATGAAGAGCCTTAAACGTGGGTTGAACAGAAATAAAATTGATTGCAATAACAAAATTTACTGGTGCTAACGAAAAACAATTAACGGACGTGTATACTCTTTCTGATGATTGCGTTAAATCTCTGAGGTTGTTGATCCAAATTAGGATTAAAAAAACTTAATGAATCTACAAAAACCGGCTTTTAATCTATCTGCAAAGACCCAAATGTTGGTAAGTTGTTGTCTACCCCAATGACAGTTTTTTGTTGTTGTTTCGAACGACAAAGCCCTCTACGTTATCATATTTGTTTGCATATCGCTGTTAATGAACCCGAACATATATTATAACGACAATTACAGAAGAGGGGTGAAAGATACCAGAGAGACAATCAAAAAGAGGACACATCGAATAATCATCAAAACTGCAGATATTTTTGTAACAGGAAGAATATTTTTTATGTTTATTAAAATTCTTTCGTCAGTTGGGTTGTACAAAAAAGCGAATGTTGAGATGAAAACAGGAAAATATTCCCTAGGAAAAGTAATGGACAAATGCATGTATTATACACTTAAACTCATCATGTAAAAACAATACAATGTAAAAAAAAATGGATTTAATATGATATCATGTTGTTGATAATCAAGAAACGGGACATTATAAATGTGCCTTCAGGTACAAGCGTTAAGATGAGAAATAACGACCGTTATAAAGTACTTGTGACATACTTACCTTGTGTGAAACACGTTTGTTGGGATTAACGTTCATTATAAAAGGCGTTAATTTGGTACACTTTGTATTGGTAATGGCATGAAATAGAAATAAGAAAAAAGATAAATGTGTCAACCATTTTAAAATTAATTTTGTCTGGTCTTGATAGATCAATACGCAAGTAAACAGCAACGAACATGACACTTACGAAGTCAAATTTACATGAAAACATCCATAACTCTAATTTTTCGCTTAGTAATGTCTCATTTCGAGCGTAAATAATGATGTGGACAATATGCGCATCTGGCTTTAACAACACTTTTGTCATCAAGTGTTTGACTGAAACACATGCGTTTGAACTTTAAACAACCTATTTCAAAATTTACCTTTTTCATACACAGTACTTTCAAAAGTTTAAGGACGTTTCAGTCGATTTCCGTAAAACGTATGTGACAGAAGTATTATAGGATAGATGATCATTTGCTACTAGGTACTTTCCGTTTTGAATTTTCATCGGAGTTCAGTATTTTTGTGATGTTACTTTTCGTTACCAAATGCCTGTACCAAGTCAGGAATATGGCAGTTGCTGTCCATTCGTTTGATATGTTTCAGCTTTTGATTTTGCCATTTGATTAATTTTTATCATATTTTGCTGAACTTTACCTTGGAGATTTTTTTTTTGTGACACGATATGATTTATTAAGTGTGTCAAATTGAAAATAACTTAACCTTTTTGCGTTTGTTTTTTTTTATATTAATTTTTATATTATTTGAATATTATTCATGATGTCATTTTCAATTAAAAAAAGTGATTTTTTAACAGTTAAAAGGAAAGCAATACATACACATTTTAAAAAAATTAAAACACTGAAATGTGCAAGAAGAAAAATGTTTTAGGCATGTGTAAATGGAAAGACGATTTTCAGAAATTATTCAGTTTGGTATATGTACTTTACGGTTATTTTGCACGGACTCGTCAACAGCTGAAGGGATTTTGTCTTTAAGTCTACTTTACTTATTAAGTATAGCATTTCAGTTAATAACATATGAAAGTTAACTCATCATGGATACCAGGATTAAAATTTTGTATTTTCACAGGACGCGCATTTCGTCTAAAAAGGACAGTGACCGATACAAAAATGTTAAAAAAAGCCAAACAAATTACGAAGATGAAGAGCATTGAGAATAAAACAAATTATAAAAGTTGTTCAAAATACAGCTAATGTTATCTATTCATGAGGTAGAAATGCCTTATTGTTTCAAAATTAAAAGTTTTGTAAACAGTTAATTTATAATAATTGAAGAAATTGAAGACCATATGTATACTTTGGTAAATATTTATGAACCAAATATACCCAAAACAAGAAATAGCTTCTTCAAAAAAGTTAAAGATATTTTAACTAAAAACAGCTTAGGTATGGTCACTATAAGACGAGACATGAATGACACCTAAACTAATGAAGACAACAAGAATAATATGTCAAACAGGTCCTTTACAGAGAAAAAATGCTGTACCCAGTTTAAAATTTTTAAATAAAAATACATAAGTTAAGTGTTATATGGCGAAAAATACGTGGTAAAAAAGTACAACTAACTTGGGGAAGGACAAATAACATAACTGAAGCATCAATAATTGATTTCTTTTTTAACTGTCCTAAATACGAACTCGAATAGAATTAACAGACATAAGACAAGCCATTATAAACCATACAAATCATCAACCAATATCTCAATTGTTTGTTTGTTGTTTATATTGTTATTGCGAAAGAATGAAACAAAACAAATCTGCAGTTGTATATTCATTGCGCACATTGAATATGCAATAATCAATATATAATAATTTAGAAAATAAAAAAGTAGCAAAACATAATTAAGAAACTAATTAAACAGTATGAATGTAAAGTATTACATACCAATGATATAAAGCCTCGGTCACACCTTACCGAATAGCACGAACGGACTTCTGACGGATGAAAATAAAAGTTGTCACTTGGCAAAATTGTTATCCGTTGGGAGTCCGTTGATGTACTGACAGAATAAAACGGACGTGTAACGAATGCATAACGGACACACACCGGATATGCAACGTACGAGAAACGGAAACGTTCCGGACAGAACGGATGGCGAACGTACATCCAACGGACTAGTACCGCATTAAACGGACACCTAACGGAAACGCATCGGATAAAACGGATGAACAAGATATACGAAAAAATTAATGGCGACAATAATAATACATGTCACTAGTCGCACGATTTCAGTCTGAAACGGTCATTTTGGTCTGATCATATCTTAATTGACTGGATTTACCGCTAGAGGTAAACGTCAAGACTTGTAAGATCGTTAAGTCTCCGTTCCGATCGATAGTCTCATTAGGTAAATCAGTCCGTTAAGGCATGTCAAGATAAATCAGACTGAATCTGCTGGCGAGCTTTTTAGATCCGTTAAGACCGTGTCAGACCAAAACAGATCAAATCTCAAAATTAACTTTCAAAAGTGTCAGACCATGTTTAGATCCGTTCAGTATGCCGGTATGATACCACGAGTTATTAACAGACTAAAACAGTACACAAAACACAAAAATTAAGACTAAGCAACACAAACCCAACAAACAACTGGGGTTGAGCTCAGGTCCTCCTGCAATATCAGAAGATCTTGCTCCACATGTGGCACCCGTTGTGTTGCTAATGTTAGTACAAACCCGGTAATAAGTATTATTCGGTAGGTCACATTCCTGAAAAGGGAGCGGGATTATTGTAACGACAAATATCCGCTAGCATCTGTAAAACGGATATTTCATAACAGGCAACCTACTCGTGATGGATGATTTCAATTAGAACTCTTGGTTTAATAGCTTGCTTATCAGCAGTACCCCTATATCAAGGAAATATTAATGGGAAACTTGGTATATGTCTTTGACGGCAATTTTGCAATGGCTGGTCAGCATCTGAAGGGATTAAGTCTGTGAGTCTACCTCACTTAATATATCATGTCAGTCAACAGCATATGAAAAAGAAATTATTTTCTTTGTTTAATTTATACAGTGATGTCGATATTGTGAAACAGCTTCAAGCTATTGTGAAGAGACCGAAAATTAACTGAAAAATATACTTTTATTATGTGCCAAATACGTTGATGCTATTGTTCGATTACCTGATTGGTTAGGTTTGCAAGAAAGGACTTTTTTCATTGGAACACTAAATGAATCACATGCGCATATAGAATATTACTATCCTGTCTTATTCTGTGTGGAGAACTGCGGTATACTTTCATCTTTCTAGATTTTTAAAGTATACTTGTATACAGTGTTATATATATTTTTATATCTTTACTATTATTTGTATTTGAAGGAAGCTTTGATAAACGCCTTATGCTTATAGCGTATTTTCAAACAATATTTTATTTAAGACCTTTGATAAATTTTCTGACAATAAACTTCATTTCGGTGTCACCTAAATGAAGGTTAACACATATTGTGTAAATACTATTCTGTTGAATTTACTTCCGTGTCACATCAATTATGTATGGGTGTTAATTGTCTTCTGGAAGAGGTGGTTATAATATCACAATATATCACAAGATATTAACAATGAGTACATTTACGCTGGACGAAAGAAAAAAAATTATTTAAAACTAATTATGCTTATTACAGGGTTTGTACTAACACGAGCAACACCTGTTGAGCGTGATCAACTTACCATTCAGGAGCACCTGTGATCACCACCAGTTTGATTTCGGCAGTTCTTTTAAGACTAAGCTGAAAATTTCAGCAAAATTGAAATATTTGTAGATCTTATTCTGTTGATAATTTAACCTTTTAAAAGTTTCTATTTGTCTATAATTATTTTCAAGATAACAGTAGGCAAACAATGCAAGTAAAATGTAAAAATATATTGTCAAAGGGACATACGTGCAAGAACTGGAGATTTCGTCTGTTGACCTATTAGTAGATCTTGTCTTTTTGATCATTTGTGCTATCCAGTTTCTATCGTTCAATACAGTTTTCATGATAATGAGCAGATTAAGTAAAAGGTGAAAAGTCATCCTCAAAGGCCAAACACTCGAATAAGGACTCGACGAAAGATTTCGGTAATTCCTTGATCCTTATTTGTAGATCGTGTCTTGCTGATCATTTTTGTTTAAACAGCTTCTTTCTGTCTATTACAGGTTTTTTTAAATATTAACCAAATTGTAAATTATTGATAAACTTGATAAAACGTATTTCCCTAAGAAGGAGTCAATTGAAGCTTTTGTCTATTTGAATTATTGTAGCATAAGTTATGGTGATAGTTTTGTTGTTTAAAAATTTCAGCAATCAAATATAGTTTTTGAGATATAATGCTATGACGCAACCGAATGTTACTGGAAATGTTATTAATCGAAACAACTTTAACAATACCTCGTCTGACAGGGGTTTTGAAAAAGAGAGATAAAACTTGCAATTTATCCTTTTGTTCTATCCTTAGCAATTTCGGTCATCTTGGTTAGCAAAGAAGATTCATCGGAAGATTTTTTTTATTACGCGTTCAATTCTATATGGAGTATAGACAGTGTGTGTTTTTTCAGACTTCTGTAGACTATTTTATAGTTAACATATGAACATATGAAAACATATGAATATAATGATAATTATAGATTAACTATTGATAACGTATTCAATTAAATAGATTATAAAGTATGCATTTTGTACATATTTTTGCTTAGAAGTCAGCAGAAGCCTGTCTCCGAAATTCCCCCTCTGTGTTGCAGACCTATTGATGGCCTAGGTCGGTTGTAATCTCTTTGACACACTATCCTGTTCCATTATCATTTTTATAATGTTATCAACTTATTGTTCTTTCAAACCTATTGGTGACCCTCTGCTGTTGTTTTTTTCTATGGTCGGGTTGTTGTCTCTTTTATACATTCCCCATTTCCATTCTCAATTTTATTTTACTGTTCCATATAACATTTAATTACTATTGTCCGTATAATCTACGGTAGATCAATTCACGGATACTATTTTACCTAATCACTTTGTATATGTTTCAAAAGTAAAGATTCAGACACCGTCAGAGATCAACTATCCAATGGGTCAATAAGTCATGTCTTCGATAAATAAAAAAAGCCCACTACCCGTACCTTAAAACATAGAGAGTAGATTTAAATATCATGTTATCTAGTTGCTGTTTCATTCTTTTTCAATTTAAAACTAAAGTATTAAAAGATAATGATATATTCAGAAAAATGCATACCACAATATCAAAAGACATGTCTAAAATCATAAACCATTTGTACACGTAAATTGTCAAACCCATAAAATGACCAAATGTATAAGCTTAAAATAAAGAAATAAGACCCAATTCACTTTGATAAAAGAGAGACGAAAACAGGCAACACACAAAAACAAAAGCATAGAAACAATAACAACATCACCAAGAAAGCATAAAACATATCGTATGAGCTACAAGACAGTTGGTAGTTTCTTTTGTGCCACTAGACACAGCTTTATAATCCTTTATCCTAAACTTGTGTGTTATTTGAGGTCATGTTTGGTCATCAACAACCAGGAAAGATGGTCTGAATATTCAAAACAGGACTTCACCTTACAGTACGATCTGATTACCCTTCCGGAGCAGCCGAAATCATCCTCAGATTTTGTTTGATTTGTGTTAAGAGAGTTTTGATTTCTGCTTTCTGTGTTTAATGTACTGTTGTTTATCCTTTCGTCCTTTTTAGCCATAGGATTGTTGTTTGGACATATTTGTATAGACTTTAACGTAAATATTTTACAAACAAATTCCACACACATGAAGGTTTTTATTATATTGCAAGATTGTGACTGAAATGAACAAATCAGGTAAAGCAGATAAAATAACCTTGCATTTAAGTGGGGCGATAGCTAAGAAAGGAACATTAAACTAATCAGCTAAAATCAAAGTGGTTCGAGATTAATATTTATTACAAAATACGTTAATTTATTCTGCTTTTCTTCAATTATTTGAACAGTTGATAGCTGAAACAGAAGAAAAAGTTGTAAATTCAAATGTCATTTTTTTTCAATTTTTAATTTCGTTAATAATATATACATATACTTATAAAATGAAGAGCCTTAAACGTGGGTTGAACAGAAATAAAATTGATTGCAATAACAAAATTTACTGGTGCTAACGAAAAACAATTAACGGACGTGTATACTCTTTCTGATGATTGCGTTAAATCTCTGAGGTTGTTGATCCAAATTAGGATTAAAAAAACTTAATGAATCTACAAAAACCGGCTTTTAATCTATCTGCAAAGACCCAAATGTTGGTAAGTTGTTGTCTACCCCAATGACAGTTTTTGTTGTTGTTTCGAACGACAAAGCCCTCTACGTTATCATATTTGTTTGCATATCGCTGTTAATGAACCCGAACATATATTATAACGACAATTACAGAAGAGGGGTGAAAGATACCAGATAGACAATCAAAAAGAGGACACATCGAATAATCATCAAAACTGCAGATATTTTTGTAACAGGAAGAATATTTTTTATGTTTATTAAAATTCTTTCGTCAGTTGGGTTGTACAAAAAAGCGAATGTTGAGATGAAAACAGGAAAATATTCCCTAGGAAAAGTAATGGACAAATGCATGTATTATACACTTAAACTCATCATGTAAAAACAATACAATGTAAAAAAAAATGGATTTAATATGATATCATGTTGTTGATAATCAAGAAACGGGACATTATAAATGTGCCTTCAGGTACAAGCGTTAAGATGAGAAATAACGACCGTTATAAAGTACTTGTGACATACTTACCTTGTGTGAAACACGTTTGTTGGGATTAACGTTCATTATAAAAGGCGTTAATTTGGTACACTTTGTATTGGTAATGGCATGAAATAGAAATAAGAAAAAAGATAAATGTGTCAACCATTTTAAAATTAATTTTGTCTGGTCTTGATAGATCAATACGCAAGTAAACAGCAACGAACATGACACTTACGAAGTCAAATTTACATGAAAACATCCATAACTCTAATTTTTCGCTTAGTAATGTCTCATTTCGAGCGTAAATAATGATGTGGACAATATGCGCATCTGGCTTTAACAACACTTTTGTCATCAAGTGTTTGACTGAAACACATGCGTTTGAACTTTAAACAACCTATTTCAAAATTTACCTTTTTCATACACAGTACTTTCAAAAGTTTAAGGACGTTTCAGTCAATTTCCATAAAACGTATGTGACAGAAGTATTATAGGATAGATGATCATTTGCTACTAGGTACTTTCCGTTTTGAATTTTCATCGGAGTTCAGTATTTTTGTGATGTTACTTTTCGTTACCAAATGCCTGTACCAAGTCAGGAATATAGCAGTTGCTGTCCATTCGTTTGATATGTTTCAGCTTTTGATTTTGCCATTTGATTAATTTTTATCATATTTTGCTGAACTTTACCTTGGAGATTTTTTTTGTGACACGATATGATTTATTAAGTGTGTCAAATTGAAAATAACTTAACCTTTTTGCGTTTTTTTTTTTTATATTAATTTTTATATTATTTGAATATTATTCATGATGTCATTTTCAATTAAAAAAAGTGATTTTTTAACAGTTAAAAGGAAAGCAATACATACACATTTTAAAATAATTAAAACACTGAAATGTGCAAGAAGAAAAATGTTTTAGGCATGTGTAAATGGAAAGACGATTTTCAGAAATTATTCAGTTTGGTATATGTACTTTACGGTTATTTTGCACTGACTCGTCAACAGCTGAAGGGATTTAGTCTTTAAGTCTACTTTACTTATTAAGTATAGCATTTCAGTTAATAACATATGAAAGTTAACTCATCATGGATACCAGGATTAAAATTTTGTATTTTCACAGGACGCGCATTTCGTCTAAAAAGGACAGTGACCGATACAAAAATGTTAAAAAAAGCCAAACAAATTACGAAGATGAAGAGCATTGAGAATAAAACAAATTATAAAAGTTGTTCAAAATACAGCTAAGTTTATCTATTCATGAGGTAGAAATGCCTTATTGTTTCAAAATTAAAAGTTTTGTAAACAGTTAATTTATAATAATTGAAGAAATTGAAGACCATATGTATACTTTGGTAAATATTTATGAACCAAATATACCCAAAACAAGAAATAGCTTCTTCAAAAAAGTTAAAGATATTTTAACTAAAAACAGCTTAGGTATGGTCACTATAAGACGAGACATGAATGACACCTAAACTAATGAAGACAACAAGAATAATATGTCAAACAGGTCCTTTACAGAGAAAAAATGCTGTACCCAGTTTAAAATTTTTAAATAAAAATACATAAGTTAAGTGTTATATGGCGAAAAATACGTGGTAAAAAAGTACAACTAACTTGGGGAAGGACAAATAACATAACTGAAGCACCAAGAATTGATTTCTTTTTTAACTGTCCTAAATACGAACTCGAATAGAATCAACAGACATAAGACAAGCCATTATAAACCATACAAATCATCAACCAATATCTCACATGATAAAGTGTAGATCACAACAAAAAAAGAAAAGGATATTTTAAATAATAAAATTTAATGATTTAATAATTAAATTGATTTATTGCATTAAAAATACATTTAGTCGTTTATTGTGTTTCAAATGTACGTCAGTCCATAATTTACGTTTTGCCATTTAAATAATTACAACCATATATTTAAACAAACGAAAGAATATGCTTTGAAGCGCCTCGTGGACTTTGGTCATATATAAGCGCGTGCTCCCGCTACATTTTCATTCCACGAGTATTTTTCAACAAGATTGCACAACCCACCATCCCTCCCTTTAACAAACAAAATTGCTGCTGTTTTTAGTTTATTTTTCAGATTACATGGTGAACAGGTCCAAATGTTTTGAATGCTCCTATTAGATTGTCATGTATCATCAAAAGTGTCAGACGTTTCAATATTCATCGGCAGATCCAATGAAACCTGTATATTCAACAAGGAAAAAGTAAAATCACAAAAATACTGAACTTAGAGGAAGATCAATTGGGAAAGTCCATAATCACATGGCAAAATCAAATAACAAAACGCATCAAAAACGAATGGACAAGAACTGTCATATTCCTGACTTGGTACAGGCATTTTCAAATGTAGAAAATGGTGGATTAAACCTGGTTCTATAGCGCTAACCCTCTCACTTTTGTAATGACAGTCTCATCAATTTCCGATATTTTTACATTGATGCGTTAAATAAACAGACACAGAATTTGCAGGAATAATAAAAAAGAGTGTCTATCGTCATGGCATTCCGTTCAATATGGAAAGTGCGTTGGATGTCATCAACATGATTCAACTGGCAGTGATTTATTCAAATATCGTTCATTACGCTGTTATGGATCTACCCAGCAGCTAGAAATTGTTATGCATTTACTTGTGGTTCCCTTCAGTGACCAATTTTCATCAGGTTTTAACTTGTTGGCCAGTTTGTTGATGTTGGTTGTTTGTTCGTTTATATTGTTGAATATTGTTGAATAAATGACATGACAAATAATCAGCCAAATTTCAAATTTCAATTGTTTGTTTGTTGTTTGTATTGTTATTGCGAAAGAATGAAACAAATGAAATCTGCAGTTGTATATTCATTGCGCACATTGAATATGCAATAATCAATATATTATAATTTAGAAAATAAAAAAGTAGCAAAACATAATTAAGAAACTAATAAAACAGTATGAATGTAAAGTATTACATACCAATGATATAAAGCCTCGGTCACAACTTACCGAATAGCACGAACGGGCGTCTGACGGATGAAAATAAAAGTTGTCACTTGACAAAATTGTTATCCGTTGGGAGTCCGTTGGTGTACTGACAGAATAAAACGGACGTGTAACGAATGCATAACGGACTCACACCGGATATGCAACGTACGAGAAACGGAAACGTTCCGGACAGAACGGATGGCGAACGTACATCCAACGGACTAGTACCGCATTAAACGGACACCTAACGGAAACGCACCGGATAAAACGGATTAACAAGATATACGAAAAAATTAATGGCGACGATAATAATACATGTCACTAGTAGCACAATTTCAGTCTGAAACGGTCATTTTGGTCTGATCATATCTTAATTGACTGGATTTACCGCTAGAGGTAAACGTCAAGACTTGTGAGATCGTTAAGTCTCCGTTCCGATCGATAGTCTCATTAGGTAAATCAGTCCGTTAAGGCATGTCAAGATAAATCAGACTGAATCTGCTGGCGAGCTGTTTAGATCCGTTAAGACCGTGTCAGACCAAAACAGATCAAATCTCAAAATTAACTTTCAAAAGTGTCAGACCATGTTTAGATCCGTTCAGTATGCCGGTATGATACCACGAGTTACGCCCCTTCTGCTTGATTAATGCATTTAAGATTAATTATATATTTATTTGACAGTATTGTATCTCTCGAATAAATAATAATTAAAAAAAGTAATTAAAAATTAAATCCTCTGTTGATTCTTTATTACTGTTGTAGTTTGTTGAGGAACTAATAAATGATTCGTTTATATATGTTGCTTATTTTTTAGTAAATATTAGTTTATTTATTTATATTAACTATAAAATGCAAGGACGTATGGTAATTATATACACACACGCATGTTTGTCATACATTTAACCTTAAAATGTTGTAAACCCTTTGTGAACATATTTTTCGTATTTGAAAATCAGAAACGTAAAAATCTTAAACATAACCTAACAAAAGGCGATGTTGTATAATTGCCAACGAGACAATCCATAGAAATGAAGCGAAAGAAAAATGAACACATGCGTATATTTGTTTTAACTCGTATTCTGTTGATATGTCCTACTTTACTATTACCGTTGGAGCTGCACAGCCCCCCCCCCCCCCCCCCCCCCCCACTTCTTAACTACAAAGGAAATTAATCACAGCTTAATTTGACTTCTTAAACTGGCCGTTAATTAATACAAACGTCCACATACGTGATTAATGACAACTTATCGGTGGGGTGTAAATATTGACACCTGTGTGTAATGTCTCAGCAAAAGTTTTAATGTAAAATACATTTACATGCATGTTGAATTGAATAGTACGTTATATTGGTTTATAATACAATACAGATTAAAATTGATTTACAAGTGTAACTTCTGATCTGTGTTTTTAAAGAATAGGTACAAACATATACTTAATGTCGATAATGGTAGTTACATCTATATTTGGATATCTCTTCATTTCAAAATTTAGTACTCACAAAAACATTATTTGTGGATGTTCTTTCTTATTTTTCTTCGAAAACGTCTTATTGTGAATTTATTCAGCAACATACATTTTTTTTAATACCATACATGTACAATATTTGTTTTTTTAAACGGAATGTTGTATTTCCTTCCCCTCTTATTTCCTCCGGTCCAGGAAAATTAATTGACAATAATCAAATGCTATTTTTTTTTACAAGATCTACTTTGGACCAGAATCTCGGACTTATGCATTTCTCTAAAAGCATACAGTTCTAAAATTTGTGTATTTTCTTGTCTCAATTACCATGTATATGTATGAGGATAAGAATAGGTCACCATTTATAAAGATAGAAAGAATACTAGATGATGAAATATAAAAAAAAATGTTGATTGATTGTTTGGTTGTTTAACATCCAGTGGCAAATATTTGATGCATTTAAGGCAGGCAAAGATTCAGTATAAAGATAAATAGTAAAAAAATAAAAGATATAGAAATATAGAAACGATGATCTGAGCTCCCCTCCCCGAAAAAAAATCACTGGTACTTGCATATATTAATCTAAAAAAAAATCTGGATCCGCACCTGTTATATATGGCGTAAATCAAAAATTTCTGTTTTAGTAAATATACGTGAGTTCAATGACACGTGCTAGTAATCAACCAGGTCAACAGGAAACAAAATCAATGATCCATAACGCAAAAAGTAAATGACTATTTTACAATATACAATAAAAAGGTGCCGTAGGGCTAAAAGTTAAAGAATTGATGAATTTGTGTATACGTAAACTATTAGTATTCAAGCTGTTGATGTTTGATCGTCAACTTTAATATATGCTATATATATGTTTTATATTCAATAAAATAATTAATCTGCATCTATTATAACTTAGTATGTATATTTAAAGATCTTTATACAAAATCAATATTTCTAAACCCGATACCAAAAGATAATGCTAAATATTTGGGCGCTGCATGGCATAACATTGTTTAGTTAAGAGAGCCTTTAAATTTTGTCAGTTATATCCTTGGTTATTTCATAGAAATATACCTCCTTGGTTATATAAACACCATGTGAGAACGGAACTGTATGATTGTCAAATAATTGGTCATTCGGGAGACTGTCAAGCATGGCTCCTACATTGGAAAGATAACAAGTTGCTTGATGGAAACTTTGATGAACTCTTATGTTACTATAAAACATTTCTGCTTCAAGGTTTGGTAGCTAAAACATTCTTTATGTAAATATGAACCAATAAAATAATAAGAAAGAGAAACGATAAAAATAGTAGCACAACAGCGATCAAAAATGTCGAATTAACGTCGAAAAATCAATGCTTGCTACCTGAATTTTCACATATACCTTTTCTGATATATAAATTCTTACCTGTCTGACAGTTTAAAAGCCATTGTCCCAGTAGAAATTCAAATACATTCATTTTCTCCATGTCGGATATTTTTATTGACTGTACAATCGCTTGCAAGTTAACTGTACAATTACTCGGAATCTTCCTTTACAATTACTCGGAGCCTTCCTGTACAATCACTTGGAGCTTTCTTGTAGAATTGCTTGGCCAAATTTATTAAATACATTGCATTGGTTGTTACAAAAAGGGGGGGTTCCAATCACAGGAACAATTTTTTTCACAAGCCCAAATTCTTACTTTGCCTTTGAACAAGTTACTGTGCAAGAATGTGGTGTATTAGAACGTCGATTCATACAGGTATGCACAAATGTTACAAATGTAAACATTTTGTCTTCAAACTTGGCCGGATCAATGATTATTCTCATGTCTGATAGGCATGTTTTAAAATATTATTTATTTCTACTCATCAATTGTAATTTCCAGCTCAGCTTATATTGTACTGTAGTGTCCATCTACCATGTCAACGATTTTGTGTAAAATAAGTTTGCCATTTGAAGCGCTGACACTGCCGACATGCGACAACATGGACAAGTAAAGAGGGTACGGTAAGGTTAAATCGTTTACGGGCGTAGAATTATTTTCCGTTTTTTATAAAACTTGTCAGATTTGATTAATTATCGTCGGAAAATGTCCCTTATGGATAGTAATTCAAATTAAACCAGCTTTATTATGTTGTATTCATGTAATATATATAACTTGGTCTTTAAATGTACTTCAGGTACACTGACGTATACACATTTTCTTAATAATTTATCAAGCCTAATTTTCAAATATGTTGAATATATTCATAAGCCTTTTTCTGCTATAATATTCAAACTTTATTTTTTAACGAAGTCTTCTGGTATGTAATTTTTTCTTTTATAAAATAGACACATTAAAAAATAAAGATGGAAAGTCAAACGCATGAGTCTGGCAAAAATGAACGGACAATGTCATGACAATAAACGGAAAACGATAAAAGACATAGTTGTATATATATTTTTTCCCTGCCTCAATTTACACAAATGCAATTTATATAGCTAACATTAAAAGTTAAATGAGAATGCATTCCTTTACAATATTAAAAAAAATGTTACATCTTAAATTTAATCAAACACTAGAACACACCCGCGAAATCGCGGGCATTCAGAGCGTAGTTTAAAGTATGTAAAGTGTTGTTTGAAGAATTTTGTGAAATATTGAATGACTGGAGAATTTCAGCAAAAGTATCATAAATCATAGGTTATTGGGGACAGGAAAATGTTTTTTTAATCCCTCCTCCTTTATTTCAAAAATTCCCAATTTGTGGTTTTCTATCAATTTCAATATGAATATACATTAAGTATGTTATGAACATTTAAGTAAGGAGCCTGTAATTCAGTGGTTGTCGTTTGTTTATGTGTTATATATTTGTTTTTCGTTTATTTTTTGTACATAAATAAGGCCGCTAGTTTTCTCGTTTGAATTGTTTTACATTGTCATTTCGGTGCCTTTGAAAGCTGAGTATGCGGTATGGTATTTGCTCGTTGTTGAAGGCCGTACGATGACCTATAGTTGTTTTAATTTCTGTGCCATTTTGGTCTCTTGTGGAGAGTTGTCAACATGGCAATCATACCACATCTTCTTTTTTTGTAATCAATGAATTTTGTAAAAGATTTAATGACTGGAGAATTTCAGAAAAGGTATCAAAAGTGCACATGAATAATTTTAGCGCTTATCTGTATCTATATATAAATAAAGTGTATTTACTTTCAATTCTAAGTTTTCTAATCGATCCATGGTGGTTATTGATATAGTATACAGACCCTCTCTATTTAATAAACTCTGTGACCACCGTGGATAGTAAACTTGAAAATGATAGCAGATAGAATTCTGAAAATACACTTTATTCGTAGTATATATATGTTCAAAGTATACAGAAAAACGCAAACCGGAAGTATAATCTGACTTAAAATTTTGTCCAATGACGGGACAATATCCGGATGCCCTTTTTCTCGTTTTTCTCCAAAAATAACTCAATCTGAATAATCATATGAATGGATGACAAATGCGACTATGCACTGTCCCTATAGGACATAGAGGCGTGTTGATTAATTTATTGTGGAAAGAAGAGAAGCGACACACAAAATGTTGTCTCCTCGTTTAATAGTATAGATATTAAGATAACGTTTTCAAGTGTTCACGACCGACATCCGTAATTATTTAATAAGGGTGTAAAAATGATCTGTTGCGTCAAGATGACAAATTTTTTACCACTTACGACAGTCTGTAATTGCATAAACATGTATTGCAATCACTTGTAAACCATTAAATATAAAGATTCAGGTGTTTATATTCAATAAATAAAATTAAAATGTTATTTCGGTAATCTGTTGCATCTTTTTTTTTAGTCAATTCGCGGCGGTTTGTGCAGCAGTATGACTTTGAGCTACTTTTTAAAATATATCAAAAATGTTCAATAATTAAATAGGAAGAAGTAATTCATGACATGATTAAAGGGACGTGGTAGACTTTCAGTTAACATAAACAGTCTTCTTTCTAATTTTTATTTTATTCTTAAAAGGGGAGCAACCCCTGATAAACAATGGGAAAGTTTCACTCATTTTGTGTCCAAATTATTAAAATCTGAACATGACTGGACACGGTCTGACAACATCTTGACATAACTTTGTATCCATGGTCTTTTTTGGTCTGACACGGTCGTAACGGATCTAAACAGCTCGCTAGAAGATTCATTCTGATTTATCTTGACATGCCTTAACGGACTGATTTACCTAATGGGACTATCAATCGGAATGGAGACATAACGATCTTACAAGTCTTGACGTTTTCCTCTAGCGGTAAATCCAGTCAATTAAGATATGATCAGACCAAAATGACCGTTTCAGACTGAAATCGTGCTACTAGTGTGTAAAACGCATAAATATTCAAAATGTATCTTTTTTGAACTAATGAGAAACGAACGGATAAAAGCCAATGGAAAATTTCGCGTCAGAAATGCCAATTATTGGTATGTCAGATTTCTAAAGGTTCATGAATTATTATTATTTATAATCGATCTTAGAGTAAGGGCACGTCTTCACAATCGAGCAGCTCTTATTTAGACCAGACACTGCCCTTTGGCGGCATTTTGAAGAACACACCAATACCAGTTACACAGAAATATTTTGAATATTTTTGCGATTTACATGCATTATTGTTGTCCCCTAGTTCATCCGTTTTATCCGGTTAGGTGTCCGTTTTATACGGTTATCGTCCGTTGAATGTACGTTCGACATCCGTTCTGTCCGGTACGTTTCCGTTGCTCGTACGTTGCATATCCGTTGTGTGTCCATTATGCATTCGTTACACGTCCGTTTTTTTTCGGTCAGTACATCATCGGACTCCCAACGGATAACAATTTTGTCAACAGACAACTTTTATTTTCATCCGTTAGGCGTCCGTTCGGGCTATCCGGTAGGTGTGACCGAGGCTTTAAAGTGTGACCGAGGCTTAAGGCTTCAATGGGATCTTTTTAAAACAAAGGTGTGAGACTATACTTCATCATTCTGTATAAGGAAAGCAGAAACAGATGTAACAGATATAAACATTTTAGAAAATAAACTTAAAAAATTAAATCAATGTACAAGTATGAAATGCCAAGAAGATGTTATTATCTATTTTAATGGAGAAATTAATATATTGGAAAATAAACAAAGTTATTTATATGAATCAAACACTAAGGGACACACAATAGTTCAAAAATTAAATGAGTGAAAGAAGGGGGAAGTTCTTTTTAGGATTAATAAAAAATCAATAACAGGCCTTTTAGACAAAAATGGGAAGATACATAGAGATCCTGCGAAAATATTGCAACTTGAAAGAGAATTTGATCATAATATATTTAAACATACAAAAGTTCAAACCATAACAAAACATATATCAAAGATTACATTATAAATACATAAGTGGATTATAAATTAACCAATAAAGAAAGTGATAGCAGGGAAGATCTATTTTAAAAGTATCAAGGAATGCATCAAAACATAGGGCGGTGCCAACCGTTTTCAACATTTATATTCCTCAAAAATCTTATAGTTTAAACTTCTATGTAATTCTTAACTACCCCTCACCTCAATTTAGGTATTCCTTGAAATTCAGTTTGGCTCCTATTAATTTTTAATTAGTAATATTCTCAAGTTTTTTTACAGATGATGCATAAAGATCGTATTTTGGAACCAGTAAGTAAACAAAAAAACAATATTTATGAATATTAGAATTCTTCCTTTATAAGAAGAGGAATGTTTGTAAAACACACTATTGTCAAAGTTCAACCTACAACTTGTGATAAAAAAAATCGTTTTAAAAAATTCGTGAAAAAAATATGGTTACCTTTTGCAAACATTAACTTGATAATTTTCCACAGATTGCAAGAACTACTCTAAATGGTACAAATTTCACTGCACCGTATACACATTTCTATAATTCTACATAAGAAAATGTATGTTCCAAGTCACGAATATCTCAGTTGTTATCCATTCGTTTGATATGTTTTAGATTGCGATTTTGCCATCTGATATGAGACTTACCGTTTTGAATTTTTCCTCAGAGTTCGGTATTTTTATGATTTTACTTTTTTTCAACAATTAATTTCTCTTCAGAGCCAATATATGTAGTAATCCATAACCTAATTAAAACGTTTCAATTTCTCTATATTTAGCACATGAAGGTATAAATTATTTAACATTCCTGAAATCACTTATCATAAGTGAAAAATACCCTAAAGATTTAATTGAGTGACCGCCTAGTCATGTCAATACAACATTTTACTTTTACTGAAAAAAATCCAGTATTTTAGTTCCATTTCAGACCTTTCCTTCCAGTGTCTATTTACTATGATACAAATGATATTATTGAAGACAGTTACAAATGATCATTTACTATATAACACTGCGACACATATGTTTAACGGAAGATCGACCCAAACGTCCTATAACAAATTAAAAGTACCGCCCATGAAAAGGGTATTTTTTTTAGATTAGTGTTTAGGCAAAAGCAGGTTTTTAAGTCAAACACTTGATGACAAAAACATACATTTAAGTGCTATAAAATAAGCACTATGATTTTAATAAGTACGTTTAATCAGTCATATATCAATTTGAGAGAAGTTTTACAGATTTCTACCATGCGTAAAACGTGAACTCGATAACGGAGTTTTACATTCGCTTTGCTAAATATTTACCAAATATACTAGACTTATAATATAAAAAAATCCACATATTGTCTACGGTTGAAATGAGGCAGTACTAAACGTATAGATTCGAGATAATGGATGTTTTACGCCAATTTGACTTCGTTATTGACACGGTCGTTGATGTCTACTTGCGTATTGATCTATCAAGACAAAACTAAATGGTTGACACGTTTTATTTTTTTTTATTTTAATATTTCACGCAATTAATCATTTGAAGTGTATCAGATTAACGCCTTTTGTAATGAAATATACGTATAAACGTGCTTGACATACGGAAAACATGTCCAACATTCTTTTGTTAATATTGGTTTTTTCTCATTTAATCGTTTGTACTTGAAGAAAAAATTATCATATCCCGTTTCTTGATTATCTATGAAATATATCATATCAAATAACGTTACATTGCCTACATTTGCTTTCTTTGAGTCTTGTTGACATTGGGCTGTTATCTACGATTCGTTTATTTTTATCATTCATGCAGTTGTCTATTCCTTTTCCTTGGGAATTGGTTACTGTTTTCATTTCAACATTTCTCATCTTGTCATGCCTCTAACTTTTCGTGATTTCACATATACTGATGGTTTAAAAATATATTGATTGACCAAAAGGTGATTTATTACTTAATTTATCTTTTAAGATTTCAATCGAAATAGCAGTTTTCATATTTGTGACACCACTCCTTTAAAACCGGTTTTAATAAGGATTAGTAATTAAGCAACTCACATATTCAACAATTCGAGGAAATGAGACCCTGTGTATAGTTTGTATGGATAGAGAATTATATAAGAAACATTTAGATGGTATTACTTCAAACCATATCATTCGTCGTAACATAGTTGTCGATACAATACCAATTTATTATAGAAAAATATCCGAACTTGTGAGGAAAGTGCTATTGTGGAAAATGAAAAAAAAGGACTTTTCAATTTCGAATGGTTCCCATCTATTTATCACATTTCACATATATTTCTAATTTCAGATTCATACCTGTACCATTATAAACTGCATTTCATTGACACTTCACGTACCTAACAAGTTAATCAGGTAAACGTGTTTCGCCCACGGTTATCATATCACACGTTCCTTTGCAGCTGATATAAATTCTTACCGAAGCGCGATACTTGTTAAACTCCCGTTAACGTCACTTAAACGTCATTTTTCACATTTATGTAAAAGTTACATTTTTTTTTATGTCTGGTACTTGTTTAATTACGGATGTAGTTAGATGGTATTAAAAAAAATATAGAGAGTTTAAAATTGGTTGCATAGGTCAAAAGAGTTTAACCAAGAACAAAATAAGCTAAACATATTAAAAAGATATCGATCTTCTTTTCATGATTTTTGATTTTTTTTAAATTGGTGGGAAGAATTACTCTGACTTTTATCTTATATTTAGCATTGTCTCAAATTGAATTGGTTGAATTGATATACAGTTTTTATTTGTGGACCTTTTAAAGCTGACAACGCTCACTATTGAAAGCCAAACCGGGAACTATATTTGTTAACTTTTTAGCCATTTGGTCTCTTTTGAATTGTTGTTTCATGAGCAATAGTACTATATCTTCTAAATTGTATAATAAGTCGCGTTGTGGTATTTCAAATTAAAATAGAAAAGGGAAACAAAAATAACGAACTCTGAAACAAATTCAAAAACGAAACGGTCCATAAAAACATGGGTCAAATAAACACTATCAATCGACGAAACAAGTAACAAACGACCAGATAACTGATTTGTTTACATGCAGTTTTCGACAAAAATGGTGGGTTAAATCCGGTTTGATAGCTAGATAAGCCTTATCATTCTATGACAGTTGTTTATAGTTGCGTTAAATTGCAAACATGGCAAACATGGCAAACCACCCAAAGCAGCTCAATCATAGTGGAAAGATACACCACAGACAAACAACACAACTGACGAAAGAATTAAAATCAACATAAAAATGAATCTTCATATAACAAAATATATTTATCTGCCTTGACCATTCTGTTTTATGATTATTCGATGTAGTGAAATTATATGCTTGGGTTTATAAACAGCGATGCACATAAAGGCACAATATCGTTTGCGAACTTTGTCTCTCGAAACAACAACATACCTGTCATGGAGGTAGGAAACCTGCTATGCAATGATTGGGTCTTTGAAGATAGATGTATGGCGGGTTTTCATAGATTCATCAAGTAACTTAATTCTGATTTGGATCAACAACCTCAGAGATTTAACCCACTCGGAAAAAGTATACACGTACCTAACCAGTTAATCAGGTAAACGTGTTTCACCCACGGTTATCATATAACACGTTCCTTTGTTGCTGATATAAAATGCTTTTATTGATTTTAATTTATATTTCTCTTTCACCCACGTATAATGTTCTTTATTTTATGGCAGGCATAAGTATATATCATTATTGAAATTAAAAATTGAAAAATTGACATTTGGATTTACAGTTGTTTCAGCTGTTCAAATATTTGAAGAGGAGTAGGATCAATTATCGCATTTTGTAATGAATATTGATCCTGAATCACGTGTCAGTATGTTTTAGCTTATTGTTTCAATGTCCCCTTGATATCTATCGCCTCTCTTGTATGCACAGTTTTTTTTATCGTATCTTCTGTTTTACCCAATTGCTGGTTTTATTTATAATCTTGCAATATAATGAAAACTTCATGTGATGTCATTGTTCCTCAAATATGCATGTATAAACCTTTGCAAACATCCAAACAGTAATGCCATGACTAAACACGAACAAATGATGAACAACAGTACAAAACCACAGAAAGCAGAACACAACAAACTGAGAAGCACAAACCAAATCAACACCTGGGGTTATATCGGATGTTTTATGGACGCCGATATTGAATGGCTGACCGTTATAGAAAAAACTTGGTAACAGATGAACATTCATTTGTTATAGATCTATTCTACTTGTCGCAGCCACAAGTTAGAACATCTTTCATAGTTGTTGACATGACTTCACTTAATATAAGAGCTCATAATAAGGGATTAAAAGGCAGTGTCTATTGGATCGTAAGAAATTACTTTCTGTTCTGTAGCTCATCAAAAAAGTGTTGGCACAACCTTTTTGAACTTTTGATCCTCAGTGATGTACAACTTTGTACTATTTTGACTTTCGAACTTTTGTATCTGGGCGTCACTGGTAAGTCTTGTGTGGACGAGGTGCGCTTCTGGCGTATTGAATTTTAAACCTGTTGCGTTTTGTTAGCTATTATTCGTATGTTTCTTTGTCTAATATGTTCTCCTATTTATGTGTACTGTAATGTTATGTTGTCATTTTAATGTTATATTTAACATTGCCATTAACGCGGGAGGTTTGGCATGCCACAAAACCAGGTTCAACCCACCATTTTTTCTTTATAAAAAATGTCCTGTACCAAGTCAGGAATATGGCCATTGTTATAATATGAGGCAGGCATTACCTGTAAATGGGGACGAAGTCTGTATGAATTATTTTTTTGTAACTTAATTATTTGTCAAAAAAAAAGAAACGGAAATACCGTAACGTTTCCGAGTTTGGTTCTGTTGTTAGGGATTTTAGTTGTGACGTTATTTAAATTATGACGTCATATGCAATGTAAACAAAGAAACGCTATCATTAGGTAACGTTTTTTCATATCAAGGAATTATTAAAAATGAAATTGGTATTGCGCGTTTCTTCCTATTTTATACTAGACTGATAAATATATATTTTACTCAATTTTCATACAAACGAGACCGGAAAAAGGAAGTATATTGTACATTTCTGCGCAGGTCCGGGATTTCAAAACATGACATAAAAAAAATTGAACGATTTTGAGTTCATTAGTACAATGAAAAATTCGGGAAATTTTCCCGAATTTTTTGTTTTATTGAATTTTCTACTGTTATTGGGGACTTCGTCCCATGTTTCGGGTCTTTGAAGATAGATGTAAGGCGGGTTTTCATAGATTCATCAAGTAACTTCATTCTGATTTGGATCAACAACCTCAGAGATTTAACCCTCTCGGAAAAAGTATACACGTACCTAACAAGTTAATCAGGTAAACGTGTTTCGCCCATGGTTATCATATCACACGTTCCTTTGTTGCTGATATAAAATGCTTTTATTGATTTTAATTTATATTTCTCTTTTACCCACGTATAATGTTCTTTATTTTATGGCAGGCATAAGTATATATCATTATCGAAATTAAAAATTGAAAAATTGACATTTGGATTTACAGTTGTTTCAGCTGTTCAAATATTTGAAGAGGAGTAGGATCAATTATCGCATTTTGTAATGAATATTAATCCTGAATCACGTGTCAGTATGTTTTTGCTGATTGTTTAAATGTCCCCTTGATATCTATTGCCTCTCTTGTATGCACAGTTGCTTTATCGTATCTTCTGTTTTAATTAATTGCTGGTTTAATTTATAATCTTGCAATATATTGAAAACTTCATGTGATGTCATTGTTCCTCAAATATGCATGTATAAACCTTTGCAAACATCCAAACAGTAATGCCATGACTAAACACGAACAAATGATGAACAACAGTACAAAACCACAGAAAGCAGAACACAACAAACTGAGAAGCACAAACCAAATCAACACCTGGGGTTATATCGGATGTTTTATGGACGCCGATATTGAATGGCTGACCGTTATAGAAAAAACTTGGTAACAGATGAACATTCATTTGTTATAGATCTATTCTACTTGTCGCAGCCACAAGTTAGAACATCTTTCATAGTTGTTGACATGACTTCACTTAATATAAGAGCTCATAATAAGGGATTAAAAAGCAGTGTCTATTGGATCGTAAGAAATTACTTTCTGTTCTGTAGCTCATCAAAAAAGTGTTGGCACAACCTTTTTGAACTTTTGATCCTCAGTGATGTACAACTTTGTACTATTTTGACTTTCGAACTTTTGTATCTGGGCGTCACTGGTAAGTCTTGTGTGGACGAGATGCGCTTCTGGCGTATTGAATTTTAAATCTGTTGCGTTTTGTTAGCTATTATTCGTATGTTTCTTTGTCTAATATGTTCTCCTATTTATGTGTACTGTAATGTTATGTTGTCATTTTAATGTTATATTTAACATTGCCATTAACGCGGGAGGTTTGGCATGCCACAAAACCAGGTTCAACCCACCATTTTTTCTTTATAAAAAATGTCCTGTACCAAGTCAGGAATATGGCCATTGTTATATTATAGTTCGTTTCGGGTCTTTGAAGATAGATGTAAGGCGGGTTTTCATAGATTCATCAAGTAACTTCATTCTGATTTGGATCAACAACCTCAGAGATTTAACCCACTCGGAAAAAGTATACACGTACCTAACAAGTTAATCAGGTAAACGTGTTTCGCCCATGGTTATCATATCACACGTTCCTTTGTTGCTGATATAAAATGCTTTTGTTGATTTTAATTTATATTTCTCTTTTACCCACGTATAATGTTCTTTATTTTATGGCAGGCATAAGTATATATCATTATCGAAATTAAAAATTGAAAAATTGACATTTGGATTTACAGTTGTTTCAGCTGTTCAAATATTTGAAGAGGAGTAGGATCAATTATCGCATTTTGTAATGAATATTAATCCTGAATCACGTGTCAGTATGTTTTAGCTGATTGTTTCAATGTCCCCTTGATATCTATTGCCTCTCTTGTATGCACAGTTGTTTTATCGTATCTTCTGTTTTAATTAATTGCTGGTTTTATTTATAATCTTGCAATATAATGAAAACTTCATGTGATGTCATTGTTCCTCAAATATGCATGCATAAACCTTTGCAAACATCCAAACAGTAATGCCATGACTAATCACGAACAAATGATAAACAACAGTACAAAACCACAGAAAGCAGAACACAACAAACTGAGAAGCACAAACCAAATCAACACCTGGGGTTATATCGGATGTTTTATGGACGCCGATATTGAATGGCTGACCGTTATAGAAAAAAACTTGGTAACAGATGAACGTTGATTTGTTATAGATAGATATACTTGTCGCAGCCACAAGTTAGAACATCTTTCCTAGTTGTTGACATGACTTCACTTGATATAAGAGCTCAAAATAAGGGATTAAAAAGCAGTGTCTATTGGATCGTAAGAAGTTACTTTCTGTTCTGTTCATGTCACGGTACTTTTCTATCCCAAATTCATGTATTTGGTTTTTATGTTATATTTGTTATTCTCATCGGATTTTGTCTTATGCTTAGTCCGTTTCTGAGTGTGTTAAATTTTAATGTTGTGTCGTTGTTCTCTTATATTTAATGCGTTTCCCTCAGCGGTATACTACTGTTGCCTTCATTTGTAAGTCGTTCCTGATGACGTTGTTATTGATCTATGCTGTTGTTTCTGAAAACTTGTTTTTTAGTTTACGTGTTGCCTGTCTTCGTCTTTCCTTTATCAAAGTGAAATGGGTCTTTTTTCT
Source organism: Mytilus edulis (assembly GCF_963676685.1). Lineage (NCBI taxonomy): Eukaryota > Metazoa > Mollusca > Bivalvia > Mytilida > Mytilidae > Mytilus > Mytilus edulis. The sequence continues at coordinate 12,325,480 of NC_092344.1, forward strand.
TCATTTTAAGCTCATATATTTGGTCATTTTTGTGGGTTAAAGAATTTACGTGTACCAGTGGTTTCTATACTATTAACCCACAAAAAAAGTCCGGGAAAATATTACTTCCCTTTAACAAAAGTTTGGGAAAAACAGTCAACTTCCAGGCACGTAAATTTGAAATTAGCCAAAATAGTGAAAATCTTTTTATTATATGCTGGAGATGGACTAAAAATGTTACGACGAATACCAATTTAATAAATATAAACGATGTCTGCGATCTGACGGCAAGGAAGGCACGTTTCCCAAGAGAAATCGTTGGGGAATCCAAGTAGGTCAATCTATTTATTTATAGATAGCAGAAAAATTGCGTCGAGTTAGTTGCCTTTTTGTTTCTTAGTATGGATAGTAAAATTGGGTATTTTCTCTGGGTCGTTTAAATCACTGGAAACTAGGTGAGACATGCACAGAAGTGATAGATATGTATTATAAATATAGAAAATTGAATATTGTAATCAGCAAAAAAAAAATAAAAAAAAAAATCTGTATCATATACCCAAGCGCCTGTGACAAAAATGACCAAATATATGTCCTTAAAATGAAGAAAAAAGGACACAAAATGAGAATTGAAAATAAAAAGCAAATACACTAAAATTATTCATGTGTTATTAAATTAATAGAAAAAAGAAGGGAATTTGGGAAAAAAAGGAGGAGCCGGGCTAGAAAACCAATTGGCCTGTCCCATAGTAACTATGACATTTGATACCTTTTCTGAAATTCTCCAGTCATTAAATCTTTTACAAAAATTCATTGATTATAAAAAGAAGATGTGGTATGATTGCCAATAAGACAACTCTCCACAAGAGACCAAAATGACACAGAAATAAACAACTATAAGTCACCGTACGGCCTTCAACAATGAGCAAAGCCCCTACCGCATAGTCAGCTATAGCCGGAAGGTCCCGAAATGACAACGAGAAAACGAACGGCCTTATTTATTTACAAAAAATGACCAAAAACAAATATGCAACACATAAACAAACGACAACCACTGAATTACAGGCTCTTGACTTGAATGTTCATAATATACTTAATGTATGTTCATATTGAAAATTATGGAAATAAAGGAAGAGGGATAAAAAAAACATTGTCCTGTCCCCTCGTTTCTATGACTTCTCCAATCATTAGATGTTTTACAAAAATTTTCAGACACCACATATTTTCAACCAAGCTCTGTATGCCCGCGATTTCGCCGGTGTGTTCTAGTATGATTTTAAACATGTATTTTAATATTGTGGTATGTATTTCTTAACATATCATTATTAATTAATATTATAGTTTTAAATTGAATTAAACTGCAATCAAATAACATGCTGTTTAAATATACTCTCTGTTTTTACGGTATGGTTCGTGGGCTTTTTCAATTTATCGTAGTCAGTACGTGTCGCTGATATTTGAACTATGATCTTTTCTTTTTTTTAAATGAAAGGCAAAACAGTGTCCGTTTTTTATCTAACCTAGATTATATGGAATATGTTTGACAGAACAGTAAGTTGATAAGATTATAAAGTGATAATGGAAACCGAAAATGTGTCAAAGAGAAAACAACTTGAAAAAGGAGCAGAAAACAAACCAAGGCCACCAATTGATCTTCAACACAGAGGGACAATCTCGCACCTGGAGGTAGGCTTCAACAGGCTTCTAAGCAAAAAATTGTGAACACAATGCTTACTTTGCAAAACTATTTATTTAAATATGTTATGAGTAGTATTTATACAATCATTATTATTATTTTCAAATATCTTTTTTACATCGTCCACTAGAAAATCATACTTTGCATCCATTGTTCTTCATTCCAATAAAGTCAGTAATTATCCCAGCTATGATATTGCTTTCATTCTCATTGTTATCGGATAAACCGAAGGAAGACATCTTCCATTATCACCTGCCACTTTATGTTGTGATTTGCAAGCATGTCGTTAACCTGTCTTTATCAAGTAGCACTTTGTAATATCTATTACAATTCATACTAAACTAGATTTTGCAATATTATCAGCTATAATAGAGTCTATCGTTTCACATAACAGCATCTTTATCTGAAAAAGATCATTTTGTTCGCAATAGTCTATAGCCGTTCTTCCCGATACGTCCTTTTTCGTAATGTAAGCACCTTTCTGCAATAAAAACTGTACAAATGTAAGAATTTCCTTTTCCTTTGTTGTTGACTGACATGCAGTAATAAGTAAAGTAGACTTCGAAGTGTTCTTGAAATTAACACCGCTAAACGCCATCAATTGTTCTTGAGCCTGAACAAAATTACCGTCAAGTACTAAGGTGAATAACTTCTGAAAATCTTCTCCAGATTTAAACCTGACAAACTGACTTTTCTTGATGCATCTTTTAACTTCTTTTCTTATTTTTGATATCAAAGCCATGATAATTCTGGCATGTTAACACCAGCGCAACTTTTTTATATAGGTAGAATCACGTGATGTCTTCAAATGTCAAAATATCATAATTAAACCCCTTATATGGTTTAAGCCATTTTAATGTATTCAAAGACAAGAAATCAAATGACGTACATGTAAGCAACTATAGGTCATCATACAGCTCGCAACAATGAGAAAACCCCTTACCATATATTAGGCTGAAAAAGCTATAAGCCTGCGACATACCAAATGTAAACTATTCACAAAATCCGATGGCCTTATTTACGTAAAACAGATTTAATATACAGTAACAAATAAAAACCACTGAATTACAGGATCCCTACATGGCACTGTATAATGAAGTTTGTTTAAACATGTTTAGGGGAGCCCAACCTGGGACAGAGATGAAACCATACATCATAAGAATAAACTTTACAGAGCAATAATCGACATACACATATAATATACACAAAAATAAATAAATAATCACTCAATAAAAGGTTCTTGATTTTGGACTTTCACATACGAAATGTGGTGGTATGAAAAATATTAGTAGGCGAACCATCATCCCTAACTATTTGACAATGAGGTAGAAGCACAACATTTACAAAAAGCTATAAAGATCAGTTGAATAGGATTTGACTTATTAGATCGATACAAAGTAAGACAAACAGCTTACAAAACAATTAAATACCACCAAACTAACCAAACTACCCATTTGAAAGTACTCGCAGTTTCTGGTGCTTTTTGTGAATGTTTCGTAAAATATTTTTACATCATGATTCTGTCCTCTACTGTTTATATATTATAATTGAGAATCAACAATAAAATTAGATTAGATTATAAAAACATCTTACAGTATAATGCTATTGTCCGTGGTAAATGTACTAATTGTTAATTTCTTCCAATATATATTGTGATATAACAACCATCTCTTCTAATGGAGAGGACAACTAACACTCATACTTAATCTATGTGACACGGCAGAAAATTAATTAGAAGCGCATTTACACAACATGTGTTAACCTATATTTAGGTGAAGCCGAAATGAATTCGATTTTGTATTAACATTCATTAAAACAAAATTGAATGTTACATCTGACGTTATGTCTGTTGAATTAAACACATGTTGTACAAACTATTATTGTCTGATAATTTATCAAAAGTGCAGATCTTTAAAAAAAAATATTTTATTGAAAATAAACTCAAAAACTTTTAAGACGTTAATCAAAGTTTCCTTAAGAAAATATATTATTAGAAAAATATAAAAATAGAGTAAAATTACAAAAATACAGAACTAAAAGGAAAATTAAAAAAGAAAAGTCCTTAATGAAAGAGTAAAATCGAAAGCTCTAACACACCGAACGAATGGATAACAACTGTCATATTCCTAATTTAGTATAACGTGAGGGTACCCAAATTGCACCTATTTTGACAGTTTTTTAACCTACGTATATTTATGCTTCTGTGACAAGTTTTGATAATGTGTTTATTTTGTCTTTATTTACTATATGGTTTCACCAATATAGTTTTGAATCCATATAGAATCATAGAAAATTTGGTCTGAACTCACCTCCAAACCATCAATGATTCTGTAATAAGGAGTACCCAAATTGCATCCATGCTTAAATTCGCATCGTCAAAAGTCGAATAACAAGAGCTTTTGTTTAATTTCTTCAAATATTTTGAACAATTGAATACTAGTTCATGCTTACTCTTCATTTTTTTAGAAATGGATGCTTGTAACATATTGTATTTGCTAATTTTTAAAAGATGACGTTTTGATGACGTCGCATGGCGACGATTCCGTACATTTTGCTTTTTCAGTAAACACTACTTCTGTTGATAAATACTGTGAGCGTTTTGTGTATATCTAAATATGTTTACCTATGTTGAAAGACTTGCATAGTATCAAATCATGAAAATACAAATTGTTTAGTCTCTAAGAAATCTTAGAGATTAAGATTTCCGCTGCTATTGTTGCTAAATAGGTGCAATTTTGGTACTCAGTGCAATTTGGGTACCGTGACGTTAGACGTTTACTAATGTAAAATAAGTGTTAAGGCAAAGTTGGCTTTATATGAATTTGGGTATTTGTTTTAGGTATTTTTGACATTTAGCTCTTCAACGGTTTCAGTACTTATACATCTTCGGATTTCAAATGTTTGGCTTTGAGCGGGCCTGATGAAGGTAAATCCAGAAAAGCGCTTCGGACACAAGAAATTATTAAACTTGTTGTTTTCAATTTTTTTATAACTAGCTAAACCTTTCACTTGTACATAAAACTGGTGTAACGTCTACTTTTAGAAATCCAGAAAAAAGTATACCGGAGTTCTCCAAACACAATAAATCACAGTGCGTTGACAGGATAAGAATAGGGTTGCTTAATCTTTAGTTATCTATGTTGTGTTTTGTGTACTGTCTTTTTCATTTTTAGCCATTGCGTTGTCAGTTCATTTTCGATCTATGAGTTTGACTGTGCCTCTGGTATCTTTTGCCCCACTTTTACTTTCCGGACATGATTAGACATTATTAATCTAATGACCAATGCAAATAGTCCTTCTATTCAAACCTAATCAATCAATAAATCTAGCAGTAGCATCTTCATATTTTATAAATAATTAGAATTTATTTTATTTATTTATAAGTTATTGTACATAAACGTGATATAACGAGATACATTTAGACGAAATGGAAAGTGTTGTCCATAATAAGGCAGTACATTGTTTTAAATAAAAACATCTGGGGTAGAAGTCATAAAACTTTGCCCAGTGCTGGGAGCACAAAAGTTATGCCCGAAAAATAAAATCCAACGTTTTGATTGGATGATTTTGGAGTATGAGTACAAAAAACTGACTCAAAAGTTTTATGACTTCAAGACCTGAACTCGAAACAGTTTAATTTCTTCGTAATAGTCAATAGACGTTTTCCGTGTGCGTCATGTTTAACGATGTTCACATCACTGTACAGTAAAAACCGAACAAATGAAAAAATCACTTTTTGAGTTGACTTATAATCACTGGGTTGATAACACTGTTACTGGAGTATTTTAAAATTACCCGAGGGCATCACCAGCCCAGTAGTCAGTACTTCTGTGTTAACATGAATTATCACTGATATGGTCATTATTATAACAACTGTTTACAAAGCTTTTAATAGTTGAAATACTAAGACTTGTTTACCTCAGGAATAGATTACCTCAGCTATTTTTGGCACATCTTTTAGGAATGTTTGGTCCTCAATGCTCTTGAACTTCGTACTTTTTTGGCCATTTTAACATTTTTCTATTCGAGCGTCTCTGATCAGTATTTAGTAGACGAAACGCGCCTCTGGCGCAAATACAAAATTTCAATCCTGGTATCTATGAAGAGTTTACTTACAACAACTGTGCGATGGCATTGCCGGTGGAAGCTTAATTCCCCGAGGGTATCACCAGCCCAGGAGTCAGTAATTTTGTGTTGACATGAATTATCATTGATATGGTCATAATTATGATTTTAAATTAACTATAAATGAACTGTTTACAAAACTTTAAATTGGTGAAATACAAAGACTTTTTTTCTCAGAAATATATTACCTTAGCTGTATTTGGCACAACTTTTAGGATTTTTTTGGCACTCAATGCTCTTCAACTTCGTACTTGTTTGGCCATTTTAACCTTTATTTTATTCGAGCTTCTCTGATGGGTCTTTTGTAGAAAAAACGCGCGTCAGGCGCAAATACAATATGTCAATCGTGGTATCTATGATGAGTTTACTTACAACAACTGGGTCGATGGCACTGCTGGTGGAGTCTTAATTCCCCAAAGGTATCACCAGCCCAGCAGTCAGCAATTCTATGTTGACATGAGTTATCATTGATATGGTCATAATTATAAATAAAATATAATTTAACTGTATACCAAATTTGAAACAGATTTTCTTAGCTATTTTTTGGCACAAATTTTAGGATTTTTTTCCCTGAATGCTCTTCAAATTCGTACTTGAATTTGCCTTTTTAACATTTTTTTATTCAAGCGTATCTGATGAGTTTTTTGTAGACGAAACGCGCGTATAATGCAAATACAACATTTCAATCCTGGTATCTATGATGAGTTTACTTACAACGACTGGGTCGATGGCACTAATGTCTTAATTCCCCAAAGGTATCACCAGCCCAGTAGTCAGCACTTCTGTGTTGACATGAATTATCATTGATATGGTCATAATTATAAATGAAAATATAATTTAACTGTGTAATAAACTTTGAATATTTAATGTGAAATACTAAGGCTTTTCTAATTCCGGAAAAGATTTTCTTACCTGTTTTTGGTACAAATTTTATGAATTTTAGGTCCTAAATGCTCTTTAAATTCGTACTTTAATTTGCCTTTTTAACATTTTTTTAATCAAGCGTCACTGATGAGTCTTTTGTTGAGGAGACGCGCGTCTAGCAAATACACAATTTTAATCCTGGGTAATATGATGAGCTATACAACAAATTGGACGATGGCACTGCTGGTGGAGTCTTTATTACCCAAAGGTATCACCAGCCCAGTAGACAGCAATTCTATATTGACATGATTATTATTGATATAATCATAATTATAAATAAAGTATAATTTAACTGTATACCAAACTTTTAATTTTGAAATACTAACGATTTTTCTAATTCAGGAAAAGATTAATTAGCTGTTTTTGGCACATTTTTTAGGAATTTTTTGTCCTCAATGCTCGTCTGGCAATAATACAATAATGTAATCCTGGTATTTATGATGAGTTAATTTATAACCAAAATGTGTTACTCAATGTTTGTCATTTGTTAGAGTATATCGTATTCATGTTTCGATTATTTTTCTGGTATTGTTTTTTAATGTAGTTTGTCTTGCGTTGCTTTGTTGAACTTCAGGTCTAGAATCACTCAGAATTGGGCGACCACATTTTATTTTGTAAGTCGACTAAAGATTTCGGCCATTAAACGTCTTTGTAGATCTTGAATTGCTAATCATGTGATGGTAATATATATAGTCCATTACAGTTGCCACGTTAATAGAGAGAGAAAAAAGATGTTCAACAATCGTAATTAAAAGACAATAACTACAATAAGAATCCACATACGATTACAGTCTTTTATTTGCTTTATTTTTAGATTTTGTCTTGCTGATCAAAGTTTCAATCAATCTAAAATAGTTATTTTAAGTTTTGACCAAAATGTACATAATAGGTCAACATCGTTTTAAAAGGCGCACACGTTAAGAAGGAATCTATTCAATACTTCAGCTATTTGGTTTATTTGTAGATCAAATTGTGGTAATAATTTTTACTGTTAGTGATTATATATATAAAGATATAAGGCAACACCGTCAAAAATCGCTATTTAAAGGCAATAATTCTAAAAAAGAGTTGTCTGACGACTATAGTCATAGCATATTTGTAGATCGTGTCCTGCTTGTCCTTATTGCTATTTCAAGTTACTATTTTATTCATTCTGATCTTTTTTTAGAATAGACAAACATTTTGGAAATTATTGAATTTATCATTTAAGGGCAATTCCAAGTCGTTTGATATTTTTGCATACAAAAACTATAAGAAGAGCCTTTATTCAAAATAGATACCCAATGATGATTGAGGTAAATTTTGATTGAACTTGGGAAATCGGTTAAAGAGGTAAATATGTTTGAATAGGTTTGCAGGATCTCGATATTGACGACTTCAAGTCTACACCTCCTGATTGCACTTGTGCTATTTCCAAATTCACATATAATCCTGCTGGCCACGTTATTACCGGCGACCTTAACATTGTTAATAACAATTCTCTACGAAATGTGTTATCGAAAGGTCCCAAATATCGTGAGCCTCAATCCATCAATTGGAAATACAACTTTAAAATTTTGATGGATTCAGTCGAGGATTATGCCAGGCAATGGGCTAAGCGCGAGAAGGAAGACGTAGACACTCTTTCCGAATGGATTAAGGCAGTGAGGTCGTTGATACAAATCAGAATTAAGAAACTGAAAGGGTCCATCAATGCCCATGCTACGTCAATCGTTAAAGACCCAAATGTTACAAAACACCTATCCGACCTCCATGACAAATATGTTGTTGTCCCCGCAGATAAAGCCCCAAATAACATCGTTTTTGTGTGTAAAAGTCACTACATCAACTGCTTGATAAACGAATTAGGTATTGACAATTCACTTGGAAACTCAACATATACCCTCACGACGTTTACCAAAGAGGAAATCCTGGATAATCATAGGTCTGTTCTATGTTCCTTTGGAATTTCAACCAAAGATGAAGAACTGGATCTTCCATCACTGTATTGGATACCTAAACTACATAAGTGTCCTTACAAACAACGGTATATTGCTGGGTCTTCCAAGTGCTCCACGAAACCTCTTTCTAAATTTTGTCAGGAGTATTATCAAGTTTTTTATCATATTATTTTCATTGTTACCTAAATTTCCAAATAAAATAATATCTATATTAAATGGAATCAATATTTGTGTTTGGTTATAAATCCAGTCACCAAGGTCAATCCATAAATCTGAAATTTTATGGCATGTCCAAAATATGTGCTCAATATCTTCAATAGCTTCATTACCGAAAGTACATTTATCTGATTGTTTTATCTTAATTTTAAATAAAAATTCATTTGTGCCTATGATTCTGTGCACTATTCTGTACTGGAACCAATGAAGTTTAGAGCTTTTTGTGGTGTAGAAAGACATATTATGCACTGTTTTCCAATCAAATGATTTCTAAGTCATTTATCTTTTCTAACGTTTCTCTGTTGTATACTAGTGATGCATATTGTTCCTTAACTTTCTTTATAGTCTCTTTAACAGCAGCTGAATATTCAATGTCATGTAAATGTGAATGTTAAATTTCCATAGACCTTTACCAATTTATTAAATTGAATATCATACTGATTTCTAATATAAAGTTCATTAGCGATGAAAAGTGTCATAAATAAAAAATCATCAGTGATTGCTTATATATGACATTAAGATACTTAATATCAAAAGTTATAATCTCCACGAATGTAAGACACAATTTATTACGTGATTGGTGTGAATAACTCGACATCCCTTGTTTAAATCCAAATATTGTTCACACTTTTTATATTTTCTGATTTTATTTGGCCTTTTATTATTTTTATTTAAGTATCACATATGATTCTATAAAAGACGAAACGATAGTCTGGCGTACAAAATTTAAATCCTTGTATTTTTTATGAGTTTATTGAACGAACGCATAATCAATAGTCAATGCTGCAGTTCTGACAAATTTTATAACATATATTTTCCAGCTTATCGGTTCATAAACCACGAAATCATAAACATCTCATATTACGATTCCCTCAGGCAAATGTTACTTTTAGACATAAATTTAATCACGGTACTACGTATTTCTACATCCCCGTCTTTCAAATATTTTTGATTTACCATTCCTGGTGAAAGTAAAAGACAGGCAGCGAAGGATAGAAAAGGGGCATTCCAAGACATAAGTCGAAAATAAACTGAAAACGTCTTTGCTAAAAAAGAAAAATAAAGACGAACAGAAAAACAGAAAAACAACAGTACACAAAACACAACATAAAAAACTAAAGATAAAGCAACAAGAACTAAACCAAAAACTTTGGTTGCCATCAGGTGCTCCAGATCAACAAACAAATATGAAACAATTCAAACAAGAAAACTAGTTGTTTTTGTAGTTTTCTGTAAGTTTTTTGTAAGTTGTTTCGTTGTTTTCCTATTTTTGCCATGGCAATCTCAATTTCTTTTAAAGAGAATAAAGGTACCGAGTTATAGGTTCATTCAAACTCTTCTCATCATACGTCTTAAATAAACTATCACCGGCAAGTCCAAAAAAAAACCCAACCTTTTAAGAACAGAAGACCAACGCACTGAACAAACACAACATAGTAAAACTCGCACGTACCACAACATACAGCGGTGGTGATCACATGTGCTCCGGTTAGAGCTTTGTATATCTTTAAAAAAAACAACCTAACAAACCCTGAACTTCAGCTTACATTGAAATAAACAACCCAATGAATCATAAAGTCTTGTTTTCAAAATAAATGTACCAAAGTGTTTTAAACATTCCATGATAGACACAACTTGTTTATTTTAGGTTAGGAAAAAAAAACTGATTTTGTCCCTGATAAACATGCTAAGTTCATATGAAAACTCAATTTGGTTAATATGTATATCATTCTTCACATTTTTTGTGGATTATATTTTATCGATACTGTTCAATTCAAATACGATAAAGATTGAAATCAAATAACGATTTTCCCTAAAGGTCGTATACCAGCCTTAATAATATTTTGTTAGTTTGTTATTCCTAAAAATTAAAAACTATAGAATATCAAGATGACCAAACTAAAATATTAATCATTGTTTACAGTAAGCTGACAACAGATTATCTAATTCAAGTCCATTTATAACAAGTGTTTTACTACATGAACGGTAAAGTCTAAAGGATGACAATATATTTACCACAGTCAACCCTTGGTTTTTCTTCATCAATTGATGCGAAATACCGAAGTTACCTGTCAGGTTTTCATATCTTTATTTATATTCGATATCTTTAAATCTTTTTCTTTTTTTTTCTATGTCTCCATGGCTTACAAAGAATAGTTCTTCGTCATTTCCAATAACCCTCGCCTGATTAATATTTTAAATCCATTATTTACACACCAAACTTTGTCGAAAATTAAAATCAAACACGGTATTCATGTTCACGTTATTAGGAAAATGTATCGCAAATGTGACGATTTTTATAACCTTTATGCAAACGTCTTTGAATAAGTGTGTAGGAAACATCGATAGACAATTTTAAAACAAGATGAGAATATTAAAAATGCATTACCGTTTTTTTTATAAATGTCAATTTATAAGTTTGAACGTCGTCATATCAAGTACGTTTATTACACTGATTTTATCATGTTTTGGTAAATTTGTCATTGTTTGGTTAGAACACTGCTTTTTAAAAATTAGTATACAAAAAATACTCGATATTATGACATGGTATTGATCATATGTGCCATAGTTTGAATGAGAGTAGAGTTAATAAAAAAGTTTTTTTTTAATTAAGTTTAATGAAGACAGCACTCCTTTGTTGCAATAAATTGTCATTGATATAGGTATAATCATAAATTACTTGTTACAAAAAGAATTTTCAAAATTATAAGGATTTTCTGCGAGAGTCGAAATATATCAAAGGGACATTCAAACTCAAAAAAAAGTTTTGAATCATTTATATGTGGTGTACACGTTACTTTTTTGTACAGGTTATAACATGTAAAAAAAATATTGTACATGTTATAATTTGTACATTGCTAAAATATAAGTTATAACATGTACAAAAGTACCTAGTACTTGTTATAACATGAATAAGATATTGCTTGGTTTAAACCTGTACAAAATTTGAAAAAGATATTAAAGCAGAATATACATGCAATATTGAAATTTATTAAGTAATAAAAAAAGGTGCATTATTTACAACATGTATGAAATACTACATTTTCATACATTTTAGAAACAAGTTTGTTTTTACTTGTTGCTACAACAGAGACATGTGACATCTTGAGTTGCACAAAACTTGCATTCTTCTACATTTACACATACCAGACTAATAGTCCAGCTGTATTTCTTACACTGACAATACACAAAACCGATACCTCCACTCAATGATAACTTACGCACTATCTCATGTATCTCTCTCACACTCATATCACGCATTGGGACTTCAAAAACATTCAGAGTTGCATTTGCAAAAAAATGAACCTGGTTTCTACTCAAGTCTCCCTTTATTCGTCTAACTTTACTTCCAATTTTAGAGCCGCCACATTCATTCACATTCATTTCCACGCCTTTTATGTTTCCCTCATCGACATTGCCCCTATCAATGGACGGAATAGGAACGATAACGTTATCATCTTTGGAGAGAACAGTTGAACTAGTTTTGAGCTTTTTGTCAAGACATCAGATTGTATCTGCTGGCCAGAAGGGCCCTCTTTCATGCACACTCGATGTCAATACTTGAAATTTCAGACAAACACTTAGTAGTACAAATGTATACAAGAGGACATAAAAAGATGCAAATATGGATTGACAAATAGCTTCTAAAATTTTACCCTGAAAAATGTAAATACGTGAAAATATGTAAGAAATCAAAAAACACTGACCACTCAACAAATTACAGTCTACTAAATCGAACAAGAGCAACTGTTGTCAGAACTCACTTTTGAAAATCACGTGAATAAAGCCAACTCCATTTTGCAGTTCGCAGCAAATTTTTACATACTTGGGTACTGAGACATTCATGCCATTGTATGAAAAGTCATGGTCAGAACTCATTTGGACTATGCTAGTTCAGTATGGTCTCCATACAAGAAAAACTCTTAAGGCTTCTTCTGTTTGAAGACCAGGTAAGAATACCGTATAATATTTATTGACTACATAAGTATTTCAAAAGACTTTTTTAAGGTACTAAGTACTAAAAACTATTTATCTGGTTATTAACTGTATCAAAAAGGTATCAAACTGACATAAATGGACAATGACAAAATATTGTTGAGGTTAATGTAATAATAGAAACACATTTTTCATTTTTAAATTTTGTATAAAATAAATCCATTTTTAAGCATCATTTTGTACAAGTTAAAACCATTTTTAAGAAATATTTTTGTTGTCAGCTAATGTTCCTTGACACAGATAACAACGAGAAAACCTTGTATAAATGACCAAGATCAAAGAGTCTGAGCTATGTTTGCTGTTAATAAAATACACAAGTTGAGTAAAATGTCATTTATTCAGAACTTAATTTAAAATGCAACTTACATCTTAACAATTATAATAGTACTGCATAAATGACAATGACTTCAATAAGCAAAGGTGGGGTTGAAAAAGTGCCACACCGTAACAAAATAAACATCATAAAAATGACAAAAATAAAAGTGAGTTGAAAAATTAACTCACTATGTTCTTCTCATATATGTTATGATGGTATGATACTAAACCCCTAACGGGAAGGATTGTGCCTGATGTTCATATGATGAAATCATAATCTTTCAGTCAGTTTAATTGAAGTCTGGAGCTGGCATGTCAGTTAACTGCTAGTAGTCTGTTGTTATTTATGTATTATTGTCATTTTGTTTATTTTCTTTGGTTACATCTTCTGACATCAGACTCGGATTTCTCTTGAACTGAATTTTAATGTGCGTATTGTTATGCGTTTACTTTACTACATTGGTTAGAGGTATAGGGGAGGGTTGAGATCTCACAAACATGTTTAACCCCGCCGCATTTTTGCGCCTATCCCAAGTCAGGAGCCTCTGACCTTTGTTAGTCTTGTATTATTTTAATTTTAGTTTCTTGTGTACAATTTGGAAATTAGTATGGCGTTTATTATCACTGGACTAGTATATATTTGTTTAGGGGCCAGCTGAAGGACGCCTCCGGGTGCGGGAATTTCTCGCTACATTGAAGACCTGTTGGTGACCCTCTGCTGTTGTTGTTTTTTATTTGGTCGGGTTGTTGTCTCTTTGACACATTCCCCATTTCCATTCTCAATTTTATCACCAACATATGTATATACAAATTATATAAAGTATACATGAATATTGTAAATAAGTCATGTTTAAAGAAAAAAATAAATGTCCTATATAATAACACTTAAAAGGGAGGGAAATGGGAGGGTTTTCAGATAAATTCAAAACGATCTATTCTTTCTCCCAAAACAAAGGCGAATGACCGCATGTCCAAGCACATGTAGAAATTTGATATTAATTACCGATTTTAAGAACTGACCAATCAGATAATGTAATTAGATGATCATGCATTGAACATGATGTAGTCCTTGACCTAATGTTGATATACTTAAACAAAGAAATGCCTTCTACACACATGGCATTAATAAAATCAATATTATCGGAAATTCCAGCCAAAAAAATCTTTTATTTACAATAAATGTTATTTTGTCAGCGAATGTTCCTTGACACAGATAACAACGAGAAAACCTTGTATAAATGACCAAGATCAAAGAGTTTGAGCTATGTTTGCTGTTAATAAAATACAAGTTAAGTAAAATGTCATTTATTCAGAAATTAATTTAAAATGCAACTTACATCTTAACAATTATAATAGTACTGCATAAATGACAATGACTTTAATAAGCAAAGGTGGGGGTGAAAAAGTGCCACAAATCCCAAGAGGGATCCCCAACCGAGGACTCTGTATTCAACTTAGGAACTCCAGAATTAGAAAATTGAGCAAGCCATGTTGACCTCAATAAAAAACACCCAAAATTGAATAAAATATACTCTTTTTAACTTTAGCATTTCAGTAAAAGTGTAGAGCAAACCATGTTGACCTCTACAAAAATAATAACACATATTATAAACAAAACAAAACAAAAAAGAAATGATATATAAGTATACAAAATAATCATTGATAATTAAACTTGTAAGGAAAGGTAAAGCAAGCCATGTTGACCTCTACCAACCCAATAAATACCATTACATATAGTAAATGACTGAAATAAAAAAAACTTAAATTTGCAGAGCAAACCATGTTGACCTCTCTAAAAGTAAATACAAAAAATCACAATAAGGTAAGGCAAGCCATGTTGACCTCTACCAAAGTACTTAATAAGCGACTGAGATTATATTAAATCTAAGTGTGAAAATTATCAAGTCGAATATAATGTTGAAAAGCGTTCGACTTCCATCTACCCATGCTTTGGATCAAGGCTAACGGCACACCTCTGGCAGCTGCAGATGTCGCAGCTCCAATTCGGAAACTGTGGCCTTTATAAAAATTAGTGTCTAATCCTACGAAATTAAGCAAACTTTTTAGTGAAGAATTGAAATAAAAACCCGAAACAGGTTTTCCACATTTAAATCGAAATAAAGTACCATGTGGACAATTTTGTAACCTTAGATATTCCTCAATAGCTTTAACAGGACATAAATAATTTTCAGGACGTCTAGCTATAGATAATGTCTTACTCTGTAGATTACTATGTTTGTAGAACTTCATAGTAATTGTCATATTGCTCACATGACCATTTACTCTTTCAAACTTATATCTTCCCTTTGAATTACTCTATAGATTTCAGACTCAGTTTTAACTGCAATTTCTCCAATCCTTAAGAAACAAAAATAAGCTGTAGACATCATAGCTTTTAACAAAACTTAATTATAAATGCCTACTATTACTTTTGGTAAAGCCTTAACCAATTTTACAAGAATGTCATAGGTTATTGGCAGCCGTGTATTAACAGAATGTCTCAACTGTTTTGTACCTGTTTTTAATTAAAAAAAAATGTGTCTGTTTGATCCTGTAAGAACTTAATTTTATGCATAAAACTGATGGCTGATATGTAAGACGCAATTGTAGATGGTTGATAATTTGAATAAATAAATGTGAAATAAAATGAGCAACCATGACATGAGTAGATGGAAGTACATTAACTCCTGGAAAATATTTCTGACAAAACTTTGAATACACACTTAGCATTCTATTATATGATGACTGAGTAGCAGCAGATAATGATGCACTAACAAGCTTATCAGTCATAGATGCAAAAAATTAGGTGGAATGGCCACAGGAGTTGGACTTAACCAAGGAGCAATCTGATGAGCTTCCTAAAATGAAAACGAGACAACAAGTCACAAATAACGTTTGTTTTCCCAGGAATATGTTTGGCTCTAAAATTGTACTTTAATGCAGCTAACACTAATCTTCGGATCAGTCTCATAATATTCTTTTCCCGAGATGATGTCTTATTTATAATTTCAGCAACAGCTGAATTATCTGTTAAAACAGTATTTTATGATTTGCTAATAGAGGGCCCCATATATCAATAGCTAACACAATCGGGAAAAGTTCTTTCACTGTAATGTGTAAATCAATTAACTCCGGTGGCCATTTCCCTGAAAACCATTTGCTGCCAAAAACTGCAGCAAAACCACCATAAGTACCTGCAGCATCAGAAAACAGTTTTTAAAATCTGATGAAACCCATTCTTTGAATAAAAAACAAGATTTACCATTGTAATTTTCAATAAAACTGTACCATAACTTAAGATCTAATCTTGCATCAGAATTCAGATTGATTCTATAATGAGGAGATGTATGACCTATAGTCAGATCAAAAAGCCTACGTAAAAAGGCTCTCCCAGGTATGATAACTCCACATGCAAAATTTAAAAGACCCAATAAGGATTGCAATTCTCTGAGTGAGATACTGCGTTTACATTTGTATTTACTTAATAATTGCAAATTTTTTTCTATTTTCTTCATAGTTAATCGAGCTACCATCTGAGTAGAATCAATTTCAATACCGTAGATAGTAATGCAAGTAGTAGGGAGTTGTGTTTTTTCTGATTTGATGGGTACCCCAATTTATCAGCAAGACAAAGAAAAGTTTGTAATGCACTATAACATTCATTTGAGCCAGCTTTTCCGACAAAGACAAAATCATCTAACAGGTGTGATACCCCATATATTTGAAATTTAGCATTTAAAATCCAGTGGAGGGCTGTAGAAAAAGCCTCAAATAGCTGACACAAGGACGAAGCCCCCATGGGGAGGGATACATCATAATAAAACTGTTTGTCCCAATGAAAACCTAACAGATGATGATCTTTTTTAGCTATTGGAATTAAGCGAAATGCATGCTCAATATCGGTTTTGGACATTAGACAGTTTGATTCATAAGATTGGACTAAATCTATGACTGTTTCAATGTTTTTGGTATTGTACTGCCGAAAATTCTGGGGAAATACCAGAGTTTACAGAGTCACCCTTAGGATACGACAAATCATGTATTAATCGATAAGAATTGGGTTCCTTTTTTGGAACTAAACCCAAAGGGGAGCATACAAAAAAAAGGCAAAGGGGGCTTTGTAAATGGACCCTTAACTCTGCCTGCTTCATTCTCTTTATTCAGTTTCGATTGCACAACATCATATTTTTCCCTTACACTTTTATGATTTGGAGGGAAAATCTTCTTATTAAGAGATGTAGAAAAACAAGAATTAATTGAAAATCCAAAAGAAAAACCATGAATCAATTTATCTTTCAACTGGGTTTCATAACCTACTAAAAAATGTTCCAAATTTTCAACCTTTATTGGTGTTGGAAGTTTTGACAAAGTTTGCCTGTTTTCCTTTTTGCTCTGGACATGTAAGGGTACAGTGTTTCTTGCTGCAGTGTACACATTGGTGGTTGAGTTTACAAAACTTTGCTGTGCATTCCCCTAATTTACAGAAGGCCCAGCAATAGCCATTTGGGAATTGATACTGATGCTGGGCCCTCCTTTGAAAAGAATTTGGGCCTGAGTTTGAGGTTTTAGCATACGACTTCTTATTTCTGAAAAATCAGATTGTCTTTCATATAAAGCAGCAGATCGCCAAAGTTCATCATTGATTTGATCCCATTGTAACCTTAAAATTTTTCTTATCTTTCTAAATATCTCATCATATACTTTAGCGGCTTGGAAACCAAAGGACTTGCATAATGACCGTACATTAAAACCATATTTAATCAATGCTCTAGCCGACCTCAAATTCTTTTCAAGATATATAGACATAAATATGTCAAAAGCATTTGTCCATTGGTGAATGGACAAAAGCTCTTTGTTAGACTTCCTATTTGAAATTGTTATATTCAAATTCTCAAATAATGTTGATTCATTACATGTATCATCAATGTTAGAAGGTAATAATAAAGCAAAATTTACATAATTATGACACCAAACATCAGATTTAACCTTACTGCTGACATGATAGTCTAAAGGTATAGAATGTCTCAACATGTCACAAGCATAAGGATTCTCGGCATATGAGTTAGAGTTTAACAGCTCACCATCAGAAGACGTGTTAATATTAGGATCTGAAGACAATGGCGGTTGGAAGACAGCTAACATTTGTCCCTGAGAGTCATTATTTGATGAATTTTCTGGTTGTGTGGATGATGACGACAACAACCCGGTTAAGTCATTAATTGGAACTGCTGTATTGTCTTTTACCAGTTGCACGCCGGAACTTTCAAACTTTCGGAATAAAGCATCAGCAATGTCATTTGCTGTTGGAACAGACGGCTGTTCAGTAATTGTTTCAGGAACAGCTCGTCTGGTCTTGCGTCTCCGCACTGGTGGCCTGTATAGTGGTGGTATCTCACTTTGTTCCTCCACTAAATTTGGAACATCTTTTTCAATGCTTTGAGGAGCAGCCTTTCTTCTTGTTCGGCTCTTCTGCTTTGGCATTTTGCTATAAAAACATAAAAAAAAAAAAAAAAAAAAAAAAAATAGAAATACTGTATATCACAGAACTTTAAGAATGTTACTATGAAAGCCGAGAAGGCTCACCTGTAATTCAGAATTCAGAATTCAGAATTGGGAAATACTATTCTTTTTAATGTTATAAACTTAGTTATTATTGTAATAATTACTATTTGTTTTCTTTGGGATATGTAAATTTAATAACTGTCTCCTTATCATCTTCTCCCTCTTAAACAAAGAAATCTATTTATTTGTCCATGGCATAAGCTATAGAGGAGGGTTTGCTTTTCATTTCATCTTTGTGCTTTTATTGGTTTGAAACCGACTCTGGTTAGTCTATGGTTCTAACTTCCACCCTGAGCTCATAACCATCCCGTCATACACCCCTACGCTGTTTCTATTCCCTGTCTTTATTTACTCTCTAAAAACATGGTATTCAAACCAAGAAAATACGTTATTTCAAACAAAAAGCGAACATACTCGTTAAGCGTTAAAATTAAATAAAGAATTACATAAAACTTAAGTAGAAGCTTTTTCATGATCTAAAGCTAGTAGAGTCTTGCTCTCTCAACACTACATTACATGCCTCTGATTCAAAATGCAGCCCCATTTCCTTTCATTTTCCCTCGTTTAGACGCATGCTTTTGAAGGGTTTACTAGTTCCGTGAAAGATTTTATCGGAAAGCTGTTAGATCGTTAAAAAAATTTCACAGAGATATATTATATCCTATATTTATTTGCAATCCCCTTCACGGACGCGATAAGAACGTGTGAATGTCCTGCTGAGAAGGACGATATAAATTTTCCCGCGATTTTTAGGGAGGTGCTAGTAGTCAGCATGTCAAGTGGAATAGCCGTAAGTAATAGTAACAGTTAGTCTTTAAATAAATACAAACGATTATTATAATAAAAGCAAATTCCTTTTTTTCATTTTTTTTTCAATTTTCCTGTTCATTAATTCCCATTACTTTTTTTTGAAAAAATTTGACATGAATTTTTCTTATTTGATTTTTAAATTGTATCTTTTCAACGTTACACTGGTCTGACAAATTATTAATTTGATTATTGTTACATGTAAACTAAGATGTATTTGAAATTAATTATTATATATGTTGACTGATATGAATGAGAAACTATTCTTTCACATTTTGAACGTATTATGTACTTTCACAATTATACTGAGTACAAACAAAAACGCAACACGACAAGATTGAAACTTTTATAACAGTTACTTCATTATCTACTTATAATAAAAGCAACAAAAAATATTTTGTACATTATATTAATGAGTTAGTGAATGGATCCTGCTAAACGTACAGAAGCAAATATATATATATATATATATGCATATTCATGATGTGGACATGTGAATGAATGATGAATAAATCTGCTTTGTGCTGTAGTTCGACATGTTGAGCAGGATACTAATAACAAAGTATTTTTTGTTTTTGTTTAATTTGGCTGTCAAAGGTTCGAACTTCCGACATTATGTATACCGTGTTATGTACTCAGACAAGCATGCTAATAAGGAGACCTTCTAATTTGTTAAGTATAATAATTATATTCTTCCCTTCAAACAAATATTCATCATAAATATCTTTAAAATCCTTTAAATTACATAGCTATTGGTATATTTCATGGGAGATAAATGTGTTTAATATTTAGACGAAATAATGTTTCATTTGCCCCTCAAAGAAGGTGACTGAATTAGCATTCACTAATCTACTTGAGACCCTCATAATACATAATAAAAGATTTTTGAACATATAATTGAAATTTCACGATATATTTAGGATTGTCTGTAGAAAAGAAAAAAGATAATCAAATAATACATTATTGCTCAGACTTGTACATGTATATATATAAAGATGTCTATATTTTGGAACTCATGATTGATAATGACCGAAATATATTTTTGAATATAACCAAAAATATTTGTTCTAGTTCTTGAAGTTTTGATACTGCAGTTAACGACGTGTGTGTAGGAGGCATGAACAGGAAATGTTCACTTGTTGATTGGCACATATAGTAAAACATGCGATTATATTTTTCATTTCACACATCACGTATCTTGAATTTTATCTTGACTGTATTTAATTTAATAAAAAAAAAGATTTATAGAAATAGTTGTCTATTTATAAGTTGTGTAATAAAAAGTCTGTTTTTATCGTATAAAATATTCCCCTGAAATAAATAGGCGTATCATGATTTTCAAACGTATACCCGTCCGTCGTAAATAGGCTAGATATGGCGTGTAGTTGACTTCAAACTTATTATAACACAGTTGTTTATATATACGCTTTGGTCACACCTTGCCGAATAGCACGAACGGAAGACGAACGGATGAAAAAAGGTTGTCCGCTGACAATATTTTCTCCAGTGAGACTCAAATTTCTCTCCGTCGGTATACTTACTGATCTATAACACATGAATACCGGATATGAAGGCTACATGATACGAAACGTATGTGTAACGGATAGAATAAACGTCGAACGTATATGCAACGGACGAATACCGAATAAAATGAACATGTAAATTAACGGATAAGTACCGGATATAACGGACTAGTACCGGATAAAACGGACGAAAGAAGTTTGCATAGCGCAAAACAAAAACAAAATAATATAGATAATACATAAATAATTTTGAAGAATCTGAGTTTGTGAACATATTATATTCATTCTTTCAAAATGCCACCAAACGTTAAGATGGGGGTAAATCTGGCACAACGACTTCGTTCATCTCTTATTCCAAAATCCATCTTAAAATCTATCAAATGCATTCAAAGCCAAAACTGGGTATTCTTGTTAATTGATAATTTGTTCGTGATATTTCATTGTGCCTCTAATCCGTTTAAAACGGTACGCATCAGTTTAATCCGTTATTTCGTTTGATCCGTTTTAAGTGGTAGTAGTCTGTTCGTAAATTCGGTACAACGGACAAGTAACGAATAAGAAACAGAGAAGGAACGGACGAGTACAGTAAAATACGGACACCTACCGGACACTGCAGTCAATGGACAATCCATCCGTTATACGACCGTTCAAAGTTTTGGAACATGCTCCAAATTGTCTTTGTGTCAGAACGGACTTCACCGGGCGCAACGTGACAAGTAACGGGTACACCAGACGATGAACGGAGTTTAACGGTTATGAACAGACACGAAAAAATTGTTTAAACTACCTAATTGGGATGATATCCGTTTCTCATCCGTGCGCGTTATGCGGTAAGCAGTAATCAGGCACGGTCAAACGATATGTATACGTTTGGGTAAAATAATGATTGTTCGTTCCAGGACTATGTTTTTTTTATTAGTTAAAAAAAGGAAGGTATTATTTTACAAATTTTTAGAATGCCTTATTTGATTGGCTTTTAACTTTACACAATTCTTTGTTATTATAGTCTTAAGGTCTGTTTAATTTTTTGTGACTTTTTTATCTGGTATAGTTAGGTTCAAGAGATCTAGATATGGCCTTCTTTAAATAAAAATATGTAAAGGGATAATTTTTTTCTCGCATGTCTTGCTGTATTTTAAGAAAGATTTTTATAATTGACTTAACACTTTACACAGTTGTTTGTTATGGTTATTTTAAGGTAATAAAAAAAAGGGTCTTTTATTTCACATGTAGCAATACGTCTTGAGAATGCATTGTTGTATTTACTTCAAACTTTACACAGTTGTTTGTTGCCGTAGTCTGTTGGTATACTTTTTTACGTCTCGGCCATTCACGTATGGTACCATAGGACATTTACCAGCTGAACCATATGAGTATCAACACAATATAGTTATCTTATACATGTATCATAATATCTTCAACACGTTAATTTTATATTTCACAAAAACGATGATAGATTTCAATAGTTGAAATGGTATTATCGCTGAAGAAATTCAATTTGAAGGATCAAATATTCGTATAATTAATTTTTTTTTTAAATATCACGGTATTGTTGTAAAACCATCGTCCGTCGTCCACACTTCGTACAATAACTCAAAAACGATTTTTGTTATTTTAAAACATCCACACAACCTCGCATCATATTTTGCCTGATAGGACACGGTAAGGTGACATCGCGTTTGTCCTACAACCACTTACTCCGATATCCCATTATTCCGACATCCCATTATTCCGACAGCTCATTATTCCGAAAATGCATCTGTCTTAACTTTATGGGTTAATTTTCTCTTAAATGACCAACTTCACTCTCAATATTATTTGTGGTTGTCCATTTTTATTCCCATTATTCTTCTCATGTTGGATATTTCTTGGATATTTGTATCAGTTCCTTGGAGATACACATGCTTATTGCAAACAGGTTAGTCCTTATCCTAGTCCCCTTTTTCTTATAACGGCCCGGGTATTGTATTTGTCTTAAATTTTCGGCGTTTGTGTGTCCATTGTAATTCTGCGCAGTTCTAATCCCCGTGTATAACTTATCTTCTGTTCCCCTTTTTCGTATCAAGGGAGTGAGATTTCACCACTGTTAACTACAAATATAAATATACCCGAGTTTGATAACCCTTCCCACACTCTTTGGTCGTAACACATTTATCCTCAGCCTTGTATCACTCAACTAAGTGTTATTTAATTTTGTCTCAAAAAATGGCAACAAATGAAGCGTCATTAAAAAATGAGGAAAATCACGAGACACAAACAAACCCAGAACCAAGAATTAAAGATAACAAATACGAAAAACTATGTATGTTATAACATTTGATAAAAATGATTTCCGAATTCTGAATTCCGAATTCTGAATGCCGAATTCTGAATGCCGAATTCTGAATGCTGAATTCTGAATTTTAGGTGAGCCTTGTCGGCTTTCGTATGTTACTACAAATGTAAATAAGTATTATTTTTAAACCAAAATGCTTGTCAATAAAATTAACATAGTTGATATGATGATATATCTAGCAAAATGTTCTCATGTTAAAAGTTAAGTTTGACTATGATACATGTATGCTAATTATTACTCCACAACCAATTTTATAAAACCAACCAATATGAATAAAATTCTTTAATAGTACCAAAATCGATCCCTATTGTGACACAACCATTATAGGGAAAGACATGATTTATTCTCTGATTAAATAATTAACCTAATAATATACTAAAATAAAAGTATATAAACCATGATTATGGATAATCAATATTTAAATATAAAAAGAGACATATTATATTATATAACTCTGATATAAATGATGTAACCAACCATAATTATTTACAAATAAGACATCTTTCATGTCACCAGTGTCACAACCATGTGCGTATAAGCACAACCATGTGCATATAAGCACAACCACGTGCATACTAAGCACAACCACTCAGAGATAATTTAGATTATAAATCGTTACAAAAGGTGATGGAGTAATAATATGCAAATAATTCATAGATAACTACATAATTGTAGTGTATGCTTCTTTTCTACATATGTCCAAATAGGGACAATATGTTTATAACAATCATAAACGGTAATTTGCAACGCATGTTTGCTCGACATTACATGTTCGTGAAAGGCTACCAACAGCAGCACGGACACTTCTAGCGTATATTTCTATACCTTCAACATTAAGATGAACTTGATCTTTTAATAATAAATCTGGGGTGTTCTTCCACAACCCCCTATGATGCCAGAAAGTCGCATTGTCTCTTTCTTTTACTAAATGACTAAGTTCTTTGTTTACAATGTAAACCTTGTTGTTATAATAAGCTTCCGGTCTTTCGGAATACCTCGGGAGAAGTTGACCAATAACCACGTGGTTAACATGATAGCAATTTATTATGTAATTGGCAAAAACACTGATATCTCTTGCTATTTTCACGGGCTCAATTTCAGAGGACAAATCGTCGCCTCCAACCTGAAGAAAAACCGAATGTGGCATATATTCTTCAATTATATGCATATATTGGTGCTTTTGAACACATTTATTACCGGGGCGAAGAGTCCCTCCCCCCAAACCAAAAAATTCCACCTGGATGTCGGTTCCGTCTCAACCTAAATTTAACCAACCTCGATCACAGTTTTCATGAGTAAAAGTTTCTAAACGACGAATATAAGAATTACCAAAAATTAAGGCACGCCGGACCATGGTTCAAAAGCAACAAACAATTCAAAAATAAATAATAATAAATTAAAAATGAAGTTATTAAAAATATATAAAATAATAGTTAATGTTCGCTTTTACCTTCTAATCTGTGGATTCTTCGATGAATGCCTTTCTACAGTTTATTCGGTTTTTCAGATAAATTCAAAACGATCTTTTCTTTCTCCCAAAACAAAGGCGAATGACTGCATGTCCAAGCACATGTAGAAATTTGATATTAATTACCGATTTTAAGAACTGACCAATCAGATAATGTAATTAGATGATCATGCATTGAACATGATGTAGTCCTTGACCTCATGTTGATATACTTAAACAAAGAAATGCCTTCTACACACATGGCATTAATAAAATCAATATTATCGGAAATTCCAGCCAAAAAATCTTTTATTTACAATAAATGTTATTACATGTAATAACATGTATGAGGTACTTTTGTGCATGTTATAACTTGTATTTTTGCATTGTTGTATAAATTATAACATTACAATTTATTTTTACATGTTATAACCTGTACAAAACAGCAACTTGTACACGACATATACGTATCTACAACAAACACTGCTCTTTCCTGGATCTTAATATCTATATCTTTAACGGGAAGCTTACTTTTCAAAATTTTGATAAAAGAGGTCATTTTTCATTTCCTATAGTTAATTATCCATTTTTAGGAGTCGGGAGCTTCTGGCCTTTATTATTATTGTATGTGCTATAATTTTAGTTCATTTTTATGTTTTGAAGTTTATTCTGACGTCCATTCTCAATGAACTATTACACATTTTTATTCAGGGCCCAGTTGAGGTGCGGGATTTTCTCGCTGCATTGAAGACCCATTGGTGGCCTTATATTGTTATCTGCTCTTTGGTCAGGTTGTTGTCTCTTTGACATGATCCCCATTTTCATTCTCTATTACATTTTTATGTATGATAAATTTTACACACAGTTTGTATCCAAGAATAACAGCTGTAAATAATATAATTAATATAGACATAATGAGTTTTGCTGCCATTCAAAGGATCTCTGTTTCGCCTCAAACTACCGCTGTATGTCATTAAAAAGTTATGTCAGGGATGTATAAAGATTAGTTATACTAGGAGTCAAACGGTGAAGACAGGACATATATACCATTTTGATAAATTTAGTACACATAATACCACCAATGCTATTTGAGACTGGACGAAGTATCTTTATTAATAATATTTCCCTTAAATCATTTCAATAGACAAAAAAGGATATGTTTTGATGTTTTATTAGCTTTAGTCGCAAACTATTTGTTTTTTTTAGTTTGTCTTAAATGAATATAGAGCTGTATATCATTTTGATTTTACAGGAATATGAAAAGTCGCTAAATATCCTGCAATGCATGTACTTAAGCTGGTATTTATCCTTGTTAAAAATAAGCTGAAAACAGGTTATTTAATCATGAAATATCATATATTATATAACTGCAGTTAAATTCACATTAAACAAAGACAACAGTAGTATACAGCTGTTGGAAAGTCATAAATTGATTGAGAGAAAACAAATCCGGGATGCAAACTAAAACCGAGGGGAACACATCAACTATTAGAGGTAATCCACGAAACAACAGAAACACTGAAGTGCAACAAAAAACAAACAACAATGCAACACACACAGAAACAAACTATGAGATAACAACTGCCATTTTCCTGACTTGATACAGTACATTTTAAGAAAAAATTGTGGGTTGAACCTGCCAGACAAACCAAAGTATCAATGTCTCCCTGAGCTCTTGGATTACTAATCAAGAATATATGCCAAGTTTAGTAGAGGTCACTTAGAATCACCATTTGATCATCAACTAACAGTTATATTTTTCATGTACAATTATAAATCTTTTATTTCTAAATTGTAAGTAAAATTGAGAATGGAAATTTGGGAAAAAAGTCAAATCACGAAAATACCGAACTTAGAGGAAAATCAATTCGGAAAGTCCATAATCACATGGCAAAATCAAATAAAAAAAACGCATCAAAAACGAATGGATAAGAACTGTCATATTCCTGACTTGGTACAGGCATTTTCAAATGTAGAGAATGTTGGATTAAACATGGTTTTATAGCGCTAACCCTCTCACGTTGATGACAGACTCATCAAATTCCGTTATATTTACATTGATGCGTTAACTAAACAGACACAATAAATAAAATAGTCAAAATATGGATACATCAGTCATGGGAATTTGTCAAAGAGACAACAACCCGACCATAGAACGACAACAGCCGAAGTTCACCAACAGGTCTTCAATGCAGCAAGAAATTCCCACACCCGGTAGCGTCCTTCAGCTGGCCCCTAAACAAATATATATACTAGGTCAGTGATAATGAACGCCATACTAAACTTCAAATTGTACACAAGAAACTAAAATTGAAAAAAATACAAGACTAACAGAGGCTCCTGACTTGGGACAGGCGCAAAACTGCGGCGGGGTTAAACATGTTTATGAGATCTCAACCCTCCCTCTATACCTCTAGCCAACGTAAAAAAGTAAACCCATAACAATACGCACATTGAAATTCAGTTCAAGAGAAGTCCGAGTCTAATGTCAGAAGATGTACCCAAAGAAAATAATCAAAATGACAATAATACATAAATAACAACAGACTACTAGCAGTTAACTGACATGCCAGCTCCAGACTTCAATTCAACTGATTGAAAGATTATGTCTTCATCATATGAATATCAGGCACAACCCTTCCCGTTAGGGGTTCAGTATCATACCATCATAACATATATGCGAAGAACATAACCCGTGTCATGCAAACAACTGTTAAATAAATAAATGTGTTTAGTTCCGATGCAAAGACCCTATAAGTGAATAAATATTAACGCCAAAATATGCTATCCTTAATGACTTGACAACAGTATCGTACAATGTAACTATATCCCTTCTTAATAAGTCTACTTAAAGGTTTTGTTAATATTTCAGATCGTTAAATCAACTGTTTTTAATGTGTTTCTCTCGATTTTGGTTTATGACCCGGTTTTGGTTTGCTAATTCGTTTTTATAGATATAAGAAGATGTGACATGAGTGCCAATGAGACAACTCTCAATCCAAGTCACAATTTGTAATACTATTTTGCAGTGGTATACTACTGCTGCCCTTATTTGATTCCAGCGCTTGAGCTATTTACAAAGTTTGTATTTTTGTTCCTAGCCAAGTAAATATATTACAGAATTTACAATATGTTACAATGTTCGGTAGTTTTTAAAAACATAAACTAATGTTTACCTTCGTTCTCTTCAAATATTTGGACCTTTGCTCTTGTTCGTGAAATAAAGGAAATATGTTTAATCTGCACAATTGCGAGGTTGTTCCGGTAACACTATGTTTCTAATCTCTATTTACACCCATGTGCTACCCTTTTGAATCTGTAAAATGAAAATCATTCACGCCCAGCTGTTTCTAATCCATCGTATTAGTATATAATATTTAGCATTCAATTTTCGTATTATCAAAATTTTATTTTCAACATTCAACGTTTACCCGCATACAAATCGTGGCATTTACTATTTGCCACCTCTGTATCGACGTGACGTTTTCCCATGCCTTTTGTTTATAACAAATTGCAATATCTAATTCAATCAAATTATGTATGTACATGTCCTACGGCAGGTGTCTGGAATTCAGTGATTGTCTTTGTGCGAATCGGTTGGTTTTTCATTCATAAAGGCTAGTTATTTTTACATTTGTATTATTTCTCATTGTGTCATGTCGGGGCTTACTGAAGTTTTCTATAAGGAATGGTCTTTTGCTCTTTGTTGAAGACCTTACGGTGACCTATAATTGCTTTCTGTTTTCGATGTTTAGCAGTTTTTCAAAATAAAAATAGATGACAAAAATTGTCAATTGGTATAGCACGAAGTATGTCACCTACAGACGAATGCGTGTCATGATAAACACGTTTACTCGTAGTTGCTTTCCTTAAAAAAAGGCGTTAAGTTATTTTGTGAAATGTAAACTGGTAATAGATTGAAAGTTGAAATTTAAAATTAAGGTAAAAAGAATATTCAAAGATTTGTATCATTTTCAAAACCGATAATTAATGCCTTGTCCTGATACAAAGATGTTTCACTCACGTAATATAACGTATGTTAAACGTAAGTTTAATACTAAAGATGAAAAACGTTTTTCCCCTGACTTTTGTTAATGTTTTTATATCAGCGATGATGACAGTAAATCAAGAGAAGCCCATCCGAAGCACAAAGTTATAAATTATAAATCTTCTTTTTTAATGAAAGTGAATATTATCCAATCTTATTTTCACAAAACGGCGTTTCTGAACTTATTAACTAAATACAAATTTGTACAGCATTCAAACAAGTACTGATTTTGAAATATTGAACGTTTGTATTCTTAAAAAAAAATGAAGTATGCTTCTCTTTTGCATTTACTCACAGTACGTGTGTTTACTTAGAAACTGAGAAATTAGGCAGAGTTGATATTTATTGAATTAGGCTATTCTGTTTATATCCCTTTTTGTTATTTAGTTCCCAAGGTTTTAATTTGTTTCTATCAATTCTTTGAATGTTCCCAATAAAGTTAAACATAGAACATAGCTTCAGATGCATTAATATCATTATGAAATGTTATCTTCATGTAAGTTATATACTTATAAAAACCAAATATATGTGAAGTATATAATTTTGTAATTTTAAATTTTGAAACGTTCCATTCAAATAGGATGGTAATAATCTATGCATTCACAATAATACCAAATAATTATGTTAACATACATAATTTTTCATCGACAGATTTATGTCACACTGCCTTTATCAACATAAACAGTTTTCCCTCAAATCAAACCATGTAAGAAATACAATTGAAAGATAAATATGTCCTCTTTTATTTCGCGGAAGTCAGACCACAACTGAAGATATTTGTGTTATCAGATGAAAACTGCCTTATCCATTATTTCATTAAGACTTTTTTCACTCTTTAATGGCACTGTTTTATCATAATCCCATATATGACAAACCATACTCCCTTGTGTACGTTCGTTTGTTTATTTCAGGAATAGCTTATTGTTACTTTGAACGCATGTGTATCTTTTAGAAAATAAAAACCTTTGTGTATCTTTTAGAAAATCAAAAAACCCTTGTATTTTTTTAAAAAAATAAAAACTCTGACCTTCAACAGACATTGAGAAATACACCTCAATAAATAACACACACCATAACATATGACCAAAGTGTTTAAAACTTTAATGACAGAGATTTTGTATTGCTATATTAAAGGTTTATGTCCAGTGTAGGTCAAGTACATGTCTGATACGGGAAAAACAATAATACATTTACCAACTTTTGTTATAATACTAGAATAAAGACACAATAACATGTTGTTTAATTATCCTTCCAAGCCTAACGTTTGTTGGCCTAAACAAATTTTTATAAATACGTTTTTCAAAAAAATGTTTAAACTTTGTCGAGAACTCTTCAGTGCACAGCTTCACTTGTATTGTAATTTCAATGTATAACTATGTAACCCAATTTGGTAATATCTTTGTTTGTTGTAATGTTTTTACACTTCCTATATGGTGTGTATTTTAGTTACAAAACTATCTACTAATATCAGTTAAACTGTTTGGTCTGTTTTCTGTGATAATCATTTGATGTGACTCTATACTTATGTATCCTGTCATTGTGTTATTGTTCAAGCCGACCGTGCGAGGGCTGAAAAGCCAGTCAAGGTCGTTAAACAATTCCATTTGCTGTTGTTATTGTTCTATATTTTTTGTATTATCTATCATTTTTGCTTATGTGCTTTGTCCGTGTGACGTTTTGTGTTCCTTTGATACATATGACTTGGTTCTGTACTTTAATATCCCTCCATTGTGTTATTGTGCTATGATGATATTAGTATTCTTTTTTCTTATATCAAAATTTTGCTAATGTGTTTTCTATATGCCCTTTTGTATTTCTTTGATACACAATGACGTGGCTCTTTATTATAGAAGTTTTTACAATAAGCATGTATACAATCCCCAAGAGGAACAAGACTTTTAATTTACATTTTGCAGTGGATAGGCCTTAAAGATATAAAGACTGTATTTTGTTCATATTTTGAACGACAGAAAGAATTATTTTATATCACTACCTGTGTGTCGTTTACATTCTGATCACCGGATATCCGAATAACGCGCGATTCTATGTCACAGTCTTCAGGCATATGTTCGGATCTTGGCTACAAGTTAACTCATTTTCACGTATGCATTTTAATTATGTACAGCTCATGTTATATATATTTGCTTTATGACTAATGTTTCATATACGCATGACCATATTTATTTTATACTTTCTCCTTGATGTCACACACAACATTATTCACCTCATTTATCACAACTATAGAGAAAGGTATAATAGACATGCAAGTATGTAATGAGGAGTGATAAAGACAAACAAAGCTACATCATCATCTTTTCTCAACACATGCATTGAACTTATTCATTTATATATTGCATTACAGATGGGGAAAGGTTAAGGAGTACAGATCTACGACGATAAAATACGGTGAACAAATGTTGATATTTCTAGCTTATGAAAATCACCTGTATTGTCTCTCTGTGTTTTCTGCAATTACAACAATGAGTATATAGAAAAGAAGTTGTGTGGATAGAAATTGATAATAATCGTCCCAGTCATGCAATATATATATATATAGATATTTATATTTATGTAGCTTGATAAACTATGATAATGTTTTATAGTTTAATGATGTATGCTATATATACATTGTTTAGAACAGTATTTTATTTATATACATATTTCGACTACGGAGAAAAACGTTTGGTGCTCACATAACTTACAAGATCTGCGATACTAATGACGAGTTTACTTGGAACAAAGAACTAACACCAATTGAACATGTTTAGTCTAGACACAGAGTTAATTTTAACAGAACATGATCGCTTGAAATCAACATCTTTCCTGATAATACGTTCATACATCAAAGTTTATTTACACAACACGACAATATTGAAAGGTTGTTTCTTCAAGAAATTGGTATCAAAAACAGTTGTTAATTGCTTTCTATAACCTCTATCAACACAGTATGACATGCATTATTTCCTAGTGAGATCTGCTTATTCATCTAGCAAATAGAATGACATGTGTTAACCAACTCAAGTGTGCTACGATATATGAATTAACTTTTACAGAGAGATTTGTTTTGATCCGCACTTATATAACAATGATATTATATTTGGCGCTCAACATGCAGGTATAAAATTGAAGGGTAGGTATCAATATACTTGAGTTACCTATGTTTGACATATGATAGGCCAGCGCTCAACATGTCACGCGTATTACCAATGTTATTTCAACTGATCGGGCGGAGCTTACGTTTTAATTTGCATGAGGACAGTCGATTTGAAAATGTGTGTGATTACGATGATTGCCGTTATAGTTATTACTGATTTCTAATCACCTATCATTGACCTCAAAGGAATTAACAAAAGAATGACTGGACAATGCATTGATGAGTTTATCCTAAAACACCTATCTATAGATGGACTGGTTAATTATGATCGATCATGAGCAAACTGGATAAGCTCCGCCAAGTCAAGTGAAATAAATTGAGTAATAGAGAGGTAAAATATTTCGAAGTAACAAGTGTTCTTCGAATTATGCTTCAAGCTCTTGTCAATACTCTCTTTTAAAGGCTCTCTTTGCTATTAAGTTCACATTGTTTGAGGTTTCATTCAAAACTCTACGAGTTATGTTTCTGATAGATGTATATTCAAGCGGCTCGTAACTTTCTCCTTATGGTCTAAGTTATTTGAAGTCACATTTATACATCTACACTCTATCGTCAATTGCAGTTGCAACGATAGATGCTCGAATAATGTGAATTTAATTTCTTGATTGATATATGTATTTTATTTATTTTTTAAATACATATCAATCATAAGCATCTTGCCCGTAACGCCAATTTTTATAATATTTTATATTTGTATTTATTATTATTATTATTATTATTATTATTATTATTATTATTATTATTATTATTATTATTATTATTATTATTATTATTATTATTATTATTATTATTATTATTATTATTATTTATTATTATTATTATTATTATCTTCTTAATTGAATTTACTTCATCAGTCGTTCTGGTTCTGTTTACATAACAGGTTTGATTAATACCACGGAGATGCTTCCAACAAACATTTAATCTTAAATCAGCTGGGGGAAGGTCATTGTTCGTTCATATCTTGGATTGAAAGAAACACGGCACATAAATGTGGTCATTTTTATAAATTTCCTGTTTACAAAACTTTGAATTTTTCGAAAAACTAAGGATTTTCTTATCCCTGGCATAGATTACCTTAGCCATATTTGGCAAAACTTTTAGGAATTTTGAATCCTCAATGCTCTTCAACTTTGAACTTGTTTGGCTTTATAAATTATAATTTGATATGAGCGTCACGGATGAGTCTTATGTAGACGAAACGCGCGTCTGGTGTACTTTATTATAATCTTGGTACCATTGATAACTATTTAATGTAACCATGTGTCTGTCAGGGTATAGTTTCGGTCATAGTACTTAAAACTCCTTTAAGGGTGGATTTTACAAAGATAAATAAAAATTTAAAAAAATAAAAAAGCAATGCATAAGGTTGTTAAATTTGATATATGCCAGTTTGTGTTTCTTTATTAAATATTTGTTTGTTTTTATTGTGATTAAGATTATAAGACAATGTTAACTGCTATGCCCCTATTTTGACATTTTTACAAATTATGTTTGTTTGGTTTTTTTACGCATTGTTGTCAATATAATGGAATTTGATGAGCCTGTCATACAAGTCAGAGGTTTAACTAGCTATAAAACCAGGTTCAATCCACCATTTTCTACATAAGAAAATACCTGTACCAAGTCAGGAATATGACAGTTATTGTCCATTAGTTTGATGTTTTTTATCATTGGGTATAGACATTTGATTAGGGACTTTCCGTTTTGAATTTTCCTCAGAGTTCAGTATTTTTGTGATTTACTTTATACCTCCTTTCTGAACAGTACAAAGCAGGATTTCAGTTGTTTTAAATTTTTTGTCAGTATCCTCTTTCCAGTGTGGCAAAGGAAAAAGAGGCCATTATTTGTATTTGATAAGAGGGTACACTGCGACTTCTTCCTTGTTCGAAACTCTTCTATAGAAAAGTAATAAACTAAATAAAATAAAATCAGGAATATGACAGTTGTCCATTCGTTTGATGTGTATGAGCTTTTAATTTTGCCTTTTGATTAGGAACTTTCCGTTTTAAATTGTCCTCGAAACTCAGTACTATTGTGATTTTACTTTGTACCAGTCCAGTACTTTTCAATTGTTAAATTCTTGTTCAATTTGATATAAAAGTTTAGGGCTAAAAAGTTTTTAAAAAAAGTAATGGAGCAACCCCATTCTTACTTTAAATGTTAATACACATTTCATACTGTAATAGTATGGTACTCACAATCGGTTGGAAGTACCAAAAAGTACACTATTATCTAGGTGCAGTAATATTACCATGAATACTAAGAGTACAAAGTTTATTCAAAGTGTACTATTCAGTTCAAGCTTATTCAAGCTAAAAATGAATTTAACTTGGATTAGAATGGTCCATAAAATTTGAAGGAAGGCAACATTTGCTTAAGACAAAAATCCTGCATTGTGATTCATAACAACAATGAACCTAATTGCAAAAGTAGTTAACCTCTTTTAAATAATAATTCTATTAAGCAAACAGGGCTTCCCAAAATCTGATAGATGGTTCATGAAAGCGACATTTTCGTATAATGCATTATCAATTATTTTCTAACTTCCAATTTTTACAAATACCTAAAACAGCGGTATCATAAATGAGCTATAGCTCAAATTTCTAGCTGTTAAATTTATTTTGCTCTAAACGTTCACTGACAATTTTACTTTTAATATTTGTGCTGCTAAAAAAGATGTTAAGGAATTAATCAGGGCTTATCAAAGATTAACCATCACTACAAAAGTACTTAAGTTTAAATCAAAGATACAAATGAAGTTACCCTTGACAGAGCAACGGACATTGATATATTACACTGTTAAACTAGTTTGATATTACTCATAATGAATAATATGGAATTTTATGCGAATGTCATACACCTGCAAGGTTTGGCTATCTGTACAATCAGCTTTCAGTCATTATTTTCTACATAAGGAAATGTCTTTTCCAAGTCAGGAATATGACAGTTGTTATCCAAGTGTTTGATGTGTTTGAGCTTTTGAATCAACCATTTGCTTTCCTTATGGATTTTTGTATGATGAACTTTCCACTTAGAATTTGCCTCGGAGTTGGATATTTTTGTTATTTTACTTTTTGTTAGTCTAAAACAGTCTTTTAGTCGTCGCTAGACAATGTAAGCCTTGAACTTTTTGTTTTCCTTTTTCACAGCTGGTTCGTTGCAGTAAACACAATTTTGTCTGGAACAAAATATTGACTGGAACCTGACTGTGACATTTGGTAAATTCGATCATACCACAATACGATTGACTAAGTGTGTCAAATAGAAAATAGCATATTTTTTCTAAAGAAAAAAGCACCATGGGAGTATGAAATGGGTTGAAATTTTCATTTATATATAATGAAGAAAGGGAGCTTTTTTTTTAAAGGGAACTGCTTTTGATGTTTTGCTGTTGCAATTGAAGACATGTTTACCATATATATGACGGAATACATTTCCCAAATCGAAGTTTATTATTTTCTTTTCCTGACTTCTTATGATGTATCAAATCAGGAATATGAAAAATTTTCCGTTTATTCGATGTGTTTGAAAGGGGAAAAACATCACTATTACTCATCGCAGAGGGGTTAATGGTGTATTGGTTGTTTTATGAACGATTGCAAAACACAATTTAAAAAGAAAAAAACATCTATAATCGGATAATTTAGGATTTATTAATGAAAAGGTCCTTAGGAAGTTCATATCAAGGTTGCAAAGTCAATCATCATGTTTACAAACAAAAGTTAATGTTTACCAGATGGTGACATTAAAACGGTAATGTTTCTGTAATTGAAATTTCTAATATCTCAAGTCAATCCTATGAGGAAAGTTCATTTAAATATCAACACAAGCATAAGTCTACTTATTTATAAATATTTTTACATCATTTCAAGGAAGCATGACAAAAAGACCGTATTCTACTAAAAAAAAGACTTTCATATGATTTGGCAATGCTGTGTTGAATCCGATGCATTATCTCAAACTAAGCATCACTTACAACTATAAAAAACGTATACTGCAAACGTTAACTGGTAAACCAATGATTAAATCAGCAATATTTGAATGATGAATTATGTCAGATCTGTTTCAATAATTAAGGTGAAAAGGAAATTAGTACATTAGTAAAATTTTACTGAATGTTGAAGAAATCTGTTGCATTTGAACTCTTATTGCATTATAAGGTAAATCACACATCTAGCTCTCGTATGCGTAGGAAATACTTTTGAGTTTTTATGTTGTGTTGTTTTCGACGTGTATATATTTAAGATATTTAGTTTGACAATGAAAGTCCAAGGAAAAAACCAAAAAATGCAGATTGCAAGAAATACACCTGAAGTTTCAAAAATGGAAAAATGCCTGTGCGATATGTACACTTTTGCCTTATTCTGAGTGTAACAAATCCGTTTTCCATAACTATGCCACAAAATTCCGAAGACAAGTAAGAATCAACAATTTTTTTTCCATTCATATGATGCGTTTGAGTTTTTAATTTTGCCATTTGTTAAGAGACTTTTTGTTATACTTTTTGTTAGAGTTCGGTATTCGTGTTATTAAACTGTTTGATCCTTGTAAAGGTATTGTGTTTTTATATTTACAATTTTCTAGTTGAAAATCCAAAAAAAATATTTGTGATTTCGCTTTTTTTCATGTGAGGAAAACATTTGTCTTTACCAACTTTTGTTTTGTTCTAGAAATGAAAAAAAAAAACACTTTTCTATTTCTTGTTGCGTCCAAGATTTAACATTTATCGTGATTTTCAACCCCAATAATTGGACACTCGGGATTTATAAATACTTTAATACTTATAGAAAACCACAAGAAGCATAAAACCATTAAAACAATAGCTTAATCCGCCTAAGGTCAGTTTACCTTTCAGTTATTGTTTATTAACAATATTTTGACATTTTGGCGAAATCACGTGATTTTATCCTCATGTATATAAAAAGAGAAGCGATAATGTTAGCATTATACAACAATCATGGTTTTGATATCCAACATTGTAAAAGAAGTAAAAAGATGTCTAAAGAAAAGACAATTTGTCATGTTGAAATTTGAGGAAGATTTTCAGGAGTTATTTGATTATGTTATTAACGGTAGTTTTGCACAGGCTCGAGAACGAATGATGGCATATAGGAATGTCAATTTTAAGAACTCTTCAAAGTCTACTTTACTTATAACCACATGTCGGTCTACAACGAATGAAGATGATATTCTAACTTTTGTACAGTTTTTATTGCAAAAAGGTGCTTACATCACGAAAAAGGACGCATCGGGAAGAACAGCTATAGACTATTGCGAACAAAATGGACTTCTTCAAGTTAAAAGGTTGCTGTGTGTAACACTAGACTCCATTATTGCTGAAAATATTCGTAATTGTTTCTGAATATTGTGTTTATACCTTTACTATGGTTTTTATTGAACACTATAGTGTCAACCTTGGGGAAGACATGTTTGCAACATACTTGACAATCATTCATTGTGTGTAGTATTCTAACTGTTAAGACTAGAAGTGACTTAACTAGACTAATTCTTGATCATTCACATGAATACATAGTTTTTTTTTAAGTTTTAAAAAGTTGCATTTTGTTATTGGCTCAATTGTATTTTCAATTTAAATTACTCTAAAAAAAATCGATAATTTCTATTTAACAAAAGCAAAATAATTCAGGGTAAAACATCATAGTTAAAACCATTAACTATTGGTATACATACATTCTTTAGCCTTTAAAAATGACCAAATAGGTGAAAAGGCAAAACAAAAATATATATAAAAGTTCATAAATACTGTCGAAGTCAAACCTGTTCAGCCGACGGAACAGCCGTTGAACAACTGTCATAAACCTGACTTTGCTTATTTACGAATAAATTAGTTATTTAAACACTGTGTTATAGAGAGCTAAACCTTCCACTTGTTTGACAGGGGTTTGAAGTTCATGTATATTGACACTATTGGGCATGCAAACCAAACGAACATATCATGTTAATGTGACAATATAATAGGACCAGGCAGCCATATACACATATAAAACAGACGTACAATACCAGTTGCAAAAAGTTAAAACATAAAAACAAACAAACAAATGTAACAAAGTCGCCAATAATAAAGTTGCCGTAGTTGATAGTAGACATGACAAAGACACCAATACGTTCTGTTTTGAAGTTGATAGTAAACATTACAAATTCACTGGTGTAAAACTAAATGTTGTTGACTGTACAAACCGTATAAAATAAAACCTTACTCGATGAAGTACAAGGGTAAACGAAGCCCTTGTGTACGAATCGAGACTCCAGAACTGACTGAACCAGAAACACTCAAATTGAAAAACTCGACAGTGGCATGCATTCACTTTTTTCCTAGATACATCAGAGACTATTGCATAACACAACACAGAAACTAAACAGATTAAGATATCACGCAATAAAAACACAGACAAGGGTTCAAACGGCGCCAATTAGTTTAATACAAAAAATAATGGTTGACACAGAAAAGTGTCAATACAAGTGCATAATAAATATCATTTACTTATCATTAGGTGATCCCGTAAAGTGACCTCATCACAAACTTTACAACATGTTTTTGCCGAACCCGACATTGACGCCTCCGGAAACATAAGAACTAAGTTTCGCTGAGTGACTTAATTATGAGACAATTAAAGCGAACACAAAAAATTTCATTTCACAAACATTTCACGAACATCGACTTATCTATTAATAAAACTAATTAGTTTAATGGTTGTATATAAAATTATTAAATCATACAGCTTTTAAGCAAATCTAACACACATTTAAAGTCTTAGATTTATTGCAAGTGTATGTAAAAATGTGAAAAAGTTGCAAAGCAGAACGTGTGCCAGGATAACTGTTGAAAACAACATGTGAATCGGGCTTTAGATTTATATTATAAAATGCACTAATTATTCCCGCTGTGTTTTTTTTTTACAATTTTGCACAGCTTATAATAGAAACAGAAATAAAAAATGAAAATGAAAATGTCAAATTTTCAAAACGATCATGTCCTGTGCTGATAAATATATATATTTGTCTTGCATACATTAAGGATTGACTTGACAGGGAAAATATTTATGAATGCAATAATTATATTTAATTGTGTCACATAAAAACAATTAACAGAATAATTTATCTTATTGATTTTTAAATTTACTTACTGAATACAATAATGACAGATAATTAGAAAACATTTAAAAAGACTTGAATACTTTCCATGGTGGTTAAGTTTCTGAGGCTTTTTGGTCAACATTAGAATTTAAAAAAAAAAACCTAATGAGTCTGTACACACGTTAAAGTCTATCTTCACAGACAGAATCATCATTCGTGGTTTAGAAAAGCACTCGTCTTGCTTTCATCACAAGTACGTTTTATATCCACTGACCAGTCCCAAATCACGTGTAATGCCTTTCAATTTATCATTTCTTAATTCATGTTTACCATATATTTGAAGTAAAGGTACCATAAGACAGGATTAGGTTGCCGTGATACTTTTTAATTGATCATTGGTTGCTTAGAAGAAAATGACAATGTATTTTGTTAAGTTTCTATTTTTGGACAATAAAGTGTTTGCGTAGGACATTAGAAGGTTCCTGTTTATTTTTTTCTTTCTGTTTCTAAAACTCTTGTCGGGTTTATTGTGTTTAATGTACCAATTGCTAAGAA
Source organism: Mytilus edulis (assembly GCF_963676685.1). Lineage (NCBI taxonomy): Eukaryota > Metazoa > Mollusca > Bivalvia > Mytilida > Mytilidae > Mytilus > Mytilus edulis. The sequence continues at coordinate 12,365,194 of NC_092344.1, forward strand.
ATATCAAAATAAATAAATACTATTGGTTTGCATGTCGTACTGATTTATTTTCTTTTATCGTCCATGATCCCTTTGCCTTTTTTCTTTAAATTTATGAATGTATCGAGTAATAAGTGGACGAAAAAAAATGCCTCAACCCAACGACATAACAAACAGTGAATAAGTACATGATATTATACAATGTATAGGTGACTACAAAACTGGACGAACCCTAAATCTAAAATCTATATCAAAGTCTAGAAGCAACAGTGTAAATGATAATAGTGCCAATCACAGATCAAACATCAATAGAAAAGTTCTCACATTTACAATAAAAAAAATAAACCTACGTACCACTGACTGGGTCTTTTGGCGCTTTTTTGTTTGTATATGTGTCACTAGAATGCGGGCCTTGAACGTTTTTGGTAGTTTCTTCATGGTTTTTGGAAAGGATAAACTATCTCTGATAGCTTGCAATAAACAAAATCTTGTCATAAAAATAAGATTGACTTGAACTCGTTGATGACGTCTGCTAAATTTGTTTCTGTCACAATATTTGAAAGTGTGTTAGTCAAACAATCATCTGGCTTTTTCACGTGAAGTTTAATAATTAATTTGTCCTTGTGAAGAATAATCGTAGTTCCATTAGTTAATATTTGTGTTTCGACTATTGTTCTGTTATTGTTAAGTGTTTATATAATAACAGTTTGTTCTTGTGCTGTTGCTGAACAGTAGTCCCAGAATCATTGAGGAGTAGGCAACCGCATTATGTAAGTGACTGTCGTAAGTCCGAAACATATAATTCAGTGGTTTACGTCAATCAGGCAGTTTGCTTTCTAGCCTTTATAATTTTACATTTGTTATGTCTTTTTATTGCTTAGTATGTGGTACGTTCTATGGTCTCTGTTGGATAGTTCTTCTTCTCATTTTTTAACGACATATCAGTCACCATTGAAAAAAACTGTTCCATGTAAGTTAAGACTGAATGCGAGAGTTGAAATCGGTCAAGATACATCGTATGGATCCACCAATTCGTGATGGTGTCCATAAAATTTACGGAGTGTCAATTTTAATCTGTCCTCCTCATAACTTTGTTGGAGCAGTTTCTGCGTAAGGAGCACACTCCTGTATATGAAGTACGTATAGTGTGAACAAGCACGAGAATAACGTATCAATTGTAAACACCATAGGAAGGGGCAGAGGGTATGCTACTGCTGAGAAATGGGAAATTGATAATTGGGAAGTTGAAATCGTCCCGTTTGTCATAGATTTTCGTGTGAAGTCGTACATCTACATTTTTGTACGTCAATATTGAGGAAAATATCAAGGTATGAAGCAGTCCTTCTAGTATCAGTAGTATCCTTAATTTCAATTTCACTGGGAAGAGTAAATAATAATAATGATAATAAAAATATCTTATTGTAGCATTACAACATAAAAAGGCACTATAAATATTAATTAAATTAACTCGACAAACAGGACATTTTAACAAAAAAAAAAAAAACGATTTTCATGGTTCGTTCTTGTGTTGTACTATTAAACCACTGTCCAAGGTTAGGGGAGAATTGAGATCCCGCTTACATGTTTAACCCCACCTCATTCAGTATATATGTGCCTGTCCCTAGCCAGGAGCCTGCAATTACGTGGTTTTCGTTTGTTTACGTGTTACATATTTGTTTTTCGTACATTTTTTTGTACATATATAACAGCATCAGTAGTATACCGCTGATCGAAAGTTATAAATCGATTGAGAGCAAACAAATCCGGGTTAGGCCTTCAGTTTTCTCATTTGAATTGTTTTACATTTGTCTTTTTGGGTCCTTTTATAGCTGACTATATGCGGTATGGGCTTTGTTCATTGATGAAGGCCTTATGGTGACCTATAGTTGCTTATTTCTGTGTCAAGTGGTCGCTTGTGGAGAGTTGCCTCACTGTCAATCTTACCACATCTTTTTTTTCATTTTTTTTTTATATCAAATGAAACAATGTACACATTTGTAACATTTTGGTTAATAATATTTTGTCTCGCATATTATATTGACTAGAACCTCAAGTGTGACTGTGGAATAGACATACGGTCACTTGGACATCTTCCGACCGGCAAAAAAGAAAACGCTTGCCAAAGTTGAGCGTCCGTTTGGATGTGCGGGATGTATCATGTTTGCAACCACATTCAGTCAGAATGGGGACGTTTAATCCGATGCCTCTTGTATACAGACAGCCACGCTCTATGTACGGTAATAACCTTTGCAATAACTCTTTGAGGGGCCGTATGTTGCCTGTTGCAAGGCAAAGTTTCTGTTCCTATCCATTATACCCTTATTGACCAGTTGCAGTTCAAATTTCCCCGACCATCATCCTGGATGCACTATTATTACAAGACCTACCTATTGTATTTAACTTTGTCAACTTGTTCTCGTCCTGAACATGCATGATATATTTGCAACTGGACGTTAAGCAACTGGCAATCAATCAATCATATTTACTAGAACCTGACTATGTTATCTGTGAATTTGTTTATGAAACACTATGACTGATTAATTGTGTGAAATAGAAAATCACTTACATATTACTCATTTTGACATGCACTTGTTGTTGTTTTATGTTTTGCACTGTTTTCTGCATTGATTAACAACATCTGCAACATTGCATTTAACATTATTTTGTTTCGTATATTATATTGTCTTGAACCTGATCATGGTGATTTTTTCTTATGAAACGATATGATTAAGTGTGTCAGATAGAAAATAATTTGACGTCTATTGCATTTTTTATACATTTTTTTTTAATATTATTCTTATATTATTCAATTTGACAAACGGGATTGCAACCATTAAAAGGGAAGCGTTGACAAACACGTTTTAACCGTTTTAAAATGAATTGGCTTTTCTTTCTAACATATGTAAAAGACTTAAACGTGCAAGAAAAGAAATATATTCGACATGTGTTAATTTTGGGACGATTTTCAGACATTATTCAAAAGAGGCGCGAAAATTACGAGAGGGACAAAGACAAAGAGACCATAAAAGGACACAAAACATAACAGAAAAGACTAAGCAACAACTTGGCGTGGGCTCAGGTGATCTGGACGTGTAAGCAGATCCTGCTCCACATGTGGCACAGGTCGTGTTTCAAATGTTAGTACAAACCAGGTAATAAGTATATTTTGGTAAGTAACATTCGTGAAACGGGATCGGGTTTGTAAGTAGTTACGTCGTTAGAAACATATCTGCTGTATTTTGAGAAACGGATATTTCATAACGGTCAACCAACTGTTGATGGCGTCTGTGAAATTTGCGAAAGAATGATTTCAAGTTCATGATTAAGAACTCTTTGTTTAATGATTCCTTGAGATAAGAACACCTCTGCCGAGGAAATCACGACGGGGAAACTTGGTATACGTTTTTACGGCAATTTTGCTCAACAGCAGTTGAAGGGATTTAGTCGTTGAGTCTTATTTATATAATATTGCATGTCAGTCAACAACAAATTAAGAAGAATTTTTTTCATGTGTTTTGTATATTTAATACAGTTATGCCTACTTCATGAAATGGCTAGAGACTATTGCAAGGAAATTAAACATTTGGGATGTTAAGATGTTTTTATTTTAAAACATTAGACTACAATATACTGCATTATTATGAAAATTATTTTCCATTTCTTCTAACATGTCTAACTGTGCCTCTATGGTTCACCTTTTAGTACTATAACGAAAATAACCCACTCTAATAATGTAGATTTGTTAAGATGCTACTTTATTGATGAATTTTGTATGGAAGGACTACTTTCGTTTGAACAATAGATGATTTATTTACGTAAAGTAAAAGATGTGTATCCTGTCGACGCACCTTGACATTTTCTGTGTTGAGAACAGCGGTACACTTGTATCGTTTTCTATATTGGTAAAAGTAGAAACTACAGAAGAGTTAATTGCATTTTATATCTATATAGATATAGGAAGATGTGGTGTGAGTGCCAATAAGACAACTCTCCATCCAAACTAAAAATTTACAAAAGTAAACCATTATAGGTCAATGTACGGCCTTCAACATACATATTACAATATCGATTTGAAGGATCTGTACTTTTGATGAATTATCAGACATTCAATATTGTGTACAGCATGTGTTTAATTCAACAGACATAACGTCAGATATAACATTTAATTCAATTTTGATTTAATGAATGTTAATTCGAAATTGATTTCATTTCGAATTCACCTAAATGTAGGTTAACACATGTTGTGTAAAACATATTCTTTTTAATTTTCATATGTATCACAGAAATTAAGTATGGGTGATAATTGCCTTCCCCACGTGGAGAAGTGGTTATTATATCATAAATTCTAACATGACGTCCTTCAAACGCTTTGAGTACACACCCGTGGTAAAATATGAATATGTTCCCTGGGCTGTTCCGATCGTACTCCCACGTCATATGCTTTTTTATGAATGAGCTTCCTGACGTCATAGAACGATGACGTAAGAATATAAACATTTTACGGGAAAATACACGCTTGTGAAACAGAAAATCATCACCAGAAGGAAACGTAATCAAACGATGCTAAAATGTGATATCAGCCATTTTTTTAAACATATAAGACATATAAGTAAATTATCATTTAAATTCATCTAAAACTATCTTAATACGTTATTGTAAATAGTTCAAGCATGTCAATAATTCAGTTTCCTCCTTGCTTTTACGACAATTTAATAGTGCGTTTATGTATGGAAACGGCAAATATTTGCCTCCACCTAGAGCACTTCGATCCAAGAGAATTGCAGTATTTGTCCTATTAGAATCGAAATAATTTATGGGTGCTTGAATATATCGTGATTTTTCCACTGGTTGTCCCTTTATGCCGATATTTCACCCCTCGCTAACGCTGGGAAAATATTTGTCATAAAGGGCCAACCCGTGGTATAATCACGATATATTCAAGCCCCCATGAATTATTTCTTAAATATTACATGAAATTAACAATGAGTACATTCACCATGGAAATTAGCATAAGACGTTTAGCTGTATTGAAATCTACAGATAACAAGCTAAGGCCGTGTTTAAGGAAGAAACAATTTTTGAATAGAATTGATATTTATAACAATTATTAATAAAGTTCTTTACAGAAATATTTGTCTAATATTTTTTTAAACTTAAAAGAGGGACGAAAGATACCAAAGGGACAGTCAGACTCATGGCTAAAAATGAAAAAGACAAACAAACAACAGCACACACAACACAACATAGGAAACTAAAGAATAAACAACACGAACCCCACCAAAAAACTAGGGGTGATCTCAGGTGCTCCGGAAGGGTACGCAGATCCTGCTCCACATGCGGCACTCGTCGTGTTGCTTATGTGATAACAAATCCGGTAAATGGTCTAATTCGGTAGGTTACATTCATGAAAGGGAAGGGGATTGTAGTTACGATGTAAGGAACATATCCGATTTCATTTGTGAAACGGTCATTCCATAACGGTCGACCAACTCGTGATGGCGTCCGTAAAATTTACGAAGGGATGATTTCAACTTCACCATTTAGAACTCTTGGTTTAATAGCTTCCTTGTGAGCAGCAACCCTCTATCAAGAAAATCATGATAGGAAATGCAAGCACGGGAATATCGTATCAACTGGTAGATATATATACCCCGTATGCAGGTGCTGCTGGAATGTTGCTACTAAGAAATGGAAAGTTCCCAATTGCAAAGCTGAAATCATCTCTTTTGTCGTAAAGTTTTGTTTTCAACCGAACCTCATTGTCAATTTCTAGATGTAAGTCAAGATATGAGGCCGACGTAACTGTATCTGTAGTATCCTTTATCTCTAGCTCGATTGGATAGATGCGTTTCACATAGTCACCAAATTTAGAATTATTTAGTGAAAGAACATCATCTATATAGCGAAAAGTAGAGTTAAAGGATATTGTAGCTTCATTAAGCCCTTATCAAGACTAAAAGCAGCATCATTGCCGAACACATAATTCATTTGAAAATTAAGTCTTTCCGAATCGACTTGACTTGCACAGAAATGTTTGTCACTGGTCTTTTCTCAAACAACGATTCACTCATAAATGCATTACTTAAAAAGTGTGAGGTAAATGTACTGTTTGTCTAGGTCATGTATCTTAGATCCATTAAATTACCCTTAAAACTAAAAAAACATTACCGCTTCCCTTTGCCAAATACTCCTTGGAGAAGAAATGCCATTTGAAACAAAGAGAAAAGATAGGAATATATTGATCCCTAATATATCATTCCGTCTTCTCATTGAATTTCTGTACCGATGTAATGCATTGGCTTTATGTGAATAAAAATATATATTCTTCGCCTGTAGGCACGCTGCTGCAGCCTACGTTTTCTAATGCTAAATCGAGACATCTTTATTATTTTTAAACTACTGCAAATCATCAAAATGGCTTTCATAAAGAAGCAACCACTTACTTTAAAAAAAAGTGGGGGGGGGGGGGGGGGGGGAGTATTTTGTTGATTGATCTGAGCCAGAATTTTTTCCGCGCAAACGTTTTATTCCGGTTTTTTTTTTCGATGCTGGTAGTCAATCTTTTTTTTCAACATTTTACACTATAATGTATGGGAAAACTCTTGATTTAGAATATTTTTGTATCATCTGTAGGAATATTTCCATCGATATCACACCCACCAACCCCCGAATCCCCCTCCCCTTTCATCCACCGATTTGAAGTCAAATGGTCGTTCCCTTACTGCTAGAATAGTTGTCCGAAAACTTTGCATTCGGTTCTACGTGATGAACATTTGAATGACATAGAGTTTACAAGTGTGAACAAATCTTATGTACTGGTAATTAAACAAGGTATACAGATGTGAACAAATTTAATGTGAAACCAATGTCCAGTACATTAAACTAATTGTAAACAAGTTAACTGTACATGGCGTTTGGTGTGAACACGGACTAATTCAAGAAAGAAGCATGCTATACTTTTTTGGGGGTAGTTTGAGGTATTTAGTGTTTTTGTAAGCTGTTAGTCTTGTTTTGTATCGATCTAATAAGTAAAATACTATTCCACTGATATATAGTTTTTTCGGTTGTAGAGCTGCTACCTCACTGTCCAAAGTAAGGTGATAATAAGCGTGTTTAATCCCACCACATTTAGTTTGTGGAAATCTAGAGTCTACAACCTGTTATTTATTGGTTTTTCAGTTTTTTGCTGTATATTCACTTTGTGTGTCGATTATGTTCAGAAACGTTTATTCTTGTGTTCTGTGGTTTCATCTCTGTCCGAAATTGGGCGCCCCGAAACATGTTTAAACAAGCATCATTATGTAGGTGCCTCTCTCACGTAGGGATCCTATAATTCAGTGTTTTCATTTGTTACTGCGGTTTTTTTTTTATATACATAAGTCAGGCCGTCGCTTTTTTGTACTTAATTAGTTCGTTGCGGTTTTCTCACTGTTGAAGGCCGCATTGTGACCTATTGTTATTTAAAACATGTACGTCTTTGGTCGCCTGATTTATAAATTCTTGAATACATGCTGATAACAGAAGAATAGCCTACACCATATAAGGTCAATATTCCTACGAGATATTGTTGAATGACATTTGACCTAATGCGTGATTGTATCTATTATAAAAGTGACGAGCTAATGTTAACATGGCAGAATAATCATAGCTTTGATATCAAAAAGAAGAAAAAAGAAGTTAAAAGATGCATGAAGAAAAGTCAGTGTGTCAGGTTGAAGTCTGAGCAAGATTTTCTATAAATATTAATTTAAATGGCTTAACTCGACAAACAGGACGTTTTAACAAAAACAACCGATTTTCATAGTTCGTTCTTGTGTTGTACTATTAAACCACTGTTCAAGGTCAGGGGAGACTTGGGATCCCGCTTACATGTTTAACCCCCCCCCCCCCCATCCTGTATCTATGTGCCTGTCCCTAGCCAGGAGCCTGCAATAAAGTGGTTGTCGTTTGTTTACGTGTTACATTTTTGTTTTTCGTACATATTTTGTACATATATAATGGCATCAGTAGTATACCGCTGTTCGAAAGTTATAAATCGATTGAGAGCAAACCAATCCGGGTTAGGCCGTCAGCTTTCTCGTTTGAATTGTGTTACATTTGTCTTTTGGGATCCTTTTATAGCTGACTATGCGGTATGGGCTTTGTTCATTGATGAAGGCCTTACGGTGACCTATAGTTCTTTATTTCTGTGTCAAGTGTTCGCCTGTGGAGATTTGTCTCACTACCAATCTTACCACATCTTTTTTTTCCTTTTTTTTTTTTATATCAAATGAAACAATGTACACATTTGTAACATTACGGTTAATAATATTTTCTCTCGCATATTACATTGACTAGAACCTCAAGCATGACTGTGGAATAGAAATATGGTCACTTGGACTTCTCCCGATCGGCAAAAAAAAAAACGCTTACCAAATTGGAGCGTCCGTTTGGATGTGCGGGATGTATCAAGTTTGCAGTCACGTCCGGTCAGAATGGGGACGTTTAATCCGATGACTCTTGTAAACAGACAGCCACGCTCTATGTCCATTTATAACCTTTGCATTAACTCTTTGATGGGTCAGTTGCCTGTTGCAAGGCAAAGTTTCTGTTCTTCTCCATTATACCCTTATTTACCAATTGCAGTTCAAATTTCCCCGACCATCATCCTGGATGCACTATTATTACAAGACCTACCTATTGTATTTAACTTTGTTAACTTGTTCTCGTCCTGAACATGCATGAAATATTTGCCACTGGACGTTAAGCAACTGGCAATCAATCAATCATATTAACTACAACCTGACTATGTTATCTGTGAATTTGTTTATGAAACACTATGATTTATTAATTGTGTGAAATAGTAAAATCACTTTCATATTACTCATTTTGACATGCACTTGTTGTTGTTTTATGTTTTGCACTGTTTTCTGCATTGATTAACAACGTCTGCAACATTGCATTTAACATTATTTTGTTTTGTATATTATATTGTCTTGAACCTGATTATGGTGATTTTTGTTTATGAAACGATATGATTAAGTGTGTCAGATAGAAAATGACTTGACGTCTATTGTCAGATAGAAAATGACTAGACGTCTATTGCATTTTTTATACATTTTTTTTTAATATTATTCTTATATTATTCAATTTGACATTTGCATTAAAAACGTGATTGGAACCATTAAAAGGGAAGCGTTGACAAACACGTTTTAAAATGAAATGACTTTTCTTTCTAACATATGTAAAAGACCTAAACGTGTAAGAAAAGAAATATATTCGACATGTGTTAATTTTGGGACGATTTTGAGACATTTTTCAAAAGAGGCGCGAAAGTTACGAGAGAGACAAAGACAAAGAGACCAAAAAAGGACACAAAACATAACAGAAAAGACTAAGCAACAACTTGGCGTGGGCTGAGGTGCTCCGGACGTGTAAGCAGATCCTGCTCCACATGTGGCACAGGTCGTGTTTCAAATGTTAGTACAAACCAGGTAATAAGTATAATTTGGTAAGTCACATTCGTGAAACGGGATCGGGATTGTAAGTAGTTACGTCGTTAGAAACATATCTGCTGTATTTTGAGAAACGGATATTTTATAACGGATATTTCATAACAGTCAACCAACTCTTGATGGCGTCTGTGAAATTTGCGAAAGAATGATTTCAAGTTCATGATTAAGAACTCTTTGTTTAAATGATTCCTTGCGATAAGCAAACCTCTGCCGAGGAAATCACGACGGGGAAACTTGGTATACGTTTTTACGGCAATTTTGCTCAACAGCAGCTGAAGGGATTTAGTCGTTGAGTCTAATTTATATAATATCGCATGTCAGTCAACAACAAATTAAGAAGAATATTTTTTTATGTGTTCTGTATATTTTATACAGTTATGCCTACTTCATGAAATGGCTATAGACTATTGCGAGGATTTAAACATTTGGGATGTTAAGATAGGTCAATGTACGGCCTTCAACATACATATTACAATATCGATTTGAAGGATCTGTACTTTTGATAAATTATCAGACATTCAATATTTTGTACAGCATGTGTTTAATTCAACAGACATAACGTCAGATATAACATTTAATTCAATTTTGTTTTAATGAATGTTAATTCAAAATCGACTTCATTTCGAATTCACCTAACTGTAGGTTAACACATGTTGTGTAAACCTTATTCTTTTTAATTTTCATATGTGTCACAGAAATTAGGTATAGGTGATAATTGTCGTCCCCACGTAGATGAAGTGGTTATTATATCAGAAATTCTAACCTGACGTCCTTCAAACGCTTTGAGTACACACCCGTGGTAAAATAGGAATATATTTCCTGGGCTGTTCCGATCGTACTCCCACGTCATATGCGTTTTATATGAATGAGCTTCCTGACGTCATAGAACGATGACGTAAGAATATAAACATTTTACGGGAAAATACACGCTTGTGAAACAGAAAATCATCACCAGAAGGAAACGTAATCAAATCCATTTTTTTTAAACATATAAGACATATAAGTAAATTATCATTTAAATTTATCCAAAACTATCTTAATACGTTATTGTAAATAGTTCAAGCATGTCAATAATTCAGTTTGCTCCGTTCTTTTACGCCAATTTAATAGTGCGTTTATGTATGGGAACGGCAAATATTTGCCTCCACCTAGAGCACTTCGATCCATGAGAATTGCAGTATTTGTCCTATTAGAATCGAAATAATTCATAAGGACTTGAATATATCGTGATTTTCCCACTGGTTGTCCCTTTATGCCGATATTTCACCCCTCGTTATCGCTGGGAAAATAGTTGTCACAAAGGGCCAACCCTTGGTATAATCACGATATATTCAAGCCCCCATGAATTATTTCTTAAATATTACATGAAATTAACAATGAGTACATTCACCATGGACATTAGCATAAGCCGTTTAGCTGTATTGAAATCTGCAGATAACAAGCTAAGGCCGTGTTCACATTGACCTAAACTCGGTGTTGTGTAAGTGTAACTCACACGTAAGCTAAACAAAATTACGTTCCAATTGATACAATTCAATGTTTACATGTAGTGTAAAACATGTTATGTCTACATGCAGTCGATACTCGATGTAGGTCTAGTGCCGATTAAGTGTTCACAAAACTAGGCATTTAAAACATTAGTTTCACCGTGTATATTTAAGCAAGAAACAATTTTTGAATAGAATTGATATGTATAACAATTATTAATAAAGTTCTTTACAGAAATATTTGTCTTAACTTGATAAATTTATTTCCTTTTTTATTTAAACTTAACGTAGCTTCATTAAGCCCTTATCAAGACTCAAAGCAGCATCATTGCCGAACACATAATTCATTTGAAAATTAAGTCTTTTCGAATCGACTTGACTTGCACAGACATGTTTGTCACTGGTCTTTCCTCAAACAACGATTCACTCATAAATGCATTACTTAAAAAGTGTGAGGTAAATGTATTGTTTGTCTAGTACATGTATCTCAGATCCATTAAACTACCCTTAAAACTAAAAAAAAACATTACCCCCTCCCTTTGCCAAATACTCCTTGGAGAAGAAATACCATTTGAAACAAACAGAAAAGATAGGAATATATTGATCCCTAATATATCATTCCGTCTTTTCATTGAATCTCTGTACCGATGTAATGCATTGGCTTTATGAGAATAAAAATATATATTCTTCGCCTGTAAGCACGCTGCTGCAGCCTACGTTTTCTAATGCTAAATCGAGACATCTTTATTATTTTTAAACTACTGCAAATCACCAAAATGGCTTTCATAAAGAAGCAACTACTTACTTTAAAAAAAAGGGGGGAAGTATTTTGTTGATTTGAGCAAGAAATGTTTCCGCGCAAACGTTTTATTTCGGTTTTGTTTTTTCGATGCTGGTAGTCAATCTTTTTTTTCAACATTTAACACTATAATATATGGGGAAACTCTTGATTTAGAATATTTTTGTATCATCTGTAGGAATATTTCCATCGATACCACACCCACCAACCCACCAACCCCCCTCCCCTTCATCCCCCGATTTGAAGTCAAATGGTCGTTCCCTTACTGTTAAATTAGTTGTCCGAAAACTTTGCATTCGGTTCTACGTGATGAACATTTAAATGACATAGAGTTTACAAGTGTGAACAAATCTAATGTACAGGTAATTAAACAAGGTGTATAGATGTGAACAAATTTAATGTGAAACCAATGTCCAGTACATTAAACTAATTGTAAACAAGTTTACTGGGAATCGTAGATACAAATTTCTTGTTTTGGGTTACAATAATTCATATTTTGTGAAGAATCACACTGAATCTTCCACAAAATATACTGAAGATGATATTATCAAAATGCTGGACTTTTGATCGACAATATATTTGTTGAGTTTGGAGGATTTATATTTCAACAGACAATCGGTACTCCAATGGGTACTAATTGTGCACCCCTGCTGGCTGATTAATTTTTGTACTCGTATGAAGCAGAATTCATTCAGAATCTTATTAAGACAAAAAGAAAAAGCACCTTGCGAAATTCTTTAATTTTACTTTCCGATATATTGATGATGTTCTATCATTGAATAACCCATACTTCAGCCAATACGTACATCTCATATATCCCAGTGAACTTGAAATTAAGGATACTACTGATACTAAAAGGACTGCTTCATACCTTGATCTTTTCCTCAATATTGACGTAGATGGACGACTTCACACGAAAATCTATGACAAACGGGACGATTTCAACTTCCCAATTATCAATTTCCCATTTCTCAGCAGTAACATACCATCTGCCCCTTCGAATGGTGTTTACATATCACAATTGATACGTTATTCACGTGCTTGTTCACACTATACGGACTTCATATACAGGAGTGTGCCCCTTTCTTAGAAACTTCTCCAACAAAGTTATGAGGAGGACAGATTAAAATTGACACTCCCTAAATTGTATGGACACCATCACGAATTGGTGGATCCATACGATGTGTCTGTAACCAAACTAGCTAAGGACATTTTTACCACATAGTAGATTGTGGTTTGTCATTATGTCGTCTAATCTTTAAATTACCAAACGTGACTTATTCCCGATTGTGACTGTTTTGCTGAGTGTGAATTCGCATTACTATAAGACGTGTTACGGTACTTGTCTATCCCAAATTCATGTATTTAGTTTAAATGTTTAATGTTATATTTGTAATTCTCATCGGATTTTGTCAAATGTGTTGACGTCTTTTCTATTATATTTATGTGTTATGGAAAGAAAAATTAATCACCGCCGTCATTTATTAGATTTAATTTTGGTCAACGTAATCTGTACGATAATTTACGTTTGAAGTTGGATTCATAACAAACTGGACATATATATTATAGGGTTATTGCATGAATATTGGGGAATATTGTCCCGAGTAGAATGTTATATTGCACGAGCTTGCGAGTGCAATATATGTTCTTCGAGGGACAATATTCCCCAATATTCATGCAATAACCCTTTTATTGTATAGCAATATAATATTTGAAAGTAAAAATTGGTTTAAACTAAGATTTTGTCATTGATGACGTCATGAATTTTGACGATTTATTGCACTAGTGCAATATTAGAATTTATTGCACGCTAACTTTTGGTTACTTTCTGTGGGAAATATTATATTGCTATACAATAATATAGTTAATTGATATTAATAAGTATTGCAATATGCATTGTGTTTAAATGCAATATCAGTATTTAGTTCTATTATAATCTTTAATCAATCCTAATTCTATCTTACTTTTGAGATATAGTTTTTCATAGATGTCGTAATTTTTCTGCTGTTTCAGAAATTTCATATATTCAAACGTGACGTAATTTTTAATGCCTTTTCACCATCGTATGTGCCGTCATTTTCATAATTTACTGCGTTGAGGCCTGGACTGAGTCGGGTGTGTCTATTCTGTGTTATGTATTCGTGTTTGTTTTATGTAATAAGTTAATACTTCAGTTTCATTATGTATATCTGTTATATCCATTTGATAAAATTTACTGTTTGCAATAGCAATAATTGTTCTAAATGATAAGGATGTTCTTAACCCAAGCATAGAAACATAGCCGTATTTGACACAACCTATTTCAACTTTTGATCTTCAGTGCTGTACAACTTTGTACTTTTTTTCGCTTTCGATCTTTTATATCTGGGGGTCACTGGTGAGTCTTGTGTGGACGAGGCGCGTTTTTGGCGTATTGAATTCTAAACCTGATGATTTTTGTTATTCATTAATCATGTGTTTCTGTGTCTAATACGTTCTCCTATTTATTTGTATTGTAGTCCTGTAATATTATGTTATCATTTCAATGTTATATTTAACATTGCCATTAAAGTGCGAGGTTTGGCATGCCAAAAAACCTGGTTCAACCCACCATTTTTTCCTTTAAAAATGCCCTGTACAAAGTCAGGAATATGGCCATTGTTATATTATAGTTCGTTTCTATGTGTGTTAAAATTTAACGTTGCGTCGTTTGTTTTCTCTTATTTTTAGTGTAAATTGACATTGCGATAAGACCCAAATTCATGTATTTGGTTTTGATGCTATATTTGTTATTCTCGTGGGATTTTGTCTGATGCTTGATCCGTTTCTGTGTGTATTACATTGTAGTGTTGTGTCGTTGTTCTCCTCTTATATTTATGCGTTTCTCTCAGTTTTAGTTTGTTACCCCGATTTTGTTTTTTGTCCATGGATTTATGAGTTTGAACAGCGGTATACTACTGTTGCCTTTATTTTCTGTACATGGCGCTTGGTGTGAACACGGCCTAATTCAAAAAAGAAGCATGTTATAATTTTTCGGGGGTAGTTTGAGGTATTTAGTGTTTTTTGTTAGCTGTTAGTCTTGTTTTGTATCGATCTAATAAGTAAAATCCTATTCCACTGATATATAGGTTTTTTTTCGGTTGTAGTGCTGATACCTCACTGTCCAAAGTAAGGTGATAATAAGCGTGTTTAATCCCACCACATTTAGTATGTAAAAATCTAGAGTCTACAACCTGTTATTTATTGGTTTTCAGGTTTTTGCTGTATATTAACTTTGTGTGTCGATTATTGTTCAGAAACGTTTATTTTTGTGTTCTGTGGTTTCATCTCTGTCCGAAAATGGGCGCCCCGAAACATGTTTAAACAAGCTAGAGGGTTATAATTGCCTATGTACATTTTCTACTTATAACTATGGACTGAACTGTGCCTATTATTGCTAATAATGATTTATGTTTCATTACAGATGACCGTGGTCATTGTTCTACATTAAAGACATGTGTGAATAAATAGACATTGTTCTTATTTATGACCACGGCCAGTAATCACTGAAGACCTGTGAGGAACAACACTTATACGACAATGCCTGCAGTACAGTGTCCAATACCTGGATGTGAATATGTCACTGATGATCTTGATGCAGCAATCGTAGCTGTACTCATCACTGTTCATAGTACAACACACGCTTCGGGACCAGTCACAGCAACAAAAGTAGAAAAAGTGAAAAGACCGGTTATATCAACAGCTAGAACTAGAGAAGAATGGGCATATTTCGAATCACGGTGATCCGATTATGTTGAAGCAACAAAAATTGCCGGCCGTGACAAGGTAGTTCAGTTTCTAGAATGCTGCGATGAGCAGCTGCGCAAGGACTTGACACGATCAGCAGGGGGTAGTTTAACGAACAAACCTGTACAAGAAGTGTTATCCGCAATCAAGAAACTTGCTGTTCGTGAAGAAAATACGATGGTGGCCAGAGTCACACTTAATAATATGCGCCAAGACCGTGACGAACCAGTGCGTAGCTTTTGTGCACGTTTGCGAGGACAAGCCGGTGTTTGCAAATTTTCCATACAGTGCTCTACTTGTAACACATATGTGAACTATACAGACACCATTATTCGGGACGTTATTGCACGAGGTATTTCCGATCCAGAGATCCAACTAGATCTCCTCGGTGACAAAAACCAAGACATGACCCTTGAAGAAGTCACTCAATTCGTTGAGGCAAAAGATTCAGGGAAACGTCTGCATCTAGATTATTCGATTCTCAAACAGTTCAAGCAGCTAGCAGCTCTTATAAAAAGGCAAAACAGACAGCTGTGAGGGACAAAAATGAAGTTTGTACATATTGTGGTAAAAAGGGACACGGCAAAAGTGCACCAGCTCATCTCCGTAAATCAGATTGCCCTGCATATGGCCATAAGTGTGGATACTGCAACTGTGAACACCACTTTGAAAAGGTTTGTAGGAGCAAGGAAAAATCAAAAACTGGTACAGCTACTCATAATACAGACAATTGTGAAGGTGCTGTTTTTGATTCACTGTGCAGCATATCCAGCGATTCACATAAAGTAAATGGCAGAACGTTAGCCATAGACCATCATCTTTATGATAATCTGTCAGATACCTGGATCAGCAAGTCATCGCAACCACAATCTTTCGTCAACCTTGTTCCAAGGATATTACCGGAAGATTATGAAGCATTTGGTTTCATCATGACAAAAAGAACAAATACTGTTGCAATCTCTGCCATGGCGGATACTGCCAATAACAAAGGTATCACGATCCTTGGTGCAACCTTACTCCGCATTTCAGGCAAAGATGATCAAGGCAAACATGTCGAAACGAGACAAATGACATATGTTACTGACAACTCTGATAAGCTATTTCTCTTCGAATGATCTCTGACAGTTTTCCAACAATTGGTGAAATTGATGATACGCAACAAACTCCCGGTACTGAGAACTCTCATAACAGTACAAACAACATCGGAAGTGTTAACAGCCTAGATACCACCTGTATCTGTCCTCAACGAAAGCTGCCGCCTCCAATGCCAAGGAACTTACCTGATCCAGCAACTGAAGATAACCTAGAAAAAATAAAACAATTTCTTATGAACTATCATAAATCTAGTACCTTCAATACATGTGATCATCAGCCATTGCCACTGATGGATGGACCACCAATGCGATTGATGGTGGATCCCGAAGCTGAACCTGTGCCTCATCACACTCCAGTTCCAGTACCAATCCACTGGAAAGAGGAAGTCAAAGCTGGTCTTGATCAAAACGTCCGACTTGGCGTATTTTCCATATTTTATTTCTGTGCCACTACACAGCTTTCTAATCCTTTATCATAAATTCATATATCATCTGAAGTCATGTTTGGTCATAAACAACCAGGAAAGATGGTAAAAATTGTTTCCGAGACAAGTATAATAGATTAATAACACTGCAATGTTCATCTGTGACCCATTTTTCCATAACAGTCAACAATTTGCGTTCATAAACAAATCAAAACAAGACTTCACCTTACAACACGGTCTGGTTACCCTTCTGGAGCACCCGAGATCATTCCCGATATTTGTTTGATTTCTGCTTTCTGTGTTTTATATACTGTTGTTTATCCTTTCGTCCTTTTAGCCATGGCTTGTTGTTTGGATATTTGTATAGATTTCAACGTAAATATTTTAAAAACAAATACCACACACTTGAAGGTTTTGATTATTTTGCAAGATTGTGCGCGACTAAAATAAGCGAATGGAGTAAAGTAGATAAATAACCGTGCATTCAATTTGGTCGATAGATAAGAAAGGAACATTACACTAACGACAAACAATTTACGGACGTGTCTACTCATTCCAAGTGGGATAAATCTCTGAGGTTTTTGATCCAAATAAGAATTGAAATACCCAATGAATCTACAAAAACCTGCCTTACATCTATCTTTGTTTAAACAGTATTTATTAATGAAAAATGTCAAGATAGATATTAAAATGTTACATAAATTTAAATATGGGATTCGGAAACAAGTTTGGAAAAATTTTTATATCCATCTTTAAAGACCCAATTGTTGGTAAGCTGATGTGACAGTTTTTGTTGTCTTTTCGAACGACAAAGCTCTCAATAGATATCGTCTCTCTAACATATCGCTGTTTATGAACCCGAACATATATTCCTTCGACAAATACAGAAGAGGAGTTTTATGCATTTTACATAAATATTTCGAACAGCATAATTTATATTGAATAACCACAAAGTTAGATGTAATATTTAATTTTGTCCTTATGAATGTTAATTGAAATCGACTTTCACACCGGTTAAGTTTCTTCTTAATGTAGGTTAACACAATAACTGTAAAATCTATTCTATTTGATTTTCTGTGTCATCTTTATTATATATCTCTGTTAATTTTCTTCCCCACTGGGACAGGTGATTATTATTACACAATATATTACAGGAAATGTACAATGAGTACATTTACCACATACATGAGCATTAGAATGTTAGCTGTTTTGTAATCGGAAAATTTTATAGTCGATTCTATGTTCTGATATATATATATAAAAAGACTAGGAAAAAGGATGTTGTAAAAATATTCTATTTATATTACGAAATATTCACAACATCATCAGTAACTGTGAATATTCTCATATGAGTAGTTTCTGTATTTAGTGTTTTTAAACTGTGTGTCTTGCTCTGTATTGGAAAATATGTCGCGTCCTAATCTTTTGATTTTCTTTGTTTTTTCCTATTGTTGTGCTGCTACTCCACGTTCACATATTAACGATAAAGGCAACAGTAGTATACCGCTGTTCAAACTCATAAATCCATGGACAAAAACAAAATCGGGGTAACTAACTAAAACTGAGGGAAACGCATTAAGAGGAGAACAACGACACAACACTACAATGTAACACACACAGAAACCGACCAAGCATCAGACAAAATCCCACGAGAATAACAAATATAACATCAAAACCAAATACATGAATTTGGGATAGACAAGTACCGTGACACGTCTTATCGCAATGTGAATTTACACAAAAAAATTTGAGAAAACAAACGACGCAACGTTAAAATGTAACACACACAGAAAGGAACTATAATATAGCAATGGCCATATTCCTGACTTGGTTCAGGACATTTTTAAAGAAAAAATGGTGGGTTGAACCGGGTTTTGTGGCATGCCAAACCTCCCTCTTTTAGTTAAAGAATTGACTGCGCCTAGAAACATGCTTAAAACAATATCAGGGGCATTCATACCAACTCTTCTTTCTTACAGATACATAGGACAAAATGCAAAATATGTTTTCATATGTTGAACATATGTTTTTCATATATTTAACATATGTTTTTCGTATGTTTCAAAACATTAGAAAACTTATGTTTAGGTCCGACATGAAAACATATGTTTTTGAACACATGAAAAACATATGGAAAATATATGAAAAACATATGCGTTATGAAAAAAATATATGTTGCAATTTTTCCTGTGTAGTATGTGACTATACAAAGTATGTTATCTGATATTCAGTGCTTATCGTTTTTTGCTGTATACGATTTTAGTGTTTCAAGTATTGCTCGGTACAGACTGTTCATTTATTGTATTGTTGCACTTCTGTCTCAGATTAAGGGAGGATCAAATATTGTAACGTACTATTAAAATATGTATTTATGTATTCCCTTGAAATGATTGTTCTTGCGTTTGTTTGTACTTTATTCTTATGTTTGTTTGTACTGTATTTCTGACACGTAGTGTTGTCATTTTAACGATTTTTACCATTGTCATATAGACAGAAGGTGTTGCTACCCATACAACAAGGTTCAACGCATCATTCCTTTTTAATAAGAAGGGCCTGTACCAAGTCAGGACTTTAGCATTTTTAATCTACAGTATGTTTCTATGAATGCAAACGTTTGCTTTTTCAATTTATTTTTTGTTAATTTGTACATAATTTAAGTCGTTTGTTTTCGTATTTGAGACGTTTAACACTGTGTTATGTCGGGTCTGTTAGCTTTCGCAGCTTAATATGCGGATTTGGGTTTCTCATTGTTGAAATCCGTATGGCGACATTTGGTTGCTAACATGTACGTCATTTTGTCTCTTGATGTATGAAAAGTTGAACACATGTGGAGAATACAATAATAGTTTCAAATATATAAGGTCAATATTCCTACGAGATATTGTTTAATGAGGATATTTTGACATTTGACTAAATCACGTGATTAAACCTATATAAAAAGAAGCGTTCATGTACATTGCAGAACAATCATGGCATTCATATACAAAATGATAAAAGAAGTAAAAAGATGCGTAAAGAAAAGTCAGTTCGTAATGTTGAAATTTGAAGATGATTTTCAGGAGTTATTTGAATCAGTGATTGAAGGTAATTTTGTACAGGCTCAAGAACAATTGAAGGCATGTAGCGGTGTTAATTTTAAGAACTCAGCAAAGTCTACTTTTCTCATGACTGCGTGTCAGTCAACAACAAATGAAACAGAAATTCTTACATTTGTACAGTTTTTATTGCAGAAAGGTGCTTACATCATGAAAAAGGACGCATCGGGACGAACAGCTATAGACTACTGCGAACAAAATAAACTTTTTCAAGTAAAAATGTTGTTGTGTGAAACAATAGACTCAATTATTGCAAAAAATATAATCAACTTTTTCTAGTTACAAATGCATGGTGTATATGTCATACTTGGAAAAGAAGTTAACGACATGCTTGTAAATCATAAGTAACGTAACAGGTGATATTTGAAGAAACCATTCTTTCGATTAACCAATAGCAAATAATGTGTACGTAAAAACCATTATAGTTTGGACAATTACTGATTTTAAAGGCATGAAGAATAATGGATACTTAGATGGATTTTCCAGTCGACACATATTTTTTTTTTAATTCTGTATAGAATCCATCCAGTGTGTGTCTTATTCGAAGTTATAGGAAAATGTGTGACTACAGTAGACTATTATATGTTTAGTTGAAATATAAAAGAAAAGATATTTTCTATATCTTATGTCTTCACGAATATTTTCATGCAAATATATTTGAAAATGAATATAATTTTAAATGTATTGTTAATAAAGTATTTGAATATAAATAAAAGTTTCACAGAGTATACATTTTTGTTTTATGTATTTATTATCAACCTACTGTTCTGCCAAACCTATTCCATATTAAATTTTAAAGTTTTATAACAAATCAATGTTCATCTGTGAATAGATTTTAGAAGATCTGGTATTAGTGCCAATGAGACAACTCTCCATCCAAGCTACAATTTGTAAAAGAAAACCCATTAAAGGTCAAAGTACGGTCTTCAACACGGACTCCAGGCTCACACCGCACAGTAAGCTATTAAGGGCCACAACAATGACTAGTGTAAAACCATTAAAACGGGAAAACAAACGGACTGATCTTTATTAGAAAAAAACTAAGAGAAACATTAATAAACCACACCAAGAAACGACAACTACTGACCAACAGGTTCCTGACTTAGGACAGTTTCAAACCAATGGAGCAGGTTTAGACGTTTTAATAGGAACCAACTTTCACCCTTACCCGAAACACTAGTCTAACATCATAATTTACAAAGACACACATAAAATATCAACTGAAATGGCTCAACTGAATCAAAAAACATATAAATGTAAAAGCCGGTTTCTTGAGGATTTTAGTAAACAATAACTAAACTTCTGAATAGGGTTCTGTAACTTTTATTTCAGACTAACGAAGTTCAATATTATATAATAATGTAAATAAAGCACTGTAAAATATAAATGTACTTATAAATTACAGAAAGATAAATCTGTTTACTAAGTAATAATAATTAAAACTAATGTTCGTATTCATTATCATGCAAACTTATTTAGCTGCATACATATGTATCTGATCACAAAAATATATAATGTGGATACCATAGCAATTACTTTTCTCAATTACAATTATACCAATTCGACTTTAAGTTATTGTATTACATGTTCTCATATGCTGTCTCATACCAAAGTCTATTGAGCAATACTTGTGTTGATAATCTAAACTACACAAAACGTAAGCTGCATGCTTGTTAAATCAAAAAGCAACTAATCACAAAAAGTAACAATAATAGCAAAGCAAATATTAAAAACTAAAGCTAAGCGAAACAAGAATATACAAATACACTTAGCTTACCTCACATATCGTGCAAGTGGCACATTTCCATATAAACCATATTACACACTACATCTTTAATACAGTAAGGTTTAAATATACCTTATTTATGAAACTCCAAATCACAGAATTGTTATTGTATAGATTGTTATTTGCAGACAGGTAAAATATGTGTTGACCACAAGATGTCTTCCCATAAGATATCGAACAAAAGAATTAAACCGCCAAAAGTACTGACCAATAGAAGAAATATCCGAAAGCACTCAAATCAACCGTGAAAATAAATTGATAACTACAGTGAAATCAGACTTAACCAAAGCATAAGAATAGAATTCGTCCGTCAATAGTTCATGTCAATAAGTTAAAATAGAATAACACATAATACTAATCCTTAATTACAGAATGTAATTAATAAGCTAACAATATAACTTTATTCAAATATGTACTAATATCAATTACTAAGAATATAAAAATATACACAATACATAAAATAACAGGCTATCACATAAATACAAGTGAATATACACTTAACGAATAAATTTGATTTATGACCCAATGTGAAAACAAACTCAATAAAATAAGGGGTGAAAAAAAGGCAACAGTAGTATACAGCTGTAAAATTTTGAATAATTACAGAAAGTAAACATGTTTTCCATAACGGTAAGCAATATAATATCCCTAAAACAATAAACAATAAGACTTCAATTATAAAGTTGCAATTAAATTCCAAGATTAAAACGAAAATAAGCATCTACCATGAAACTGAACATACGATATCGGACTAACAGTTGAAAGTTAGTTACCAAAAGGACACTAAACCTATATGTCGAAAGGAAACTGACACGTTATTCAGGACTAATATTTATTACAAAAAGCGATAATTGATCCAACTGAACAGCTGAAAGTAGAAGATAAGACATTAATATTAATTCAAATGTCAACTTTTCAATATTTTAATTTCGACAATGTGTTTATAAACACGTTGCCGTTCACAACAAAAGAGCATTATTTGATAGTCAACGGAAATTAAAATGAATGAATTAATAATATTTACTGGTGCTAACTAAAACCAATTCTAATGCAACAACGTTTGTAACGTTCATTTTGATTGGATAACGTCAATTGACAATTGATGCTATGGGGCGTACGCGCATGTGCAGACGGCATATGACCGATTTTAATTACATGTTTTAACGTTGTTTTCTGTCAGTTTCATTAGAATAGAGATAACAATATTGTATTTTAAGCTTTGACGGCATCAATAGGGGATTTGATGTTCGCAAATATTATTGTCATTTTGTTTATTTTCTTTGGTTACATCTTCTGACATCAGACTCGGATTTCTCTTGAACTGAATTTTAATGTGCGTATTGTTATGCGATTTCTTTACTACATTGGTTAGAGGTATAGGGGGAGGGTTGAGATCTCACAAACATGTTTAACCCCGCCGCATTTTTGCGTCTGTCCCAAGTCAGGAGCCTCTGGCCTTTGTTAGTCTTGTATTATTTTAATTTTAGTTTCTTGTGTACAATTTGGAAATTAGTATGGCGTTCATTATCACTGGACTAGTATATATTTGTTTAGGGGCCAGCTGAAGGACGACTCCGGAGCGGGAATTTCTCGCTACATTGAAGACCTGTTGGTGACCTTCTGCTGTTGTTTTTTATTTGGTCGGGTTGTTGTCTCTTTGACACATTCCCCATTTTCATTTTCAATTTTATTCAATGATGGTTATCATCTTATATGCAAAGAAATCTTATCTGAAGTGTTGTCTGTTGTACTGGACAGGATAAACTTCAATAGTGCAAAGAATTTCATTATTTGACTCAAAGATGCATTTTACACATGTTTTGCAGCGGGCAAATTAAACAAAGACTGATAGGGGGAACAATCAGGTGGTATTACAACCCTAATTTGTCAATAAAACTAGATTGTTTTCCCTAAAATCTGATGCAAAAACAAAGCCTTATAATGCATTATCTATTTTCCTAATTAAATATAAGCTTGTCCATTTTTGTTTGATTGGTTTGCTATATGTGCAAAAAAACACTCGCTGCGAAGGCTTCATATTTAAGAGATTTTGTTGCCATATAAAAACACAAAGCCGGATATAGATTTGAAACTCACGGCCTAAATAAAGCTGATTTAAAAGTCTGTGAGATGGATTGCTGCATATTTTCTGTTCTTGAAAGGTTTTATTGTAGGCATTAACAACTGACCATATACTATATAAACCGTCTTCCCTTCATATAAAACTGTTAATGGTAGATATATACAACACAAATAGCACGGGGCCGTTCGTTTCAAAGTTCATTAAAGCTAACATTAAATAAGTTACAAAACATAAAAAAACATACGTATAAATCAGATGTCTAACCATGAACAACGTAAATTTAACATACATCTAAACACTGATGTTTTTCTAACGTAAAATGTGAGTTTATTTATTAATTCTAGCGCTTATTTAAAAAAAAAATATGTCAGCTACCGGGGGAAGCGTGATATAACACGTTTACCTGATTAACTTTCGTAAGGTACGTAAGGCGTTTATTAAATTTAGTTTTAAATCGTGAACGTGTGAAAGTTGAAATTAGAAAAATAGATTAATCGTACTTTATAGATGTCAACTACTCAAAATCGATGTCGGCATAATTTTTTTTAGCAATTTCCACGATAGCACTATTCCTTTGAAGATAATATTCTTTCATCTGAGGACCGGGATGCTGCGTTGACAAATGTGTGACTGCCAACATTATCCATCTAATGATTTATTCGAACTGTTGAAAATGTGAGTCCCTTATTTATTAATGCTAAATGTAATCGGCATAGAAGGTGTTGATTCACAAGATATTTATCTAATAAACATGAAAATTTCAAACCAACCTTCTAGACAATTTTTAAATTCTGCATGTTTTTATGTGAGACAAGCACTTGGAGAACAATGTTCGCATATTTGATAAGACCAAGCTTGTATAGTTTTGGGCTCAAGCCAAATCATTATATACACAAGATATTCATGTAAAGCAACAGTTAATGAAAAACAATCTCGTATTGTTTTGGGGTTCAAGCATATGCCCCAAAATAATAAAATGTTGTTTATTTGATATTTCGTAATATTTGTTTTGATTTGAGGCACGTTTATAATTATATATAAATATACAATCCTTCACTAAATGTACATTCCCAATCCTCAAAACATGTAATGTTGTAATAAAACAGAAAATTCATTTGGATAAAGGAATAGACAAATGCATGAATGATACAAATAAACCCCTCATAAATGACAAATCCGTGCAAACAAAGGTCCTAAACAGAGCACTTTTAGACAAGACAATTAAATTTAACCAGATATAATTATATTGATAATAAAGAGACGGGTTATAACAAATTTGTCTACAAGTCCAAGCGTAAAAAATAGAACAAACCACATTATCTAAAGAACGTGTGACATGGTTACCGCATGTTAGCAACGTTTATTCGGGCTATTCTTCAATATAAAAGGCGTTAATTTGACACACTTTAAATTTGTAATGGCGAGAAAAATAAAATAAGATAAAAAGTTAAATGTGTCAAACATTTTAAAAATTTTGCTAGTCCCAATAGATTAATACGCAGGTCAATAGCAAAGGCAGCATTATATACGTAGTTATATTTACGCAAAACATGCATAACCTCTAAATTATAAGTTTGATTTAGACAATATGCACATCTTGCATGCAAACTTATAAGCCTGGTATCTTGGATAGTTTTGTTAGCACCACGGATAGAAACGTACGTTATCACGCTGATGTTTAACATATGAAAAAAAAATGTTTTAAATGGTATAACAGATTAAACGTTCTTATCAAGATATTATAATGACTATTTTATATAACTGAAATCTATGTTTTGCAATTAAGCTGTTGTTTTGATAAGACAAGACTCACCTAATTTAATCTTAGTACGACAAGTTAACAAAAATGTTGAAAAAGAATGTATCATCGCAGTAGAGGATCATAGAAGTGGTAATGTGCATTCTCATTAAGTGATCATAGAGATAAATAGCACTTGCCGCTTAACTAAGAGTAATGTTCCTGTGTTACATGATAGCTTACCGAAATATTTGGTCTCAATATTTTTTCTAGAGCGATAAATTGGCAAACTAGTCGTTGGATGTTGAAATTAAAAAATGATAATATGTAACTTAAAAATTCCAAATGAAGTAGAAGTTTAATAAGGATTTTAACATTGAGCAAAACCTATATCGTATCTAGCTATTGAAGGCTACACATGTTTATTTTATTGTTTTCAAAATCGAATATTACCCAATACCTAGCTTCTGAAAGCTAAGGTTTATTTAATGTTTTCAACATCAAAAATTACCTCATACCTAGCTATGGAAGGCTACAGAGGTTTATTTTATTGTTTTCAACATCAAATATTACCTCATACCTAGCTTTTGAAGGCTACAAAGGTTAATTTAATGTTTTCAACATCAAATATAACATCATACCTAGCTTTTGAAGGCTACAAAGGTTAATTTAATGTTTTCAATATCAAATATAACCTCATACCCAGCTATTGAAGACTATAAGGGTCAGACAGGACATGTTGTAAAGAGTTACAAAGTATATAACAACCAAGGTCAACGGGAGACAATTCAAATACAGTCTTATATAATCAAGTATCTCTATTAGTATTATAACAATATCAATAAACCTCTCCCCTAACATATAATATAATCAATTAAATATGAAATTTCTCTTTTGGTTTAAGTGATCTGTTATAGGAGGTGGATATATTTTTTATTTAGTGTGTATATCACATGTAAAAGTTGGTAATGTAATGTTAAAGTGACATGTAAACCAGAACTGGGTATAAGTTTAGGAAGACATCCCATTATTTTGACCAAAGAATAATATTTTGCACCATTTTTATAATTTGAATTGCATTTTTTAAAGGTGTAAAAGTGCTGAATCGTCTAGCCATAAATGTTAAGCTCGAGTACATCCCCACAAAAGGTGACTAATATATTCTTCAGTTTCATTACAGAAATTACATAAGTTGATTTTTTAACCCATGTTTTTTCAAATAATACCTGTGTAGCGAGAGGTACTGGAACATACTAAATTTGTTATAAAACTATAAACTATAACTATAAAATACCAGCTTTCTATATATGTGATAAGTTCATTTCGCGTTTTGTCTCCTTATTTTGTAGGACGTTGTGTATACCTTGACAAGTTTTTATAATAAAACAATTTACCTGATTTTTCAAATGTTTTTAATGAATTCAATTTTTGTATTTGGTATGCACAACATTTTCTCTCAGGAAGAGTTTAGATCTTTCCAAGCTTTCGGTATCATATGAAGTAGAGAATGGTATTCCAGAAAATTAATATAAAAACTATAGTATCTGCATTATTTCGTTCAAATTAAAACAAATCACAGTTTTCATCTAGTAACTCAACCCAACAGTTGTATTATTTATCTTCAAACTCTTGTATATTCCTTCAGTAGTGTCACCAGTGAAAAGTAAAATCACAAAAAAACTGAACTCAGAGGAAAATCAATTCGGAAAGTCCATAATCACATGGCAAAATCAAATAACAAAACGCATCAAAAACGAATGGACAAGAACTGTCATATTCCTAACTTGGTACAGGCATTTTCAAATTAAAATTTGGTCCAGTGACAGTGTTTAGGTAATTCCAGTTTTGTTCATGTCTTTCCAAAAAATATGCTTGTAGAAATCATTTGGATACCATGAGGAAAAGTCAGTCATAGTTTGTCTGCTCCATTTATCTATTAACAGTGTTTTTCATGGGTTTATATTCAAGGGGTCTAAAAGTCTATTCATCCATGCCATTCTTAGTGAATAACAAAAATATTCTATATCTGACATTTCAACCCCCTCCCTTTTTCATACAACCCTCTCATTACTTTTTTGGGGGCTTTTATCTGGTTTTCTTGATCACAGGAAACTAAAGAAATATTTTTAATTTATCTTATTTTATCATCAGGTGGGTTTGGCATAACTGTCAAGTTAACTGTTACGTTGTTGCCTTTTGTTGGCTGTTGTTCGTGTGTTTCTTTGTCAATTGTATTCTCCAATTTATTTATATTGTAGTCCTGTGGTGTTGAGTTGTCATCTTAATGTTATATTTCACATGGATATAAAAGGGGAGGTTTGGCATGCCACAGAACCAGGTTCAACCCGCCATTTGTTTCTTTAAAAATGTCCTGTACCAAGTCAGGAATATGGCCATTGTTGTATTATAGTTAGTTTCTGTATGTGTTACATTTTTTACGTTGCGTCGTTTGTTTTCTCTTATTTTCGAGTGTAAATTCACATTGCGATAAGACGTGTCACGGTACTTGTCTATCCCAAATTCATGTATTTGGTTTTGATGTTATATATTTGTTATTCTCGTAAGATGTTGTCTGTTGCTTGGTCCGTTTCTGTGTGTGTTACATTGTAGTGTTGTGTCGTTGTTCTCCTCTTATATTTAATGCGTTTCCCTCTGTTTTAGTTTGTTACCTCGATTTTGTTTTTTGTCCATGGATTAATGAGTTTGAATATCGGTATACTACTGTTGCCTTTATTTACGTGTCAGTATATGTGAAAGTCGTTTCAATGATAACATAAAAAAAAACAATTAATTAACGTCCATCAAAAGTATACTAACAAATTCAGATCATGCAAGTACATGTTAATTGTACATTTTCCATGTTCAGTGGACCGTGAAATTAGGGTCAAAAATTTAATTTGGCATAACAATTTGAAAGATCATATCATGGGGAAAATGTGTACTTGTTGTAAAGTTGATTGGACTTCACCTTCATCAAAAACTACCTTGACCAAAAACTTTAAATTATTTAAATTAAAGCGGGACGAACGGACGAACAGACGAACGGACGCACAGACCAAAATGACATAATACCCCTCTACTATCGTAGGTGGGGCTTAAATAAAGGCAACAGTAGTATACCGCTGTTCAAAACTCATAAATCCATGGACATAAAACAAAATCGGGGTAACAAACTAAAACCGAGGGAAACGCATTAAATATAAGAGGAGAGCAACGACACAACACTAAAATGTAACACACACAGAAACGGACCAAGCATCAAACAAAATCCCACGAGAATAACAAATATAACATCACAACCAAATACATGAATTTGGGATAGGCAAGTACCGTGACACGTCTTATCGCAATGTGAAATTACACTCAAAAATAAGAGAAAACAAACGACGCAACGTTAAAATGTAACACACACAGAAACTAACAATAATATAACAATGGCCATATTTAAAAACGTGTTTCCATATGTACAATATTTAAATACACAATAGGTTGATGCTATGGGGGGGGGGGGGGATACTGAACTCCTAGGCAAAATCAAAAATTGAAATGTGGAATTTGTCAAAAAGACAACAACCCGACCAAAGAGCAGACATCAACCAAAGTTCACCAATAGGTCCTCAATTAACAACAAAATTCCCACAACCGGAGGTGTGATTCAGCTTGCTCCTCAGCACAGATGTTTACTAGTTCAGGGTTAATGGTCGCCATATTAAACACCGAAATATACACAAGAAACTAAAATTTAAAATCAATCAACTTACAAAGGCCAGAGTCTCCTGACTTGGGAGAGGCGCAAAAATGATATTGGGTTAAACATGTCATTTGATATCTCCACCCTTCCCTTATACCTAGCCAATGTAGAAAAAAACAAACACACAGCAATATGCACAGTAAAACTCTGTTTAAAGAAGTCCGATTCCGATGTCATATAAATGTATAATTGGTTATTTTCAAAACTCTTCAATGTCTACTTTATTAATTGTCAAATGTCAGACATCAATAATATCTCTCAGTTCAAACGCCCTAAGATTGCCCGAGCTTGGTTTAGTTCATTGTAAAAATACATGCAAAGAAAAAATCAGTTTGTAATGCCTAATAGGGTGTTGATATTAGAATTTGTTTAACCTTTTAGTTGACATTAATGATGAACAAATTCGACACCAAGGGTTCAGACCCCATCCCTGGATCCTCAACTGGAATTTTTTATCTTGAAAATGTACTACCGCAAGTGTTTTAGGTTAATGATTCAAGTTAGTAAAAAGGGATGGAGTCAATGATATGTCTCATATTTCTCAACTGATGTGTAATACAAAACCAAGCACCTGTTATCAAGAATCTCGAAAATCTCATTTCCGAGTGTCAGAGATATTTCAAAAGAAGTCTTTTGTAGACGAAACGCGCGTCTGGCGTTTATATAAAATTTTAATCCTAGTATCTATGATGATATTATTATGTTTACAGATTGTCTCCATTGAAGGAAATTGCATTATGAACAAGACACTGGAACTGAGGCAGACACTTATTAATTCGAGATCGAATGATTAACAGATCTACGACCATACAAGGTTTTAATTGAGTTATAAACACGTCACTTAGAAAAACTTCAACAATTGCTCCAAATAAACTTGGAATTGTAGAACTAATTCTGATGAAATATAAAAGCAAGCTCAATATGACATAACTGTTTTTGTCATATGAAAACTATGAAGAGATAAAAGGATCGCTCAATCATCTCATATCGTCACCAGAAGCCCGATTTTCATCGATTACAATTATTTGTTAATGAGAATTAAAGGATAAAAATCGTACACCCTGTCTATGTTGTGTATATTGTACATAGTGCGTTTACTGGTATTCGAAGTATTCTGTAGATTATATACACGTATCCATGTCAGGATTTGGACATGGGTTGTTTTATTTCAGTCGACAGTTAAATTCACGGATAAATCCATCCACGAACACTACGAAAATTGGTACCCCACGAACAAAGGGACTTTTACTTACAGCATATGGAGAACACGATATTCAGAATGCTTGTCGATTACATCAAATGTCGTTCAAATGAAATACTGTACCTTAGTGTTGCTTATTGAAACAATTAGTATATATCTAAGTGCAAACGCAAAAGCGACAATTTATCAATATTAAACTTTTCATTTAAACATTAATATATATCTTATCTGAATTAGATCTGCAAATGCCAGAATTGCAGGATATAATAATATTTAACCGTTATCCGTTTGATATGTCAGTAATAACTTCAAAGACTAGGAATACAAACTATACTTGTGTTTTAGATTACCTTAACTTGTATGAAAAAAGTAAAATAACCAAAATACTGAACTCCGCGACAATTCAAAAAGGAAAGTCCATAAACAAGATGTGACGAATTAAAGGTCACATAATGACATTCAACAAGGAGTAAAAAAACTGTTGTTAACACTACAGATATAAATAAAAACGATCCTCGACATTTTCATAGTACAAAAATTAAAAAAAAAAACAAATATGACGTACATTCACCAGCAACAACTAGTTTGTGGTGCTTAGAACAGGGCTTAACATGCTTGTTTGTGGTCAAGGTGGACTTTTTTTTCGACAGGGTGTAATATCACAACTGTTGTTTTAAATGGAATGTATACATCAGTCAAAATATCGCATTAGTAATAAATTTATTGAACCTAGTTTCTGCAAACATAATGTATATTGATAGATATTGACGACAGAGAAATGATCAAAAACCTGAAAATAACATTAATTAAGATTAAATATTCATAGGGTTATGTGTTGTTCATCAATATATTAATATTTAAGTGTCAATCAGGCTTCTGTTTTAGGATTTTGTTATAGCTTACAAGACATATGGTCAAAAAGAGGCAAAACTGTTCAAACTTCAGGACAATGACACGAATATATCATCTGACCGTCACTGGTTGGTCTAATGTGGACGAAATGCGCGTCTGGCGTATTAAATTTTGAACCTGCAGCTGGTACCTTTTGTTAGCTATTATTCGTGTGTTTCTCTGTCCTATATGCTCACCCATTTATTTGTATCGTAGTCCAGTCCTGTCATGTGATGTTGTCATTTTAATGTTACATTTCACATTGGCATGTATAGCTTTGATTCCTTGTCCGGCTTTTTCCTGAAGGAGGTATCGGAGTATAAATTTAAAATGATACAATTTGTTCATACTTTGCCAAAATAAAATAACAATGATTGGTCACCGAGCATTTTCTTAAGTCACACGTTCTGAAAAAATGACACGTTTTGTATCAATTATACATGAAAAAAAACATCATTATATAATTAAAAGCTAAACTGATAGAATTGTAAACTAAATATGAGAAGACAGATCTAGAAAATGCTTTGAGAATATCAAACTAACATATAGGGTCACTGTACGTTTTTTTCGACTAAAATATAAAATAGCAACATTCCATGTGGATTCTTTCAGAACGTGCACTATTTCAGAGTTACTTCCCTTTAAATTGCAAATTCAAAGACAGTTTAAAAAAATCGAGCAAAAATAATCTACAGTTGTATAAATATTTATATCGATGAGTTAAAATCTTATAAATTTGTTCTTTTAAATTCAATATAAAAAAGAAAATGTGGTATGATTGCCAATGAGACAACTGTCCACAAAAGACCAAAATGACACAGACATTAACAACTATAGGTCACCGTACCGCCTTCAACAATGAGCAAAGCCCATACCGCATAGTCAGCTATAAAAGGCCCCGATATGACAGTGTAAAACAATTCAAACGAGAAAACTAACGGCCTTATTTATATAAAACAAATGAACGAAAAACAAATATGTAACACATAACCAAACGACAACCACTGAATTACAGGCTTCTGCCTTGGGACAGGAACATACATAAATAACGTGGCGGGGTTTAAAATGTTAGCGGGATCCCAACCCTCCCCCTAACCTGGGACAGTGGTATGACAGTACAACATAAGAACAAACTATTAAAATCAGTTGAAAAAAGGCTTAACTCATCAGATGGACAAAAATACAAGTGGACGTGGCTGGGTACATGTACATCCCGACAACAAAAAGACACTAGGAACAGATCTGAGAGTACTCGCAGTTATCTGACAGCTAGTTCAAAGCCACTAACAACTAATAAAAAAATTGTGCATCTAAGACTTAACTATCAATCCGTACACATCCAACATCCAATGAATTTAGTGTATAGACGTCACAGTCAGAGAAAAGCATGACCTTGTGCAATGCCAATATACAGGTATCGACAGATTGTAGATCCATCAATGTATATATGTATATGTTAGCGGCAATAAGTGAAATTAGGCATTAAGCTTAAATCCTAGGCAATAAGCTAACGCCTAGGCATTAAGTTATTGCCTGAAATTTTCAGGCATTAAGCTTATTACCTGAAATCTTATGATGATTATTCATCCTATTGCCGAACATAACTTTGGGGAATAAGTGAAATCTGGAATTAATGCATATTTGGTGATTTATTCTTGATATAAAGGAGTTACTTAATTTATTTCTAATATAGCATGTGTAACTTTACATTCATTTGACAGATCTTCAAATTTAGTAAGTTTATTTAGTAATTTTAGCAGTTAAAAAACAGAATTTACACACACTTTTTTCATGTTTTTGTGATATTACAAAATATTAAAAAGATTTAAAAAAGTGATTTTTATAATCCAATTAAACAAGGGGGAGATTCTATAAAATAATTTTAATATTTATTTGAAAAAATTTTCACTTCACTATATAGTCGAGCTCAAAAGTAGACAAAATTAAAATGTGATTTTTTTGCTCATACCATTTTTCAATATTTATTTTATAGGATAAGTAAGTTTTCTTTATTAACAGTTTCACAACTTGTGATAACAAAATTATTTGAACACAAATTTTTATCAAGTTTTCATATTTTTAGATTATTATTTTGATATAGATAACATATCTTATTAGTGATTTTATTTCCAGTCTCTTGTGAAGTGTTGTGACACTTCCATTTCAGCTCCCTCAAAGCATGATTTTACTGATTATATGTAAAATTTTAACTATTTGCAGTTAGTTTGTTCAATTCTAATATAAAACGTAGTTATATTTTTTACTTATGTTTTGTTTCATATAGTTTACAATGTACAAATTATTATAATTTAAAACTAATATTTATTTTCTAATAATTAGTCTGTTTTTAAATTAATTGAAAGTTGTTGATTAAATTTGATACAATATTAACTTTTTTCATTTGTTATTTTTTACGCCAATACGCGGTTAGGACATCCTAGCTAAGATAATCCTCAGATAGCTTCAATGTGCATGCTGAGACATGTCGTAAGTCGGTCCTAATTTTATCATAATTTCTGTCCTAGGAATATCTTATAGGATCGATCTTAGGACAGTTTCGATAAACAGGCACCAGTTCTCTTAATGTTATTATTTAACAAATATATTGTTATTTAAATGAATAAATGTCTTTTATTTACTCGCATTTATGTTTTAGGCATTAAGCTTAATGCCTGCACATGTTTTTCAGGATTTAAGCTTAAATCCTAGGATTTAAGACTAATGCCTAACATCATTTAGGCAATAGACTTACTGCCTAGGCGTTAGCTTATTGCCTATGATTTAAGCTTAATGCCTAATTTCACTTATTGCCGCTAACATATAACCCTACTAGTAATATTTAGTTTGTTTTTAATTTACTGATAACAAAATCAATATTTATACCAATAAAAACAATATTCATTGATATTATAACAGTGTGGAATTGGTAACCTTTTAGAATAAGTTTATTTAAAGGAGCGATAAGTTTACAAGGATCATTTATAAATTTTCGGGCACGGTTAACAACATTTCCGTAAAAATGAGGATGTGCTATCCCGTTTGAAATAAGTTTTCTACAGACACAACCAAACTTCAAAACCAAAATCTTTATATCTATGGAAAAGGTTCATATTAGTCATCTGCATTCTTCAATATTGTGTTGCTAATTTGATTGAAAATCTGGACCTAAGTTTTCTTAGTTAACAATCTAAGCTGGCGAAAGTCACCCATACGACCTCTTTTGGTATCATTTGGAAGACATTTATTGTCGAAATAAGCATTTGGTGCAATCCAATTTGCATTGTTAAAATTACAGTTTAGTTTTAAAGAACGAAACACACAGACAGTATATCATTGTTTCGTAGGGAAAACAAGCTTCACTTTTACCAAAAGTGGACATACAAAAAACAAATCTAAAAAAATTCAAATCAAGAAAGCGAATAACCATTAAAGCTGTGTAGTAGACATGGTAGATATCTATTTCTCAAGCCGGATAAAAATACAAAGGGTACAATACAAACATTTTTGTTAACCACTATCTTTTCCAAGTAAATCATACTCATTATAAAATGTAATAAATAATGTAAGTAAAAATTATGACACATAAAATGTACATTTGTATTTTAGTTAATGATAAAAATACAATGTCTTGCCTTTATCCAATTCTGTTAACTTATTACCAACACGTTTGTTATCTTCAACGTGTTTTGTTTTCTCCCTTCTTGCCTTTTAAAACTTTTATCTAGCCTTGTTATCTTTTTTAACTCTCGTAACTTATCAGTCTTTTGTATACAAAACGTACTTTATGCGTAACAAGCTATAGTCCACGTATATGTGATGATTATTTTTTTTATTTGAATTTGTTTTTCTTTGGTTAGTTTCTCATATTGTTTTATTGTAGAGGTATTGAAAGTAATTCATTAAAGTGTTCAATTCATATTTTCTTTTCAATTGTGTTATTGTAGTGAAATGGGTTACACTACATTAAAATGTTCAATTTATATTTCCTTTTCATTTGGCCCTGGCATTGTTTGCTGTGATATTTTGGTTTATAACAAAAAATGATCTCGCACTAAAAGTGAGAAGAAAACAACTTAACCTTTCTAAAGGTTGCTGGATTATTATCATTCTGACATTTGATAATGCCACGTGAATCTCACTACGAGTATATAAAAGGAAAGAAGACACTGCATCGTCAACAGTATTAACGCATCATGGCTTTGCTTTCCACCATTGTTAAAGTAGTAAGAAGATATATAAAGAAAAATCAGTTCGACATGTCTAAATTTGAGGAAGATTTTCAGGAGTTATTTGACTTGATTATAGAGGGTCATTTTGCAGAGGCTCAAGAACAACTGATGACATGTAGTGATGTTAATTTTAAGAACTCTGCAAAGTCTACTTTGCTGATGACCGCATGTCAGTCAACTGCAAATAAAAACGAAATTCTTAGGTTTGTACAGTTTTTATTGCAAAAAGGTGCTTACATCATGACAAAGGATGCAACGGGAAGAACGGCTATAGACTACTGTGAACAAAATGCACTCTTTCAAGTAGAGATGTTGTTGTGTCAAACAATGGACTGCATTATTGCGGAAAATATCTTTAAATCTTTCTAGATGGTGGTTATTTCATCAGTATGGATTGTAATTAATTCCATGTTTGCAAAAACATGTGTGTATCATACTTGAAAAGCAGATTCAAGTTCGATTTGGATGAAAGCAATGATGTCGTTTGAAAATTTACAAAGAAGTATGCCTTTTGATTAGCAAGAAGAACGATGTATGGAAAGTTTTTTTTATACTTGAAGGCTCACGTATGTTTCATTATGTACGGAGTCGCATCTTCGAATGTACTCACAGGAACAGAATAAAGTGACTTCAAGGAATATTTACATAAACACAGTGATCTCTATATCTATTTCAATAGAAAAGAGTTTATTCTTTGAAATGTTTTATAGGCTGATCGACACGAATGTTAAATTTGTATGTACTTATATTTTAGAATATATTATTAAAACGTTTTCAAATAAATAGTTTCATACAATAGTTAAACTTTTTACTTTCATCCGTGTAACCATTTGACCAATTATCCTTTTTTCTGTTTCACTGTATTTCAGATTTATTCTTTATCAGAAATGTAGTTTTGAAATAATGCAAGCAGACTACAAAACACACACTGAAAACATAAAATACAAAAACGACGTGGGTGAGTGCATCCGTAAAAACATATACCTTTAGATTCACAAATGAATGATTTGAAAGCTTGAAATAAAATACCAGCAATTTATAATGAAAAAATAGACAAATGTATGATTCGAGAAACACAGAACTTGAAATATCAAAACGTATGTAATAAAAAATTCAAAAACAATTCAAACAAAGAAAACTATTTTTAAACTTGGGAAGAACTTTGGTGTTCCAGAAAATAAAGATTAAACAAACCCAAACCAATAAGTAAATTTCATAATCTGTAGTAAAATATAAAAGGACACAGAGGACTTCCTCTACACAGTAGGGACTTGGTTCACTATTGCACAGTTTAGTCATAAGTCCTTAACATGCGTATATGAAGCGCAAGCTCCAAACTATTCTATCATCAGGTTGATATGTTTTGAATATGTTTTTGCCGATGTAAAATTGTTCTAATAATCTCACAATCAAAGACAAATAACAATTACATCAAACTCCAAGAGAAATTAAATTCGCAAAGTACCTTATCAAATGCTCAAACACATCGAACGAACGGAAAACAACTGTCACATGAAATGATTGAAGTATGTTTTATTAATCTCAACCGACACTTTAGTTATTTCTAGTAAAATTCAAGCAATGGAACAGATTTAACCAGTATCAAATATTTCAGGTTAAATAAACACATACAAATAAATAGCAACACTTAACGTAGGGCTTTCATGACGCTTTAAGGATGTACTTAAAAGGAGAAAATCAATGGTGGTATGATACCTAATATGGGAAGCTTTACATGCACCTTTTACTTGTGAGAATTACCAATGTTATTTCAACTGATCGGGCGGAGCTTATGTTTTAATTTGCATAAGGGCAGTCTATTTGAAGATGTGTGTGATTAGGATGATTGCCGTTACAAGACTAATTGAATTATAATCACTAATCAGTGTCACCAAACGCATATACAAAAGAACTGATTGTAGGATATGGGGCGAATAACTGGAAACTTCATTGATGATCTTATCCCAGAACACCTGTCTATAGATGGACTGGTCTTAAATGAGCGAACGTCTTAAACTCCGCCCAGTCAAGTGAAATAAATCGAGTAATACACTCATGTCATGTGTTACAATTTCTTGTTATCAATTCAATATTAAAAGAAATGAAATATTCTGAGTAGATTGAGTCTCCAAAACACTTTTTATGAGAACATCTCCTTGAAATATGACTCTACCATAAATAGTAGTTGACAGAACAAGCCATACTTAGTGTTTTGGGGAGCTTGTTCTCCTTATGTCTTATTGGGACAGTGTTATGACAGTACAACATAAGAACCAACTATAAAAATCAGTTGAAAAAGGCTTAACTCATCAGATGGACAAAAATACAAGTGGACTTGGCTGGGTACATGTACATCCCGACAACAAAAAGACACTAGGAACAGATCTGAGAGTACTTGCAGTTATCTTACAGCTAGTTCAAAGCCACTAACAACTAATAAAAAAATCATGCATCTTAGACTTAACTATCAATCCGTACACATCCAACATCCAATGGATTTAGTGTAGAGACGTCATAAACAGTCAGAGAAAAACATGACCTTGTGCAATGCCAAGTTACAGGTATCGACAGATTGTAGATCCATCAATGTATATATGTATATAACATACTAGTAATATTTAGTTTGCTTTTAATTTACTGATAACAAAATCAATATTTATACCAATAAAAACAATATTCAATGATCTTATAACAGTGTGGAATTGGTCATCTTTTAGAATAAGTCTATTCAAAGGAGCGATAAGTTTACAAGGATCATTTCTAAAGTTCCGGTCACGGTTAACAACATTTCCGTAAAAATGAGGATGTGCTATCCCGTTTGAAAACGTTTTCTACAGGCACAACCAAACTTCAAAACCAAATCTTTATATCTATGAAACGTTCATATTAGTCATCTGCATTCTTCAATATTGTGTTGCTAATTTGATTGAAAATCTTGAGCTAAGTTTTCTTAGTTAAAAATCCAAGCTGGCGAAAGTCACCCATACCACCTCTTTGGGTATCATTCGGAAGACATTTATTCACGAAATAAGCATTTGGTGCAATCCAATTTGCATTGTTAAAATTACAGTTTAGTTTTAAAGAACGAAACACACAGACAGTATATCATTGTTTCGTAGGGAAAACAAGCTTCACTTTTGCCAAAA
The DNA here is from genome assembly GCF_963676685.1 of Mytilus edulis. NCBI lineage: Eukaryota > Metazoa > Mollusca > Bivalvia > Mytilida > Mytilidae > Mytilus > Mytilus edulis. The sequence goes on from NC_092344.1 coordinate 12,404,157, forward strand.
GTGGACATACAAAAAACAAATCTAAAAGAATTCAAATCAAGAAAGCGAATAACCATTAAAGCTGTGTAGTAGATATCTATTTCTCAAACCGGATAAAAATACAAAGGGTACAATACAAACATTTTTGTTAACCATTATCTTTTCCAAGTAAATCATACTCATTATAAAATGTAATAAATGTAAGTAAAAATTATGAAACATAAAATGTATATTTGTATTTTAGTTACTGATAAAAATACAATGTCTTGCCTTTATCCAATTCTGTTAACTTATTACCAACACGTTTGTTATCTTCAACGTGTTTTGTTTTCTCCCTTCTTGCCTTTTAAAACTTTTATTTAGCCTTGTTATCTTTTTGAACTCTCGTAACTTATCAGTCTTTTGTATACAAAACGTACTTTATGCGTAACAAACTATAGTCCACGTATATGGGATGATTATTTATTTGTTTGAATTTGTTTTTCTTTGGTTAGTTTCTTATATTGTTTCATTGTAGAGGTATTGAAAGTAATTCATTAAAGTGTTCAATTCATATTTTCTTTTCAATTGTGTTATTGTAGTGAAATGGGTTACACTACATTAAAATGTTCAATTTATATTTCCTTTTCATTTGGCTCTGGCATTGTTTGTTGTGATATTTTGGTTTATAACAAAAAATGATTTCGCATTAAAAGTGAGAAAAAAACAACTTAACCTTTCTAAAGGTTGCTGGATTATTATCATTCTGACATTTGATGATGCCACGTGAATCTCACTACGAGTATATAAAAGGAAAGAACAAACTGCATCGTTAACAGTATTTATTCATCATGGCTTTGCTTTCCACCATCGTTAAAGTAGTAAGAAAATATATAAAGAAAAATCAGTTCGACATGTCTAAATTTGAGGAAGACTTTCAGGAGTTATTTGACTTAATTATAGAGGGTCATTTTGCAGAGGCTAAAGAACAACTTATTACATACAGTGATGTTAATTTTAAGAACTCTGCAAAGTCTACTTTGCTGATGACCGCATGTCAGTCAACTGCAAATAAAAACGAAATTCTTAGGTTTGTACAATTTTTATTGCAAAAAGGTGCTTACATCATGACAAAGGATGCAACGGGAAGAACGGCTATAGACTACTGTGAACAAAATGCACTCTTTCAAGTAGAGATGTTGTTGTGTCAAACAATGGACTGCATTATTGCGGAAAATATCTTTAAATCTTTCTAGATAGTGGTTATTTCATCAGTATGGATTGTAATTAATTCCATGTTTGCAAAAACATTTGTGTATCATACTTGAAAAGCAGATTCAAGTTCGGTTTGGATGAAAGCAATTATGTCGTTTGAAAATTTACAAAGGAGTATGCCTTTTGATTCGCAAGAAGAACGATGTATGGAAAGTTTTTTTTTATACTTGAAGGCTCACGTATGTTTCATTATGTATGGAGTCGCATTTTCGAATGTACTCACAGGAACAGAATAAAGTGACTTCAAGGAATATTAACATAAACACAGCGATCTCTTTATCTATTTCGATGGAAAAATCGTTTATTCTTTGAAATGTTTTATAGGCTGATCGACACGAATGTTAAATGTGTATGTTCTTATATTTTAGAATATATTATTTAAACGTTTTCAAATAAATAGTTTCATACAATAGTTAAACTTTTTACTTTCATCCGTGTAACCATTTGACCAATTATCCTTTTCACTGTTTCACTGTATTTCAGATTTATTCTTTATCAGAAATGTAGTTTTGAAATAATGCAAGCAGACTAAAAAACACATACTGAAAACATAAAATCAATTAGATATGAAATTTCTCTTTTGGTTTAAGTGATCTGTAATAGGAGGTGGATATATTTTTTATTTAGTGTGTATATCACATGTAAAAGTTGGTAATGTAGTGTTAAAGTGACATGTAAACCAGAACTAGGATTAAGTTTAGGAAGACATCCCATTATTTTGACCAAAGAATAATATTTTTTGCACCATTTATATAATTTGAATTGCATTTTTTAAAGGTGTAAAAGTGCTGAATCGTCTAGCCATAAATGTTTAGCTCGAGTACATCCCCACAAAAGGTGACTAATATATTCTTCAGTTTCATTACAGAAATTACATAAGTTGATTTTTTAACCCATATTTCTTCAAATAACACCTGTGTAGCGAGAGGTACTGGAACATACTAAATTTGTTATAAAACTATAAACTATAACTATAAAATACCAGCTTTCTATATATGTGTTAAGTTCATTTCGCGTTTTGTCTCCTTACTTAGTAGGATGTTGTGTATACCTTGACAAGTTTTTATAATAAAAGAATTTACCTGATTTTTTAAATGTTTTTAATGAATTCAATTTTTGTATTTGATATGCACAACATTTTCTCTGAGGAAGAGTTTAGATCTTTCCAAGCTTTCGGTATCATATGAAGTAGAGAATGGTATTCCAGGAAATTAATATAAAAACTATAGTATCTGCATTATTTCGTTCAAATTAAAACAAATCACAGTTTTCATCTAGTAAATCAACCCAACAGTTGTATTATTTATCTTCAAACTCTTGTTTATCCATATGGATTGTTACATGATCCCTTCAGTAGTGTCACCAGTGACAGTGTTTAGGTAATTCCAGTTTAGTGCATTTCTTTCCAAAAAGTATGCTTGTAGAAATCATTTGGATACCATGAGGATAAATCAGTCACAGTTTGTCTGCTCCATTTATCTATTAACAGTGTTTTTCATGGGTTTATATTCAAGGGGTCTAAAAGTCTATTCATCCATGCCATCCTTAGTGAATAACAAAAATATTCAATATCTGACATTTCAACCCCCCCCCCCCCCCTTTTTTTTCATACAACCCTTTCATTACTTTTTTGGGGGGCTTTTATCTGGTTTTCTTGATCACAGGAAACTAAAGAAAATATTTTTAATTTATCTTATTTAATCATCAGGTGGGTTTGGCATAACTGTTACGTGTCAGTATATATGTGAAAGTCGTTTCAATGATAACATATAAAAAAAAAACAATTAATTAACGTCCATCAAAAGTATACTGACAAATTCAGATCATGCAAGTAATTTTAATTGTACATTTTCCATGTTCAGTGGACCGTGAAATTAGGGTCAAAAATTTAATTTGGCATTTAAATTAGCAAGATCATCTCATAGGGAACATGTGTACTAAATTTTAAGTTGATTGGACTTCAACTACATCAAAAACTACCTTGGCCAAAATCTTTAACCTGAACTTCGCACTATCATTTTCTATGTTCAGTGGACCGTGAAATTGTGGTCAAAACTTTAATTTGGCATAAAAATTAGAAGGATCATATCATGGGGAAAATATGTACTTGTTTTAAATCTGATTGGACTTCAACTTCATCAAAAACTACCTTGACCAAAAACTTTAAATTAAAGCGGGACGAACGGACGAACAGACGAACGGACGCACAGACCAAAAATGACATAATACCCCTCTACTATCGTAGGTGGGGCTTAAATAAAGGCAACAGTAGTATACCGCTATTCAAAACTCATAAATCCATGGACAAAAAACAAAATCGGGATAACAAACTAAAACCGAGGGAAACGCATTAAATATAAGAGGAAAACAACGACACAACACTAAAATGTAACACACACAGAAACGGACCAAGCATCAGACAAAATCCCACGAGAATAACAAATATAACATCAAAACCAAATACATGAATTCGGGATAGACATGGACCGTGACACGTCATATCGCAATGTGAAATTACACTCAAAAATAAGAGAAGACAAACGACGCAACGTTAAAATGTAACACACACAGAAACTAACAATAATATAACAATGGCCATATTTAAAAACGTGTTTCCATATGTACAATATTTAAATACACAATAGGTTGATGCTTAGGGGGAAAAAATACTGAACTCCTAGGCAAAATCAAAAATGGAAATGTTGAATTTGTCAAAAAGATAACAACCCGACCAAAGAGCAGACATCAACCAAAGTTCACCAATAGGTCCTGAATTAACAACAATACTCCCACAACAATTTATCAATATTAAACTTTTCATTTAAACATTAATATGTATCTTATCTGAATTAGATCTGCAAATGCCAGAATTGCAGGATATAATAATATTTAACCGTTATCCGTTTGATATGTCAGTAATAACTTCAAAGACTAGGAATACAAACTATACTTGTGTTTTAGATTACCTTAACTTGTATGAAAAAAGTAAAATAACTAAAATACTGAACTCCGCGACAATTCATAAAGGAAAGTCCATAAACAAGATGTGACGAATTAAAGGTCACATAATGACATTCAACAAGGAGTAAAAAAACTGTTGTTAACACTACAGATATAAATAAAAACGATCCTCGACATTTTCATAGTACAAAAATTAAAAAAAAAAAACAAATATGACGTACATTCACCAGCAACAACTGGTTTGTGGCACTTAGAACAGGGCTTAACATGCTTGTTTGTGGTCAAGGTGGACTTTTATTTCGACAGGGTGTAATATCACAACTGTTGTTTTAAATGGAATGTATACATCAGTCAAAATATCGCATTGGTAATACATTTGTTGAACCTAGTTTCTGCAAACATAATGTATATTGATAGATATTGACGACAAAAAAAATGATAAAAAACCTGGAAATAACATTAATTAAGATTAAATATTCATAGGGTTATGTGTTGTTCATCAATATATTAATATTTAAGTGTCGATCAGGCTTCTGTTTTAGGATTTTGTTATAGCTTACAAGACATATGGTAACAAAGAGGCAAAACTGTTCAAACTTCAGGACAATGACACGAATATATCATCTGACCGTCACTGGTTGGTCTAATGTGGACGAAATGCGCGTCTGGCGTATTAAATTTTGAACCTGCAGCTGGTACCTTTTGTTAGCTATTATTCGTGTGTTTCTCTGTCCTATATCATATATATATGCTCTCCCATTTATTTGTATCGTAGTCCAGTCCTGTCATGTGATGTTGTCATTTTAATGTTACATTTCACATTGGCATGTATAGCTTTGATTCCTTGTCCGGCTTTTTCCTGAAGGTGGTATCGGAGTATAAATTTAAAATGATACAATTTGTTCATACTTTGCCAAAATAAAATAACAATGATTGGTCACCGAGCATTTTCTTAAGTCACACGTTCTGAAAAAATGACACGTTTTGTATCAATTATACATGAAAAAAAACATCATTATATAATTAAAAGCTAAACTGATAGAATTGTAAACTAAATATGAGAAGACAGATCTAGAAAATGCTTTGAGAATATCAAACTAACATATAGGGTCACTGTACGTTTTTTTCGACTAAAATATAAAATAGCAACATTCCATGTGGATTCTTTCAGAACGTGCACTATTTCAGAGTTACTTCCCCTTAAATTGCAAATTCAAAGACAGTTTAAAAAAATCGAGCAAAAATAATCTACAGTTGTATAAATATTTATATCGATGAGTTAAAATCTTATAAATTTGTTCTTTTAAATTCAATATAAAAAAGAAGATGTGGTATGATTGCCAATGAGACAACTGTCCACAAGAGACCAAAATGACACAGACATTAACAACTATAGGTCACCGTACCGCCTTCAACAATGAGCAAAGCCCATACGCATAGTCAGCTTTAAAAGGTCCCGATATGACAATGTAAAACAATTCAAACGAGAAAACTAACGGCCTTATTTATATAAAAAAAATGAACGAAAAACAAATATGTAACACATAACCAAACGGCAACCACTGAATTACAGGCTCCTGCCTTGGGACAGGAACATACATAAATAACGTGGCGGGGTTAAAAATGTTAGCGGGATCCCAACCCTCCCCCTAACCTTGGACAGTGGTATGACAGTACAACATATGAACAAACTATTAAAATCAGTTGAAAAAGGCTTAACTCATCAGATGGACAAAAATACAAGTGGACGTGGCTGGGTACATGTACATCCCGACAACAAAAAGACACTAGGAACAGATCTGAGAGTACTCGCAGTTATCTGACAGCTAGTTCAAAGCCACTAACAACTAATAAAAAGATTGTGCATCTAAGACTTAAATATCAATCCGTAAACATCCAACATCCAATGGATTTAGTGTAGGGGCGTCATAATCAGTCAGAGAAAAGCATGACCTTGTGCAATGCCAATATACAGGTATCGACAGATTGTAGATCCATCAATGTATATATGTATATAACATACTAGTAATATTTAGTTTGCTTTTAGTTTACTGATAACAAAATCAATATTTATACCAATAAAAACAATATTCAATGATATTATAACAGTGTGGAATTGGTAACCTTTTAAAATAAGTTTATTTAAAGGAGCGATAAGTTTACAAGGATCATTTTTAAATTTCCGGGCACGGTTAACAACATTTCCGTAAAAATGAGGATGTGCTATCCCGTTTGAAATAAGTTTTCTACAGGCACAACCAAACTTCAAAACCAAATCTTTATATCTATGGAAAAGGTTTATATTAGTCATCTGCATTCTTGAATATTGTGTTGCTAATTTGATTGAAAATCTGGAGCTAAGTTTTCTTAGTTAACAATCCAAGCTGGCGAAAGTCACCCATACCACCTCTTTGGGTATCATTCGGAAGACATTTATTGTCGAAATAAGCATTTGGTGCAATCCAATTTGCATTGTTAAAATTACAGTTTAGTTTTAAAGAACGAAACAGACAGACAGTATATCATTGTTCCGTAGGGAAAACAAGCTTCACTTTTACCAAAAGTGGACAGACAAAAAACAAATCTAAAAACATTCAAATCAAGAAAGCGAATAACCATTAAAGCTGTGTAGTATTTCTCAAGCCGGATAAAAATACAAAGGGTACAATACAAACATTTTTGTTAACCATTATCTTTTCCAAGTAAATCATACTCATTATAAAATGTAATGAATGTAAGTAAAACTTATGACACATAAAATGTACATTTGTATTTTAGTTAATGATAAAAATGCAATGTCTTGCCTTAATCCAATTCTGTTAACTTATTACCAACATGTTTATTATCTTCAACGTGTTTTGTTTTCTCCCTTCTTGTCTTTTAAAACTTTTATTTAGCCTTGTTATCTTTTTTAACTCTCGTAACTTATCAGTCTTTTGTATACGAAACGTACTTTATGCGTAACAAACTATAGCCCAGGTATATGTGATGATTATTTTTTTGTTTGAATTTGTTTTTCTTTGGTTAGTTTCTTATATTGTTACATTGTAGAGGTATTGAAAGTAATTCATTAAAGTGTTCAATTCATATTTTCTTTTCAATTGTGTTATTGTAGTGAAATGGGTTGCACTACATTAAAATGTTCAATTTATATTTCCTTTTCAGTTGGCCCTGGTATTGTTTGTTGTGATATTTTGGTTTATAACAAAACATGATTTCGCACTAAAAGTGAGAAAAAAACAACTTAACCTTTCTAAAGGTTGCTGGATTATTATCATTCTGACATTTGACAATGCCACGTGAATCTCACTACGAGTATATAAAAGGACAGAAGACACTGCATCGTTAACAGTATTAACTCATCATGGCTTTGCTTTCCACCATCGTTAAAGTAGTAAGAAGATATATAAAGAAAAATCAGTTCGACATGTTTAAATTTGAAGAAGATTTTCAGGAGTTATTTGACTTGATTATAGAGGGGAATTTTGCAGAGGCTCAAGAACAACTGATGACATATAGTGATGTTAATTTTAAGAACTCTGCAAAGTCTACTTTGCTGATGACCGCATGTCAGTCAACTGCAAATAAAAACGAAATTCTTAGTTTTGTACTGTTTTTATTGCAAAAAGGTGCTTACATCATGACAAAGGATGCAACGGGAAGAACGGCTATAGACTACTGTGAACAAAATGAACTCTTTCAAGTAGAGATGTTGTTGTGTCAAACAATGGATTGCATTATTGCGGAAAATATTTTTAAATCTTTCTAGATAGTGGTTATTTCATCAGTATGGATTGTAATTAATTCCATGTTTGCAAATAAATTTGTGTATCATACTTGAAAAGCAGATTCAAGTTCGGTTTGGATGAAAGCAATGATGTCGTTTGAAAATTTACAAAGGAGCATGCCTTTTGATTCGCAAGAAGAACGATGTATGGAAAGTTTTTTTTATAATTGAAGGCTCACGTATGTTTCATTATGTATGGAGTCGCATCTTCGAATGTACTCACAGGAACAGAATAAAGTGACTTCAAGGAATATTTACATAAACACAGTGATCTCTATATCTATTTCAATGGAAAAATCGTTTATTCTTTGAAATGTTTAATAGGCTGATCGACACGAATGTTAAATTTGTATGTACTTATATTTTAGAATATATTATTAAAACTTTTTCAAATAAATAGTTTCATACAATAGTTAAACTTTTTATTTTCATCCGTGTAACCATTTGACCAATTATCCTTTCCACTGTTTCACTGTATTTCAGATTAATTTTTTTATCAGAAATGTAGTTTTGAAATAATGCAAGCAGACTACAAAACACACACTGAAAACATAAAAGACAAAAACGACGTCGGTGAGTGCATCCGTAAAAACATATACCTTTAGATTCACAAATGAATGATTTGAAAGCTTGAAATAAAATACCAGCAATTTATAATGAAAAAATAGACAAATGTATGATTCAAGAAACACAGAAATTGAAATATAAATTATCAAAACGTATGAAATAAAAAATTCAAAAACAATTCAAACAAAGAAAACTATTTTTAAACTTGGGAAGAACTTTGGTGTTCCAGAAAATAAAGATTGAACAAACCCAAACCAATAAGTAAATTTCATAACCTGTAGTAAGATATAAAAGGACACAGAGGACTTCATCTACACACTAGGGACTTGGTTCACTATTGCACAGTTTAGTCATAAGTCCTTAACATGCGTATATGAAGCGCAAGCTCCAAACTATTCTATCATCAGGTTGATATGTTTTGAATATGTTTTTGCCGATGTAAAATTGTTCTAATAATCTCTCAATCAAAGACAAAGACAAATAACAATTACATCAAACTCCCAGAGAAATTAAATTCGCAAAGTACCTTATCAAATGCTCAAACACATCGACCGAACGGAAAACAACTGTCACATGAAATGATTGAAGTATGTTTTGTTAATCTCAACCGACACTTTAGTTATTTTCTAGTAAAATTCAAGCAATAGAACAGATATCACCAGTATCAAATATTTCAGGTTAAATAAAACACATACAAATAAATAGCAACACTTAACGTAGCGCTTTCATAACGCTTTAAGGATGTACTTAAAAGGTTAAATCAATGGTGGTATGATACCTAATATGGGAAACTTTACATGCACCTTTTACTTGTGAGTATTACCAATGTTATTTCAACTGATCGGGCGCAGCTTATGTTTTAATTTGCATAAGGGCAGTCTATTTGAAGATGTGTGTGATTAGAATGATTGCCGTTACAAGACTAATTGAATTCTAATCACTAATCAGTGTCACCAAACGCATATACAAAATAACTGATTGTAGGATATGGGGCGAATAACTGGACACTTCATTGATGATCTTATCCCAGAACACCTGTCTATAGATGGACTGGTCTTAAATGGGCGAACTTCTTAAATTCCGACCAGTCGAGTGAAATAAATCGAGTAATACACTCATGTCATGTGTTACAATTTCTTGTTATCAATTCAATATTAAAAGAAATGAAATATTCTGAGTGGATTGAGTCTCCAAAACACTTTTTATAAGAACATCTCCTTGAAATATGACTCTACCATAAATAGTAGTTGACAGAACAAGCCATACTTAGTGTTTTTGGTAGCTTGTTCTCCTTATTTCTTTTTGGGACAGTGGTATGACAGTCCAACATAAGAACCAACTATAAAAATCAGTTAAAAAAGGCTTAACCCATCAGATGGACAAAAATACAAGTGGACGTGGCTGGGTACATGTACATCCCGACAACAAAAAGACACTAGGAACAGATCTGAGAGTACTCGCAGTTATCTTACAGCTAGTTCAAAGCCACTTACAACTAATAAAAAAATCAAGCATCTAAGACTTAACTATCAATCCGTACACATCCAACACCCAATGGATTTAGTGTAGAGACGTCATAAACAATCAGAGAAAAACATGACCTTGTGCAATGCCAAGTTACAGGTATCGACAGATTGTAGATCCATCAATGTATATATGTATATAACATACTAGTAATATTTAGTTTGCTTTTAATTTACTGATAACAAAATCAATATTTATACCAATACAAACAATATGCAATGATCTTATAACAGTGTGGAATTGGTCATCTTTTAGAATAAGTCTATTTAAAGGAGCGATAAGTTTACAAGGATCATTATGTATCATTCGGAAGACATTTATTGTCGACATAAGCATTTGGTGCAATCCAATTTGCATTGTTAATATTACAGTTTAGTTTTAAAGAACGAAACACACAGACAGTATATCATTGTTTCGTAGGAAAAACAAGCTTTACTTTTACCAAAAGTGAACATACAAAAAGAAATAATTTTAAATTCAAATCAAGAAAGCGAATAACCATTAAAGCTGTGTAGTAGATATCTATTTCTCAAACCGGATAAAAATACAAAGGCTACAATACAAACATTTTTGTTAACCATTATCTTTTCCAAGTAAATCATACTCATTATAAAATGTAATAAATGTTAGTACAAATTATGACACATCAAATGTACATTTGTATTTTAGTTAATGATAAAAATACAATGGCTTGCCTTAATCCAATTCTGTTAACTGATTACCAACACGTTTGTTATCTTAAACGTGTTTTGTTTTCTCCCTTCTTGCCTTTTAAAACTTTTATTTAGCCTTGTTATCTTTTTTAACTCTCGTAACTTATCAGTCTTTTGTATACGAAACGTACTTTATGCGTAACAAACTATAGCCCAGGTATATGTGATGATTATTTTTTTGTTTGAATTTGTTTTTCTTTGGTTAGTTTCTTATATTGTTTCATTGTAGAGGTATTGAAAGTAATTCATTAAAGTGTTCAATTCATATTTTCTTTTCAATTGTGTTATTGTAGTGAAATGGGTTACACTACATTAAAATGTTCAATTTATATTTCATTTTCATTTGGCCCTGGCATTGTTTGTTGTGATATTTTGGTTTATAACAAAAAATGATTTCGCACTAAAAGTGAGAAAAAACAACTTAACCTTTCTAAAGGTTGCTGGATTATTATCATTCTGACATTTGATAATGCCACGTGAATCTCACTACGAGTATATAAAAGGAAAGAAGACACTGCATCGTTAACAGTATTAACTCATCATGGCTTTGCTTTCCACCATCGTTAAAGTAGTAAGAAGATATATAAAGAAAAATCAGTTCGACATGTCTAAATTTGAAGAAGATTTTCAGGAGTTATTTGACTTGATTATAGAGGGTAATTTTGCAGAGGCTCAAGAACAACTGATGACATATAGTGATGTTAATTTTAAGAACTCTGCAAAGTCTACTTTGCTGATGACCGCATGTCAGTCAGCTGCAAATAAAAACGAAATTCTTAGGTTTGTACAGTTTTTATTGCAAAAAGGTGCTTACATCATGACAAAGGATGCAACGGGAAGAACGGCTATAGACTACTGTGAACAAAATGAACTCTTTCAAGTAGAGATGTTGTTGTGTCAAACAATATGGACTGCATTATTGCGGAAAATATCTTTAAATCTTTCTAGATAGTGGTTATTTCATCAGTATGGATTGTAATTAATTCCATGTTTGCAAAAACATTTGTTTATCATACTTGAAAAGCAGATTCAAGTTCGGTTTGGATGAAAACAATGATGTCGTTTGAAAATTTACAAAGGAGCATGCCTTTTGATTCGCAAGAAGAACGATGTATGGAAAGTTTTTTTTTATCCTTGAAGGCTCACGTATGTTTCATTATGTATGGCGTCGCATCTTCGAATGTACTCACAGGAACAGAATAAAGTGACTTCAAGGAATATTTACATAAACACAGTGATCTCTATATCTATTTCAATGGAAAAATCGTTTATTCTTTGAAATGTTTTATAGGCTGATCGACACGAATGTTAAAGTTGTATGTACTTATATTTTAGAATATATTATTAAAACGTTTTAAAATAAATAGTTTCATACAATAGTTAAACTTTTTACTTTCATCCCTGTAACCATTTGACCAATTATCCTTTTCACTGTTTCACTGTATTTCAGATTTATTCTTTATCAGAAATGTAGTTTTGAAATAATGCAAGCAGACTACAAAACACACACTGAAAACATAATAGACAAAAACGACGTGGGTGAGTGCAGCCGTAAAAACATATACCTTTAGATTCACAAATGAATGATTTGAAAGCTTGAAATAAAATACCAGCAATTTATAATGAAAAAATAGACAAATGTATGATTCGAGAAACACAGAAATTGAAATATAAATTATCAAAACGTATGAAATAAAAAAATTCAAAAACAATTCAAACAAAGAAAACTATTTTTAAACTTGGGAAGAACTTTGGTGTTCCAGAAAATAAAGATTGAACAAACCCAAACCAATAAGTAAATTTCATTACCTGTAGTAAGATATAAAAGGACACAGAGGACTTCATCTACACACTAGGGACTTGGTTCACTATTGCACAGTTTAGTCATAAGTCATTAACATGCGTATATGAAGCGCAAGCTCCAAACTATTCTATCATCAGGTTGATATGTTTTGAATATGTTTTTTGCCGATGTAAAATTGTTCTAATAATCTCACAATCAAAGACAAATAACAATTACATCAAACTCCAAGAGAAATTAAATTCGCAAAGTACCTTATCAAATGCTCAAACACATTGACCGAACGGAAAACAACTGTCACATGAAAGGATTGCAGTATGTTTTGTTAATCTCAACCGACACTTTAGTTATTTCTAGTAAAATTCAAGCAATAGAACAGATATCACTAGTATCAAATATTTCAGGTTAAATAAAACACATACAAATAAATAGCAACACTTAACGTAGCGCTTTCATAACGCTTTAAGGATGTACTTAAAAGGAGAAAATCAATGGTGGTATGATACCTAATATGGGAAGCTTTACATGCACCTTTTACTTGTGAGTATTACCAATGTTATTTCAACTGATTGGGCGGAGCTTATGTTTTAATTTGCATAAGGGCAGTCTATTTGAAGATGTGTGTGATTAGGATGATTGCCGTTACAACACTAATTGAATTCTAATTACTAATCAGTGTTACCAAAGTCATATACAAAAGAACTGATTGTAGGATATGGGGCGAATAACTGGACACTTCATTGATGATCTTATCCCAGAACACCTGTTTATAGATGGACTGGTCTTAAATGAGCAAACTTCTTAAACTCCGCCCAGTCAAGTGAAATAAATCGAGTAATACACTCATGTCATGTGTTACAATTTCTTGTTATCAATTCAATATTAAAAGAAATGAAATATTCTGAGTGGATTGAGTCTCCAAAACACTTTTTATGAGAACATCTCCTTGAAATATGACTCTACCATAAATAGTAGTTGACAGAACAAGCCAAACTTAGTGTTTTGGAGAGCTTGTTCTCCTTATTTCTTTTTGGACAGTGGTATGACAGTACAACATAAGAACCAACTATAAAAATCAGTTGAAAAAGGCTTAACTCATCAGATGGACAAACATACAAGTGGACGTGGCTGGGTACATGTACATCCCGACAACAAAAAGACACTAGGAACAATTCTGAGAGTACTCGCAGTTATCTTACAGCTAGTTCAAAGCTACTTACAACTAATAAAAAAATCATACATTTTAGACTTAACTATCAATCCGTACACCTCCAACACCCAATGGATTTAGTGTAGAGACGTCATTAACAGTCAGAGAAAAACATGACATTGTGCAATGCCAAGTTACAGGTATCGACAGATTGTAGATCCATCAATGTATATATGTATATAACATACTAGTAATATTTAGTTTGCTTTTAATTTACTGATAACAAAATCAATATTTATACCAATAAAAACAATATTCAATGATCTTATAACAGTGTGGAATTGGTCATCTTTTAGAATAAGTCTATTTAATGGAGCGATAAGTTTACAAGGATCATTTCTAAATTTTCGGGCACGGTTAACAACATTTCCGTAAAAATGAGGATGTGCTATCCCGTTTGAAATAAGTTTTCTACAGGCACAACCAAACTTAAAACCAAATCTTTATATCTATGGAAAAAGTTCAAATTAGTTATCTGCATTCTTTAATATTGTGTTGTTTATTTGATTGAAAATCTGGAGCTAAGTATTCTTAGTTAAGAATCCAAGCTGGCGAAAATCACCCAATACCACCTCTTTATGTATCATTCGGAAGACATTTATTGTCGAAATAAGCATTTGGTGCAATCCAATTTGCATCGTTAAAATTACAGTTTAGTTTTAAAGAACGAAACACACAGACAGTATATCATTGTTTCGTAGGGAAAACAAGCTTTACTTTACCAAAAGTGGACATCCAAAAAAAAATAATTTTAAATTCAAATTAAGAAAGCGAATAACCATTAAAGCTGTGTAGTAGATATCTATTTCTCAAACCGGATAAAAATACAAAGGGTACAATACAAACATTTTTGTTAACCATTATCTTTTCCAAGTAAGTCATACTCATTATAAAATGTAATAAATGTAAGTAAAAATTATGACACATACAATGTACATTTGTATTTTAGTTAATGATAAAAATGCAATGTCTTGCCTTAATCCAATTCTGTTAACTTATTACCAACACGTTTGTTATCTTCAACGTGTTTTGTTTTCTTCCTTCTTGCCTTTTAAAACTTTTATTTAGCCTTGTTATCTTTTTTAACTCTCGTAACTTATCAGTCTTTTGTATACGAAACGTACTTTATGCGTAACAAACTATAGCCCACGTATATGTGATGATTATTTTTTTCTATTTTCTTTTCAATTGTGTTATTGTAGTGAAATGGGTTACACTACATTAAAATGTTCAATTTATATTTCATTTTCATTTGGCCCTGGCATTGTTTGTTGTGATATTTTGGTTTATAACAAAAAATGATTTCGCACTAAAAGTGAGAAAAAACAACTTAACCTTTCTAAAGGTTGCTGGATTATTATCATTCTGACATTTGATAATGCCACGTGAATCTCACTACGAGTATATAAAAGGAAAGAAGACACTGCATCGTTAACAGTATTAACTCATCATGGCTTTGCTTTCCACCATCGTTAAAGTAGGTAGAAGATATATAAAGAAAAATCAGTTCGACATGTCTAAATTTGAGGAAGATTTTTAGGAGTTATTTGACTTGATTATAGAGGGTAATTTTGCAGAGGCTCAAGAACAACTGATGACATATAGTGATGTTAATTTTAAGAACTCTGCAAAGTCTACTTTGCTGATGACCGCATGTCAGTCAACTGCAAATAAAAACGAACTTCTTAGGTTTGTACAGTTTTTATTGCAAAAAGGTGCTTACATCATGACAAAGGATGCAACGGGAAGAACGGCTATAGACTACTGTGAACAAAATGAACTCTTTCAAGTAGAGATGTTGTTGTGTCAAACAATGGACTGCATTATTGCGGAAAATATCTTTAAATCTTTCTAGATAGTGGTTATTTCATCAGTATGGATTGTAATTAATTCCATGTTTGCAAAAATATTTGTGTATCATACTTGAAAAGCAGATTCAAGTTCGGTTTGGATGAAAGCAATGATGTCGTTTGAAAATTTACAAAGGAGCATGCCTTTTGATTCGCAAGAAGAACGATGTATGGAAAGTTTTTTTTATACTTGAAGGCTCACGTATGTTTCATTATGTATGGAGTCGCATCTTCGAATGTACTCACAGGAACAGAATAAAGTGACGTCAAGGAATATTTACATAAACACAGTGATCTCTATATCTATTTCAATGGAAAAATCGTTTATTCTTTGAAATGTTTTATAGGCTGATCGACACGAATGTTAAATTTGTATGTACTTATATTTTAGAATATATTATTAAAACGTTTTCAAATAAATAGTTTCATACAATAGTTAAACTTTTTACTTTCAACCGTGTAACCATTTGACGAATTATCCTTGTCACTGTTTCACTGTATTTCAGATTTATTCTTTATCAGAAATGTAGTTTTGAAATAATGCAAGCAGACTACAAAACACACACTGAAAACATAAAAGTCAAAAACGACGTGGGTGAGTGCATCCGTAAAAACATATACCTTTAGATTCACAAATGAATGATTTAAAAGCTTGAAATAAAATACCAGCAATTTATAATGAAAAAATAGACAAATGTATGATTCGAGAAACACAGAAATTGAAATATAAATTATCAAAACGTATGAAATAAAAAATTCAAAAACAATTCAAACAAAGAAAACTATTTTTAAACTTGGGAAGAACTTTGGTGTTCCAGAAAATAAAGATTGAACAAACCCAAACCAATAAGTAAATTTCATAACCTGTAGTAAGATATAAAAGGACACAGAGGACTTCCTCTACACACTAGGGACTTGGTTCACTATTGCACAGTTTAGTCATAATTCCTTAACATGCGTATATGGAGCGCAAGCTCCAAACTATTCTATCATCAGGTTGATATGTTTTGAAAATGTTTTTGCCGATGTAAAATTGTTCTAATAATCTCACAATCAAAGACAAATAACAATTACATCAAACTCCAAGAGAAATTAAATTCGCAAAGTACCTTATCAAATGCTCATACACATCGACCGAACGGAAAACAACTGTCACATGAAATGATTGAAGTATGTTTTTTAATCTCAACCGACTCTTTAGTTATTTCTAGTAAAATTCAAGCAATGGAACAGATTTATCCAGTATCAAATATTTCAGGTTAAATAAAACACATACAAATAAATAGCAACAAATAACGTAGGGCTTTCATAACGCTTTAAGGATGTACTTAAAAGGATAAAACCAATGGTGGTATGATACCTAATATGGGAAGCTTTACATGCACCTTTTACTTGTGAGTATTACCAATGTTATTTCAACTGATCGGGCGGAGCTTATGTTTTAATTTGCATAAGGGCAGTCTATTTGAAGATGTGTGTGATTAGGATGATTGCCGTTACAAGACTAATTGAATTCTAATCACTAATCAGTGTCACCAAACGCATATACAAAAGAACTGATTGTAGGATATGTGGCGAATAACTGGACACTTCATTGATGATCTTATCCCAGAACACATGTCTATAGATGGACTGGTCTTAAATGACCGAACTTCTTAAACTCCGCCCAGTCAAGTGAAATAAATCGAGTAATACACTCATGTCATGTGTTACAATTTCTTGTTATCAATTCAATATTAAAAGAAATGAAATATTCTGAGTGGATTGAGTCTCCAAAACACTTTTTATGAGAACATCTCCTTGAAATATGACTCTAAATAGTAGTTGACAGAACAAGCCATACTTAGTGTTTTGGGGAGCTTGTTCTCCTTATTTCTTATTAGGACAGTGTTATGACAGTACAACATAAGAACCAACTATAAAAATCAGTTGAAAAAGGCTTAACTCATCAGATGGACAAAAATACAAGTGGACGTGGCTGGGTACATGTACATCCCGATAACACAAAGACACTAGGAACAGATCTGAGAGTACTCGCAGTTATCTTACAGCTAGTTTAAAGCCACTAACAACTAATAAACAAATCATGCATCTAAGACTTAACTATCAATCCGTACACATCCAACATCCAATGGATTTAGTGTAGAGACGTCATAAACAGTCAGAGAAAAACATGACCTTGTGCAATGCCAAGTTACAGGTATCGACAGATTGTAGATCCATCAATGTATATAACATACTAGTAATATTTAGTTTGCTTTTAATTTACTGATAACAAAATCAATATTTATACCAATAAAAAACAATATTCAATGATCTTATAACAGTGTGGAATTAGTCATCTTTTAGAATAAGTCAATTTAAAGGAGCGATAAGTTTACAAGGATCATTTCTAAATTTCCGGGCACGGTTAACAACAGTTCCGTAAAAATGAGGATGTGCTATCCCGTTTGAAATAAGTTTTGTACAGGCACAACCAATCTTCAAAACCAAATCTTTATATCTATGGGAAAAGTTCATATTAGTCATCTGCATTCTTCAATATCGTGTTGCTAATTTGATTTAAAATCTGGACCTAAGTTTTCTTAGTTAACAATCTGGCGAACTCACCCATACCACCTCTTTGGGTATCATTCGGAAGACATTTATTGTCGAAATAAGCATTTGGTGCAATCCAATTTGCATTGTTAAAATTACAGTTTAGTTTTAAAGAACGAAACACACAGACAGTATATCATTGTTTCGTAGGGAAAACAAGCTTCACTTTTACCAAAAGTGGACATCCAACAAAATTTTTTTTAACTTCAAACTAAGAAAGCGAATAACCATTAAAGCTGTGTAGTAGATATCTATTTCTCAAACCGGATAAAAATACAAAGGGTACAATACAAACATTTTTGTTAACCATTATCTTTTCCAAGTATTCATACTCATTATAAAATGTAATAAATGTAAGTAAAAATTATGACACATAAAATGTACATTTGTATTTTAGTTACTGATAAAAATGCAATGTCTTGCCTTTATCCAAGTCTGTTAACTTATTACCAACACGTTTGTTATCTTCAACGTGTTTTATTTAGCCTTGTTATCTTTTTTAAATCTCGTAACTTATCAGTCTTTTGTATACGAAACGTACTTTATGCGTAATAAACTATAGCCCACGTATATGTGATGATTAATTATTTGTTTGAATTTGTTTTTCTTTGGTTAGTTTCTTATATTGTTTTATTGTAGAGGTATTGAAAGTAATTCATTAAAGTGTTCAATTCATATTTTCTTTTCAATTGTGTTATCGTAGTGAAATGGGTTACACTACATTAAAATGTTCAATTTATATTTCATTTTCATTTGGCCCTGGCATTGTTTGTTGTGATATTTTGGTTTATAACAAAAAATGATTTCGCGCTAAAAGTGAGAAAAAAAACAACTTAACCTTTCTAAAGGTTGCTGGATTATTATCATTCTGATATTTGATAATGCCACGTGAATCTAACTACGAATATATAAAAGGAAAGAAGACACTGCATCGTTAATAGTATTAACTCATCATGGCTTTGCTTTCCACCATCGTTAAAGTAGTAAGAAGATATATAAAGAAAAATCAGTTCGACATGTCTAAATTTGAGGACGATTTTCAGGAGTTATTTGACTTGATTATAGAGGGTAATTTTGCAGAGGCTCAAGAACAACTGATGACATATAGTGATGTTAATTTTAAGAACTCTGCAAAGTCTACTTTGCTGATGACCGCATGTCAGTCAACTGCAAATAAAAACGAAATTCTTAGGTTTGTACAGTTTTTATTGCAAAAAGGTGCTTACATCATGACAAAGGATGCAACGGGAAGAACGGCTATAGACTACTGTGAACAAAATGAACTCTTTCAAGTAGAGATGTTGTTGTGTCAAACAATGGACTGCATTATTGCGGAAAATATCTTTAAATCTTTCTAGATAGTGGTTATTTCATCAGTATGGATTGTAATTAATTCCATGTTTGCAAAAACATTTGTGTATCATACATGAAAAGCAGATTCAAGTTCGGTTTGGATGAAAGCAATGATGTCGTTAGAAAATTTACAAAAGAGCATGCCTTTTGATTTGCAAGAAGAACGATGTATGGAAAGTTTTTTTTATACTTGAAGGCTCACGTATATTTCATTATGTATGGAGTCGCATCTTCGAATGTACTCACAGGAACAGTATAAATTGACTTCAAGGAATATTTACATAAACACAATGATCTCTATATCTATTTCAATGGAAAAATCGTTTATTCTTTGAAATGTTTTATAGGCTGATCGACACGAATGTTACAGTTACATTTGTATGTACTTATATTTTAGAATATATTATTAAAACGTTTTCAAATAAATAGTTTCATACAATAGTTAAACTTTTTACTTTCATCCGTGTAACCATTTGACGAATTATCCTTGTCACTGTTTCACTGTATTTCAGATTTATTCTTTATCAGAAATGTAGTTTTGAAATAATGCAAGCAGACTACATAACACACACTGAAAACATAAAAGACAAAAACGACGTGGGTGAGTGCATCCGTAAAAACATATACCTTTAGATTCACAAATGAATGATTTGAAAGCTTGAAGACAAAAACGACGTGGGTGAGTGCATCCGTAAAAACATATACCTTTAGATTCACAAATGAATGATTTGAAAGCTTGAAATAAAATACCAGCAATTTATAATGAAAAAATAGACAAATGTATGATTCGAGAAACACAGAAATTGAAATATAAATTATCAAAACGTATGAAATAAAAAATCAAAAAACAATTCAAACAAAGAAAACTATTTTTAAACTTGGGAAGAACTTTGGTGTTCCAGAAAATAAAGATTGAACAAACCCAAACCAATAAGTAAATTTCATAACCTGTAGTAAGATATAAAAGGACACAGAGGACTTCCTCTACACACTAGGGACTTGGTTCACTATTGTACAGTTTAGTCATAAGTCCTTAACATGCGTATATGAAGCGCAAGCTCCAAACTATTCTATCATCAGGTTGATATGTTTTGAAAATGTTTTTGCCGATGTAAAATTGTTCTAATAATCTCACAATCAAAGACATATAACAATTACATCAAACTCCAAGAGAAATTAAATTTGCAAAGTACCTTATCAAATGTTCAAACACATCGACCGAACGGAAAACAACTGTCACATGAAATGATTGAATTATGTTTTGTTAATCTCAACCGACACTTTAGTTATTTCTAGTAAAATTCAAGCTATGGAACAGATTTATCCAGTATCAAATATTTCAGGTTAAATAAAACACTTACAAATAAATAGCAACAAATGACGTAGGGCTTTCATAACGCTTTAAGGATGTACTTAAAAGGACAAAATCAATGGTATCATACATACCTAATATGGGAAGATTTACATGCACCTTTTACCTGTGAGTATTACCTATGTTATTTCAACTGATCGGTCGGAGCTTATGTTTTAATTTGCATAAGGGCAGTCTATTTGAAGATGTGTGTGATTAGGATGATTGCCGTTACACAGGTCGAGAACTCTAGATTTTCTGACGTCAGAATATATTTGCATAGTAATTTCCAAAACACAAGGCCAATATGGCCTTGAAAAACTGACCAATCGACTCAATGAACTACAATGCATTGTGGGCTACTACGAGTAAACTACTACTTAAAACACGTGGAATTAGTGGGAAAACAGTCAATTAATATATTGTCTGGGACTCTCATTACCAAAGTTTTTATTCTGCAAATATATTTAATGTAAAATATATAACGTAATCTTCAATTTGCATGCTCAGATTAAAACAATATTGTTTATTGGCTTCACGATTCGACTTTCTTTTTCGCCTTGCAAAAGTAGTTGAACCGGTTTTGTGCATTGTTATAAATTGAACCTGCATTAATTTCACGACATGAAACAGTGAAGTATCCAATGAAGTGACCACTGTCCAGTAAAAAAATCATTTGAGCTCTTTTAAACATGTATAACGGCATTGCAAAATAATTTCTGCCTAGAAAAACACGAAACTTTCATTGAAACACTTCTTTCTGTATTTATTTTTTATCAGGACCTGAACTAATAGTAAGAACATCATAATATTCAGTATTTTAAAAAGAAGTGTTATGAAAGCGGCAGGGGCGGGTCCAGCCATTTTAAATGGGTGTCCTAACCCTGGACAAAAGGGGAGGGGGTTCCAACTACATGTCCCCATCCAAATGCACTGATCGTCCAAAAAAAGGGAGTCCATCCCCCGGACCCCCGCCCCCTTGATCCGCCACTGAGCGGGTACGGTATATAGCTCAATACATTTTCTATAGTTTCATCCATCGATAATTTCCGTTTGTTGCTAATTTTATCACAAAATATACCTCAGAGGTTTTTTTTATCGTTCGTCTGCTGTCCTTTTGACATATGTAAAATATCTCCAATATTAAAAGTCTCTGGATCATAGTGGGTGCCATATTACCTATTTTTTTTTCTTCTAAAACGTGCTTTGTATATAGAAATAAGAAGATGAGGTATGAGTGTCAAATGAGACATCTTTCCAACAAAGACATAATTTAGTAAAGTAAGCAGTCATAGGTCCAATGCTGAAAAGTAAGCTATTAATGACCCAAAAATTACTTGTGTAAAACAATCAAAAAAAAAGAAAAGAAAAAAAAAAAAAAAGGCCCAATTAAATATATAAAAGAACAAGAAATCTATCCCATTAAAAAAATGTGTATAGGAGCCTGTATTCCAGTGGTTGTCGTTTGTTTATGTGTTACATATTTGTTTTTCGTTCATTTTTTTTTTTATATATATAATTAAGGCCGTTAGTTTCTCGTTTGAATTGTTTTACATTGTCATATCGGGGACTTTTATAGCTGACTATGCGGTATGGGCTTTGCTCATTGTTGAAGGCCGTACGGTGATCTATAAATGTTAATTTTTGTGTCATTTTGGTCACTTGTGGACAGCTGTCTCATTGGCAATCATACCACATATTCTTTTTTATTATAGATCCAACGCTGCAATTTTCACAAAACATATAAAATTTTCCTTCTTGTCGCACATACATATGCATACAATCATTACAGCTTATTTCGTAATGCATGTGGAGCAAAATTTGGTTAGCTTGCTTGCTTTGTTTGTATATTGTACAAAATATAAAATATACAAGTTAAACTATGACTATATATATATATATATTGTTTAAAGATGTCAATCTTATTTTCAAAGCTTGTATAAACAACTATACAAACAAAGCAAGCAAGCCAACCAAAGTTTTACTTTGCAGGTTTAAGAAATCAGCTGTAATGATTTTATTCAGTTTGGCAAATGTCCGAGCCCGTTAAAAAAAAGAACAAACTGAAACTACAGTTGCTGACTTCACTACCTTAAAAAAAGGGAACAGTTTGGAAGTCCCATATACTGAAATGTGACCAACAAAAATACTTATAGATTTTGTTAACACTGCCATGTATGTAAATATTTCTTCGCCTTTTTTACTAACAAAATTCAAGGATCCCACATTTGCCTTTAATTATCTATACGAACATTGCTGTACTCTTGAATATCAATACTTTATCGACGGCTTACTTTACACCAGTAAGTTTGTCTCATGGGTAATTGTGTTTTTTCGCTGTTGTTTCGTTGCTTCTGGTGGACAAATACATGAAATCTCTGTGCCATCATCAAACATGTTAATGGCTATATATCGGGTAATTCAAACCATTTTTTCTTCGCTTAGAAACAACTCTTCGTTAATCTGAGCATGGAAGTAATACTTTATATCACGAACTATAAATGAGGATACACAAAATGAAAAACTAAGCGAAATTGTGAATCCCGCATTGCACGAAAAAATGTGTTGCTTTTCAGTAAATAACACGTGTTGTTGATTGATTGTAAACACGTAGTAGTCCATCATGCATTGTGACTTATTTAGTGGATTGGTCAAAAACCTAGGTAAAAATAAATTGCGTCACATGTAAATAAACAATTACATGTGCGAGAACATAAGTATGCTAATTTATGCATTTCCATATAAGGTAGTGGTCCCGACCTGTTACAAGACTAATTGAATTCTAATCACTAATCAGTGTCACCAAACGCATATACAAAAGAACTGATTGTAGGATATGGGGCGAATAACTGGACACTTCATTGATGATCTTATCCCAGAACACCTGTTTATAGATGGACTGGTTTTAAATGAGCAAACTTCTTAAACTCCGCCCAGTCAAGTGAAATAAATCGAGTAATACACTCATTTCATGTGTTACAATTTTTTGTTATCAATTCATTATTAAAAGAAATGAAATATTCTGAGTGGATTGAGTCTCCAAAACACTTTTTATGAGAACATCTCCTTGAAATATGACTCTACCATAAATAGTAGTTGACAGAACAAGCCAAACCTAGTGTTTTGGGGAGCATGTTCTCCTTATTTCTTTTTGGGACAGTGGTATGGCAGTACAACATAAGAACCAACTATAAAAATCAGTTGAAAAAGGCTTAACTCATCAGATGGACAAACATACAAGTGGACGTGGCTGGGTACATGTACATCCCGACAACAAAAAGACACTAGGAACAGATCTGAGATTACTCGCAGTTATCTTACAGCTAGTTCAAAGCCACTTACAACTAATAAAAAAATCATGCATCTAAGACTTAACTATCAATCCGTACACATCCAACACCCAATGGATTTAGTGTAGAGACGTCATAAACAGTCAGAGAAAAACATGACCTTGTGCAATGCCAAGTTACAGGTATCGACAGATTGTAGATCCATCAATGTATATATGTATATAACATACTAGTAATATTTAGTTTGCTTTTACTTTACTGATAACAAAATCAATATTTATACCAATAAAAACAATATTCAATGATCTTATAACAGTGTGGAATTGGTCATCTTTTAGAATAAGTCTATTTAAAGGAGCGATAAGTTTACAAGGATCATTTCTAAATTTCCTGCCACGGTTAACAACATTTCCGTAAAAATGAGGATGTGCTATCCCGTTTGAAATAAGTTTTCTACAGGCACAACCAAACTTAAAACCAAATCTTTATATCTATGGAAAAAGTTCATATTAGTTATCTGCATTTTTCAATATTGTTTTGTTTATTTGATTGAAAATCTGGAGCTAAGTTTTCTTAGTTAACAATCCAAGCTTGCGAAAGTCACCCATACCACCTCTTTATGTATCATTCGGAAGACATTTATTGTCGATATAAGCATTTGGTGCAATCCAATTTGCATCGTTAAAATTACAGTTTAGTTTTAAAGAACGAAACACACAGACAGTATATCATTGTTTCGTAGGGAAAACAAGCTTTACTTTTACCAAAAGTGGACATCCAACAAAATTCTTTTTAACTTCAAACTAAGAAAGCGAATAACCATTAAAGCTGTGTAGTAGATATCTATTTCTCAAACCGGATAAAAATACAAAGGGTACAATACAAACATTTTTGATAACCATTATCTATTCCAAGTAAGCCATACTCATTATAAAATGTAATAAATGTAAGTAAAAATTATGACACATAAAATGTACATTTGTATTTTAGTTAATGATAAAAATGCAATGTCTTGCCTTAATCCAATTCTGTTAACTTATTACCAACACGTTTGTTATCTTCAACGTGTTTTGTTTTCTCCCTTCTTGCCTTTTAAAACTTTTATTTAGCATTGTTATCTTTTTTAACTCTCGTAACTTATTAGTCTTTTGTATACGAAACGTACTTTATCCGTAACAAACTATAGCCCACGTATATGTGATGATTAATTTTTTGTTTGAATTTGTTTTTCTTTGGTTAGTTTCTTATATTGTTTTATTGTAGAGGTATTGAAAGTAATTCATTAAAGTGTTCAATTCATATTTTCTTTTCAATTGTGTTATTGTAGTGAAATGGGTTACACTACATTAAAATGTTCAATTTATATTTCATTTTCATTTGGCTCTGGCATTGTTTGCTGTGATATTTTGGTTTATAACAAAAAATGATTTCGCACTAAAAGTGTGAAAAAAAACTTAACCTTTCTAAAGGTTGCTGAATTATTATCATTCTGACATTTGATGATGCCACGTGAATCTCAGTACGAGTATATAAAAGGAAAGAAGACACTGCATCGTTAACAGTATTAACTCATCATGGCTTTGCTTTCCACCATCGTTAAAGTAGTAAGAAGATATATAAAGAAAAATCAGTTCGACATGTCTAAATTTGAGAACGATTTTCAGGAGTTATTTGACTTGATTATAGAGGGTAATTTTGCAGAGGCTCAAGAACAACTGATGACATATAGTGATGTTAATTTTAAGAACTCTGCAAAGTCTACTTTGCTGATGACCGCATGTCAGTCAGCTGCAAATAAAAACGAAATTCTTAGGTTTGTACAGTTTTTATTGCAAAAAGGTGCTTACATCATGACAAAGGATGCAACGGGAAGAACGGCTATAGACTACTGTGAACAAAATGAACTCTTTCAAGTAGAGATGTTGTTTTGTCAAACAATGGACTGCATTATTGCGGAAAAT
Source organism: Mytilus edulis (assembly GCF_963676685.1). Classification (NCBI taxonomy): domain Eukaryota; kingdom Metazoa; phylum Mollusca; class Bivalvia; order Mytilida; family Mytilidae; genus Mytilus; species Mytilus edulis. Next base: position 12,430,356 of record NC_092344.1, read on the forward strand.
ATCTTTATATCTTTCTAGATAGTGGTTATTTCATCAGTATGGATTGTAATTAATTCCATGTTTGCAAAAACATTTGTGTATCATACTTGAAAAGCAGATTCAAGTTCGGTTTGGATGAAAGCAATGATGTCGTTTGAAAATTTACAAAGGAGCATGCCTTTTGATTCGCAAGAAGAACGATGTATGGAAAGTTTTGTTTATACTTGAAGGCTCACGTATGTTTCATTATGTATGGAGTCGCATCTTCGAATGTACTCACAGGAACTGAATAAAGTGACTTCAAGGAATATTTACATAAGCACAGTGATCTCTATATATATTTCAATGGAAAAATCGTTTATTCTTTGAAACGTTTTATAGGCTGATCGACACGAATTTTAGGTTGTATGTACTTATATTTTAGAATATATTTTTAAAACGTTTTCAAATAAATAGTTTCATACAATAGTTAAACTTTTTACTTTCATCCGTGTAACCATTTGACCAATTATCCTTTTCACTGCTTCACTGTATTTCAGATTTATTCTTTATCAGAAATGTAGTTTTGAAATAATGCAAGCAGACTACAAAACACACACTGAAAACATAATAGACAAAAACGACGTGGTTGAGTGCAGCCGTAAAAACATATACCTTTAGATTCACAAATGAATGATTTGAAAGCTTGAAATAAAATACCAGCAATTTATAATGAAAAAATAGACAAATGTATGATTCGAGAAACACAAAAATTGAAATATAAATTATCAAAACGTATGAAATAAAAAAATTCAAAAACAATTCAAACAAATAAAACTACTTTTAAACTTGGGAAGAACTTTGGTGTTCCAGAAAATAAAGATTGAACAAACCCAAACCAATAAGTAAATTTCATTACCTGTAGTAAGATATAAAAGGACAAAGAGGACTTTATCTACACACTAGGGACTTGGTTCACTATTGCGCAGTTTAGTCAGAAGTCATTAACATAGGTATATGAAGCGCAAGCTCCAAACTATTCTATCATCAGGTTGATATGTTTTGAATATGTTTTTGCCGATGTAAAATTGTTCTAATAATATCACAGTCAAAGACAAATAACAATTACATCAAACTCCAAGAGAAATTAAATTCGCAAAGTACCTTATCAAATGCTCAAACACATCGACCGAACGGAAAACAACTGTCGCATGAAATGATTGAAGTATGTTTTGTTTATCTCAACCGACACTTTAGTTATTTCTAGTAAAATTCAAGCAATGGAACAGATATCACCAGTATCAAATATTTCAGGTTAAATATAAAACACATGCAAATAAATAGCAACACTTAAAAGAGGGACGAAAGATACCAAAGGGACAGTCAAACTCATAAATCTAAAACAAACTGACAACGCCATGGCTAAAAATAAAAAAGACAAACAGAAAAACAATAGTACACACGACACAACATAGAAAACTAAAGAATAAACAACACGAACCCCACCAAAAACTAGAGGTGATCTCAGGTGCTCCAGAAGGGTAAGCAGATCCTGCTCCACATGTGGCACCCGTCGTGTTGCTTAAGTGATTACAAATCCGGTAAATAGTCTAATTCGGTAGGTCATATTCATGAAAGGGAAGGGGATTGTAGTTACGACGTAAGGAACATATCCGATATCATTTGTGACACGGTTATTCCATAACGGTCAACCAACTCGTGATGGCGTCCGTAAAATTTACGAAGGGATGATTTCAACTTCACCATTTGGAACTCTTGGTTTAATAGCTTCCTTGTGAGCAGCAAACCTCTATCAAGAAAATCATGATAGGAAATGCAAGCACGGGAATATCGTATCAATTGGGAGATATATACCCCGTATGCAGGTGCTGCTGGAATGTTGCTACTTAGAAATGGAAAGTTCACAATTGGAAAGATGAAATCATCTCTTTTGTCGTAAAGTTTTGTTTTCAACCGACCCTCATTGTCAATTTCTAGATGTAAGTCAAGATATGAAGCCGACTTAACTGTATCTGTAGTATCCTTTATCTCTAGTGCGATTGGATAGATGCGTTCCACATAGTCACCAAATTTTGAATTGTTTAGTGAAAGAACATCATCTATATAGCGGAAAGTAGAGTTAAAGGATATTGCTAACTTCTTATCTTTCTTCCTAAGAAGTTCCTGCATGAAGTCAGCCTCATAATAATAAAGAAACAAGTCGGCGAGTAGAGGGGCACAGTTTGTTCCCATTGGAATGCCGACAGTCTGTTGAAAAACACGTCCTCCGAACGTAACAAATATGTTGTCAATCAAGAAATCAAGCATCTTGATAATATCAGTTTCAGAGAATTTTTTGTTTGAATCAGAGTGATTCTTTACAAAGTAGGATTTATCCCTCCCTAAGACAAGATACTTGTATCTACGTTGGCCATTCTTTTTTATGAAGCAAAGTAATATCAACTCTTTCAATTTGTCTTTTAGTTTGGAATGTGGAATACTTGTGTACAGGGTAGAAAAGTCAAATGTTTTAATACTGTTACAAGATGAAAGAGAGTTAGATTGTACTCTAAAAGATCTTTTGAATTTTTAAGTATCCACATCTGATTCACGCCACCTCTAGAATAGGCAGTTTCACAATAACTTTGAAGCCCGTCTTTGATTGCTGATAAAATAGATGTTAATAATTTAGAAAGAGGTTTCGTGGAGCACTTGGAAGACCCAGCAATATACCGTTGTTTGTAAGGACACTTATGTAGTTTAGGTATCCAATACAGTGATCGGAAGATCCAGTTCTTCATCTTTGGTTGAAATTCCTAAGGAACATAGAACAGACCTATGATTATCCAGGATTTCCTCTTTGGTAAGTGTCGTGAGGGTATATGTTGAGTTACCAAGTGAATTGTCAATACCTAATTCGTTTATCAAGCAGTTGATGTAGTGACTTTTACACACAAAAACGATGTTATTTGGAGCTTTATCTGCAGGGACAACAACATATTTGTCATGGAGGTCGGATAGTAGGGCTTTTATAACGCTTTAAGGATGTACTTAAAAGGAGAAAATCGATGGTGGTATGATACCCAATATGGGAAGCTTTACATGCACCTTTTACTTGTGAGTATTACCAATGTTATTTCAACTGATCTGGCGGAGCTTATGTTTTAATTTGCATAAGGGCAGTCTATTTGAAGATATGTGTGATTAGGATGATTATCGTTACAAGACTAATTGAATGTTTTAAAATCACTAATCAGTGTCACCAAACGCATATACAAAAGAACTGATTGTAGGATATGGGGCGAATAAGTGGACACTTCATTGATGATCGTATCCCAGAACACCTGTCTATAGATGGACTGGTCTTAAATGAGCGAACTTCTTAAACTCCGCCCAGTCAAGTGAAATAAATCGAGTAATACACTCATGTCATGTGTTACAATTTCTTGTTATCAATTCAATATTAAAAGAAATGAAATATTCTGAGTGGATTAAGTCTCCAAAACACTTTTTATTCGAACATCTCCTTGAAATATGACTCTACCATAAATAGTAGTTGACAGAACAATAGTTATCAAAGGTACCAGGATTATAATTTTATACGCCAGACGCGCTCGTCTACATAAGACTCATCAGTAACGCTCATATCAAAATATTTATAAAGCCAAACAAGTACAAAGTTGAAGAGCATTAAGGATCCAAAATTCCAAAAAGTTGTGCCAAATACGGCTAAGGTAATCTATGCCTGGAATAACAACAAACAACAAGCCATACTTAGTGTTTTGGGGAGCTTGTTCTCCTTATTTCTTATTGGGACAGTGTTATGACAGTACAACATAAGAACCAACTATAAAAATCAGTTAAAAAAGGCTTAACTCATTAGATGGACAAAAATACAAGTGGACGTGGCTGGGTACATGTACATCCCGACAACAAACAGACACTAGGAACAGATCTGAGAATACTCGCAGTTATCTTACAGCTAGCTCAAAGCCACTTACAACTAATAAAAAAATCATGCATCTAAGACTTAACTATCAATCCGTACACATCCAACATCCAATGGATTGAGTGTAGAGACGTCATAAACAGTCAGAGAAAAACATGATCTTGTGCAATGCCAAGTTACAGGTATCGACAGATTGTAGATCCATCAATGTATATATGTATATAACATACTAGTGATATTTAGATATAGGAAGATGTGGTGTGAGTGCCAATGAGACAACTGTCCATAAGTTTGCTTTTAATTTACTGATAACAAAATCAATATATATACCAATAAAAACAATATTCAATGATATTATAACAGTGTGGAATTGGTAACCTTTTAGAATAAGTTTATTTAAAGGAGCGATAAGTTTACAGGGATAATTTCTAAATTTCCGGGCACGGTTAACAACATTTCCGTAAAAATAAAATGTCTTGCCTTAATCCAATTCTGTTAACTTATTACCAACACGTTTGTTATCTTCAACGTGTTTTGTTTTCTCCCTTCTTGCCTTCAAACTTTTTATTTAGCCTTGTTATCTTTTTTAACTCTCGTAACTTATCAGTCTTTTGTATACGAAACGTACTTTATGCGTAACAAACTATAGCCACGTATAAGTGATGATTATTTTTTTGTTTGAATTTGTTTTTCTTTGGTTATTTTCTTATATTGTTTCATTGTAGAGTTATTGAAAGTAATTCATTAAAGTGTTCAATTCATATTTTCTTTTCAATTGAGTTATTGTAGTGAAATGGGTTACACTACATTAAAATGTTCAATTCATTTGGCCCTGGCATTGTTTGCTGTGATATTTTGGTTTATAACAAAAAATGATTTCGCACTAAAAGTATGAGAAAAACAACATAATAAAATTGAGAATGGAAATGGGGAATGTGTCAAAGAGACAACAACCCGACCAAATAAAAAACAACAGCAGAGGGTCACCAACAGGTCTTCAATGTAGCGAGAAATTCCCGCACCCGGAGACGTCCTTCAGCTTGCCCCTAAACAAATATATACTAGTCCAGTGATAATGAACGCCATACTAATTTCCAAACTGTACACAAGAAACTAAAATTAAAATAATAAAAGACTAACAAAGGCCAGAGGCTCCTGACTTGGGACAGGCGCAAAAATGCGGCGGGGTTAAACATGTTTGTGAGATCTCAACCCTCCCCCTATACCTCTAACCAATGTAGTAAAGTAAACGCATAACAATACGCACATTAAAATTCAGTTCAAGAGAAATCCGAGTCTGATGTCAGAAGATGTAACCAAAGAAAATAAACAAAATGACAATAATACATAAATAACAACAGACTACTAGCAGTTAACTGACATGCCAGCTCCAGACTTCAATTAAACTGACTGAAAGATTATGATTTCATCATATGAACATCAGGCACAATCCGTCCCCTTAGGGGTTTAGTATCATACCATCATAACATATATGAGAAGAACATAACCCGTGTCAGGCCAACAACTGTTATAGAATAAATGTGTTTAGTTCCGATACAAAGACCTTATCAGTGACTCAATATTAACGCCAAAATATGCAATCTTTAATGACTTGACAACAGTATCGTAATTATATCCCTTCTTAATAAGTCTATTCAAAGGTTTTGTAAGTTTCTGAGGTGAATACTGAAACCTTTGTGCTTTATAAAGAATATTACCATAAAAAATTGGATGTGAAATACCTGAACGTATTAGAAGTCTGCATGTTGAGATATATTTACAAATGATGTCTTTATACCGATGATAAAATTTAGTAAATGTTTTGACTAGTTTGTGATATCGAAAACCCTGGTGTAATAATTTTTCAGTAATACATAAATTTCTCTCGTTAAAATCTAAAACATTGTTACATACACGAGCGAATCGTACAAGTTGAGATATATAAACACCATAAGACGGTGACAAGGGAACGTCACCATCTAAAAACGGATAATTAAAGATAGGAAATGAAAAATCATCCCTTTTATCATAAATTTTAGTATTCAGCTTTCCATTAGTGATATAGATATCAAGATCGAGAAAAGGGCAGTGGTCATTGTTAGTATTTGCTTTATTTAAAGTAAGTTCAACAGGATAAATTTCATTAATATACATACTGAAGTCGTCATTATTGAGAGCCAAAATGTCATCCAAATATCTAAAAGTATTATTAAATTTGTTTATCAGATATTGTTTCGATGGGTCTTTGCTTATTTTTGTCATAAATTGTAACTCATAACAATACAAAAACAGGTCCGCAATAAGTGGTGCACAGTTAGTCCCCATTGGAATTCCGATAATCTGACGATATACGGAATTTCCAAAGCGAACAAAAATGTTATCTAGTAAAAATTCAAGGGCATATATAGTATCAAAGCATGTCCAATTAACATAGTTTTTTTGTTTATTGCTACTAAAAAATGACCTAAAAGAGTTTGAACATATATATTCACATTCTGATTTTTTGAATGCCCATTTAATTAGGTGTGTGAATTTTTTCTTAATGAGAATGTGAGGCAATGTGGTATACAGGGTAGAAAAATCAAAACTTTGAACAGATTCAAAATCACCAATATAAGCATGCAATTTATCAAGTACTTCCAACGAGTTCTTGACACTCCAAAAGTAATTTATTCCACTATTTTCGAAGGCCTTATTTGAACAATTTATTATCAGGTTTTTAATTGTACCAAGTGTGCTGGTAAGAAGAATAGACAATTTAGTAGTTGAACAATGGCTTGAAGACGAAATAAATCTATATTTGTAAGGGGTTTTGTGTAGCTTCGGAAGCCAATAAATAGTTGGGACTTTCATTGTATTTGGCTCTGCTTGTAAAGCGGTGGCTAAAAGTTTATGTTTGTTACAGATTTCGTTTTCTGAAAATGGAGTCAGTTGGAATGTTGGTGAATTGGTGATTTCCTTTTTCAGAACCTCAATGTAAAATTTACTTCAAACAATAATAATATTATTAGCAGCTTTATCTGCCGGGACAAAAACAAATTCCTTGGCTAGTTCTTTTAGTTTATGTTTGATACGAGAAATAGGTTTATTGTGGTTATTGTTTATAGTAAAATGTTCTTTAAAATGTTGAATACGTATATCAACTATCTTCATTACTGAATTAAAAAAAGAATCCAAAGATTTTTTGTCAGCTTTTTCCCGTTTTATCCATTTCATACAGTAAGTATTGAGTGAGTCGTGGATGATATTACGACACTCATTCCAATTAATAATTGACGGGGGACGATATTTAGGTCCTTTACTGAGGAATGATTTTAATTCTCGGTCTTGAACGATGTTAAGATCTCCTGTTATAACATGGGAAATGGTTGCATAAATATATTCGGAATTACTGCAATTACATGAAGTAGGTGTATTTTCACTGATATTAACATCTTTACACAATTGACTATAATTAGACACAAATTTCCGGGTAGATTTCTTGTAAATATAACAAATGAGAGGTAGCTCAGTATTGTCAAAATATCCAGGAATTTGTTCTTTAACAGAATGGTCGTTAAATATACCGGCAATATTTACAAAATCAAAGCCTTTATTGACATACTTAATTTTAATAAAATGTTTTTTATGATCTTCAGGGCGATCAATTTTGGGAAATAATTTAGAATAACAATATGCCATAATAATTTGAACAATTTCATACTTAGGACTGCTATATGAAATTGTGTTGCAATCCTCCAAAATTTTATTTAACTTATTAACCGGTAACGAACAGAGTTTTGTTAACAGATAATGTCTGCCGTTGTTTTTTGAAATAGAAATTAGGTCCGAAATATTGGTATGATTGGCCCGAAATTTTCTTTGATTGCGATTTGTTCTACGACCGTGAGAACGTTTTTTACGAACAGTTTTAGAAACTATATCCAAAATGTTAACGGAATTGGTTCTAGATATATTACCAATTCCCATGATATTATCATTTAGACCGAGAGGGTAAACTGTCTGTAATTTTTTAATCCAATTTAATTCAATTATTTTCCGTGATCGTACAAACTTTGAATGCGATTCACCAGGCTGCTTATTTACTACTTCTAAAGGTTGAACTGCTAAATATTTAAAAGGATGGTTGTGCTTCTTAAGGTGTTGGTAAATAATACTTTTGAATTTATTGGGTCTTTTAAAACGATACAGATGTTCTTGAGTGCGTTTAGATAAATATCGTCCAGTTTCTCCTACGTACTGAATACCACACCCCGGTTTGTTTCATGTGAGTAAATAAATAATACTGTTTGTTTTTCAAGTTATATCAGTTTCAAAATTTAAAGAAAATGTGCGACCATTAAACGTGGACCTTACCGTAGTATTGGTGGAAAGACGGGGACATGTAAGTCATTTTTTGGCATGACACTTATCGATAGAAGGGTAACCACGATTTTTAATGTTAAAAATGTTAGCGATGGTAGTATTTTTAGATAACCGATTTTGAAGATTGAGACGTGTGGATACCCTTTGAACAAGTTTAGTATTTAGTAATTTTCCATTTCTAAGCTTCATAATTGTTTTGTTAGTGAATTATATAATAAAGGAGCAAAGATTGGCGTACAGAATATGAACCAGCATACAATAATTGAAGTTCTATAAAATGGATAAATCTGTTCGGCTAAAAATGTCAAACGCTATCAGTATTAAATAGTAGAATGGGGCTGAATATTGAAATACTACTTTTTGATAAATATTCCTAAAGTAATGAATTAGAGCAGTTCTCGCTCGGACACACATTCCATAATATAGTATATTATAAGAGCATAAACCTGAAGCACGGGGAGGCACTCTACTGCCTCCACACGGCACTAAAGACAAACTCTCTAAAATAATAAAATTGAGAATGGAAATGGGGAATGTGTCAAAGAGACAACAACCCGACCAAATAAAAAACAACAGCAGAGGGTCACCAACAGGTCTTCAATGTAGCGAGAAATTCCCGATCCCGGAGGCGTCCTTCAGCTGGCCCCTAAACAAATATATACTAGTCCAGTGATAATGAACGCCATACTAATTTCCACCTTTCTAAAGGTTGCTGGATTATTATCATTCTGACATTTGATGATGCCACGTGAATCTCACTACGAGTATATAAAAGGAAAGAAGACACTGCATAGTTAACAGTATAAACTCATCATGGCTTTGCTTTCCACCATCGTTAAAGTAGTAAGAAGATATATAAAGAAAAATCAGTTCGACATGTCTAAATTTGAGGAAGATTTTCAGGAGTTATTTGACTTGATTATAGAGGGTAATTTTGCAGAGGCTCAAGAACAACTGATTACATACAGTGATGTTAATTTTAAGAACTCTGCACAGTCTACTTTGCTGATGACCGCATGTCAATCAACTGCAAATAAAAACGAAATTCTTAGGTTTGTACAGTTTTTATTGCAAAAAGGTGCTTACATCATGACAAAGGATGCAACGGGAAGAACGGCTATAGACTACTGTGAACAAAATGAACTCTTTCAAGTAGAGATGTTGTTGTGTCAAACAATGGACTGCATTATTGCGGAAAATATCTTTAAATCTTTCTAGATAGTGGTTATTTCATCAGTATGGATTGTAATTAATTCCATGTTTGCAAAAACATTTGTGTATCATACTTGAAAAGCCGATTGAAAGCAATGATGTCGCTTGGACATTGACAAAGGGGCATGCCTTTGGAACTATGTATGGAAAGTTTTTTATACTAAAATACGCACGTATGTTTCATTGTGTATGGAGTCGCATCTTCGATGTACTCACAGGAACAGAATAAAGTGACTTCAAAGAATATTTCCATAAACACAGTGATCTCTATAACTATTTCAATGAAAAATCTTTTTTTAAATGTTTTATAGGCTGATTGACACGAACATTGAATTTGTATGTACTTATATTTTAGACTATATTATTAAAACGTTTTCAAATAAATAGTTTCATACAATTGTTAAACATGTAACTTTATACTTTCATCCGTGTAACCATTTGACCAATTATCCTTTTCATTGTTTCACTGTATTTCAGATTAATACTTTATCAGAAATGTAGTTTTCAAAATATTGAATCAGCATCCGTTTAAGGCTTTGTTGAATGAAATTAATTACTATGTAGCTTTAAAACTACAAATAGGAAGACAAACGAGTGATTCAAAATTAACGAGGTACGTATTTACATATTGTGCGTACTAAAAAGTAAAATCACAAAAATACTGCACTTAGAGGAAAATCTAATCGGAAAGTCCATAATCACATGACAAAATCAAAATCTCAAACACATAAAAAACGAATGGACAAGAACTGTCATATTCCTGACTTGATACAGGCATTTTCAAATGTAGAAAATGGTGGATTAAACCTGGTTTTAAAGCTCTAACCCTCTCACTTTGATGACAGTCTCATCAAATTCCGTTATATTTACAATGATGCGTGAACTAAACAGACATGCTAAATAAAATAGTCAAAATATGGGTACAGCAGTCATCTACTAAAATATAGAAATAAAACAAAACATAGACAAATTAGTTTGCAGCAGAACACTGAACTGTTCTTACGAAAATAGTAATTATAAAAATTCTCAAAATTAACTAAATAATAATTATCTGACATTGTTATCTGCACTGTTAAGAATAATTTATATACCATTTTATATTATAATGATAATGCGGTATGTGTTTAGACAAAATAAAATATATATAAAAATGTGTGTCAAATAGAAAATAAGTTCACGTCTATTGTGTTTTTTATCAGATTTTGTTTTATATTATTATTTTACTTTTCATTTTGACATTTCATGAAAAACGTGATTTTAACCATCAAAAGAGAAGCAATGACAAACACGTTTTCAAACAAGCATGGCTTTTCTTTCTAACATAACCAAAGTTTGTTTTCTTCAAAAGATGAAAAAAAAACTTTTCTTATATATATGTTGGTTCGTTCAAGGATTTACATTCGTCAGGAACTTCAAACCCCAATAATTGGAAACTTAGGATTTATAAATATTTTAATACTTATATACGACCACAAGAAATCATAAAGCAATACCTTTATCCGCCTAAGGTCAATTTACCTGCCAGTTCTTGTTTATTAACGATATTTGACATGTGACGAAATCACATGATTGCATCTTTATGTATATAAAAAGTAAGCAATAACATTATAGAATAATTATGGCTCTCATATCTAACATTATTAAAGAAGTAAAAAGATGCTTAAAGAAAAGTCAATTTGTTATGTTGAAATGTGAGGAATATTTTCATGAGCTATTTGATTTAGTTATTGACGGTAATTATGTACAGGCTCAAGAACGAATGGTGGCATATAGGGATGTCAATTTCAAGATCTCTTCAAAGTCTACTTTACTATTACCACATGTCAGTCAACAACGAATGAAAAAGATAGTCTAACATTTGTATAGTTCTTATTACAGAAAGGTGCTTACATTAAAAAAAAAAAGATGCATCGGGAAGAACAGCTATTGATTATTGCGAACAAAATAAACTTTTTAAAGTTAAAATGTTAATGTGTGAACCACTCGACTCCATCATTGCTGAAAATATTCGTAATTGTTTCTGAATATTGTGTTTATATCTTTACTATGGTTTTTATTGAACATTATAGTGCCAACCTTGGGGAAGACATGTTTTCGACATACTTAAAAATCAGAAGATGTGAATTTTGAAGATGTATTACGTCCGATAACCAGATAATAATTTGTATGAAAGCAAAATAATGGTTAGGTAATTACAACGTTAACGTCACATGACTTTTTGATTGGCATGAAGGATATGTAATGAAAATCGGATTTTCTAGTCAACGTATCTTGTTACGTTGTGTATGAAGTCCATTTATTGTGTGCAGTATTTGAACTGTTAAGACTAGAAGTGACTTTACTAAACTATTTTATATTTAACTGTTATATATATGTGAATAAATATATATTTTATATTTTATTTTTGTTTTACATTATTTATTTGTATAAGCGTTTAGATATAATCATAATGTTTGATAATTCACATAGATAAAAAAAAAATCAAAGTTTTAAACAGTATGCAATTTATTATTGGCTCAATGTTCTGCCAAACCTGTTCCGCATTACATCTTATTATTGTTGACCAATGTACAAATACTATTTCATCAGTCAGTTTCTATATTAACTGATACTTATCAAGGATTATAAGTTAGTACGCCAGAGAAAGATAAAGATAAAGACTTTTTACACATGTGCCGGCCACGTCCACTTGTATTGTTGTCCATCTGATGAGTTAAGCCTTTTTCATCTGATTTTTATAGTTCGTTCATAAGTTGTACTGTTATACAACTGTCCCAGGTTAGGGAAGGGTCGGGATCCCACTAACATGTTTAACTCCGCCACATTATGTATGTATGTGCCTGTCCCAAGTCAGGAGCCTGTAATTCAGTGGTTGTCGTTTGTTTATGTGTTATATATATGTTTTTCGTTCATATTTTATATAAATAAGGAGTTTTCTCGTTTGTTTTTATATTGTCATTTCAGGGCCTTTTATAGCTGACTATGCGGTATGGGCTTTGCTCATTGTTGAAGGCCGTACTGTGACCTATAGTTGTTAATTTCTGTGCAATTTTGGTCTCTTGTTGACGGTTGTCTCATGGGCAACCATACCACATCTTCTTTGTTATATTTATCAGAAATCAAATATCCAGAGACCTTGGCAAATCGAAAATGATATTGCAAGTTTCAGGTTTAAAGTTGTTGGTCAAGGTAGTTTTTAATGAAGTTGAAGTCTAATCAACTTGAAACTTAGTGTACATGTTCCCTATGATATTATCCCTTAATGGTAATGCCAAATTAGAGTTTAAAGGCCAATTTCACGGTCCACTGAAAATAGAAAATGATAGTGCGAGTAGGGCATTCGTGTACTATGGACACATTCTTGTTTTTTTTTTAAATGTTATTTACTGTGTGATTGTATTTTCAATCTAATTTAATCTAAAAAAAAATAATTTTATAAATTTCTATTTTACAAAAGCAAAATAAGTTTAGAGTACAACAACATAGTTAAAACCGTTAACTATTGGTATACATATACTCTGTAGCCTTTCAAAATGACAAAATAGAAAAAAAAAGCAAAGAAAAAATATAAAAATAGTTTATACATACTGTCGAAGTCAAACCGTATCAGCCAACGGAACGGGTGTTGAACAACTGTCATAAACCTGACTTTGCTTATTTCCGAATAAAACAATTATTTAACCTGTGATATAGCAAGCTTAACCTCCTACTTGTTTGACAGTTGTTTAAAGTTCATGTATATTGACAACATTAGGCAGGCAAACCAAACAACCTATAATGGTTTACTTTTATAAATTGTTATTTGGATGGAGAGTTGTCTAATTGGCACTCACACCACATCTTCCTATATCTATAGCATGTTAATGTGGCAATATAATAGGATCAGTCAGTCAAAACTGTATAAAAATATATCACAGACATCCAATATCATTAGCAAAAATACAAAAAATAGAAACAAACAAGCAATTGTAACAAAGACGCCAACAATAAAGTTGCTGTATTTGATAGTTAACATGACAAAGACACCAACGTGACAAAGTTACTGATGTAAATATAGTGTTGTTGACTGTACAAACCGTAAAATATAAGACCTTACTCGATGAGGTACAAGGATAGAGAACCCCTTGCGAAAGAGTCGCGACTCAAGAACTGACTGAACCAGAAACACTCAAAGTAAAAAAATCTCTACAGCGGCATGCATGCATATTGAAAGAAAATTCCTTTTTTTTTTTTACCGAGATACAGCAGAGACCATTGCATAACACAATGCTGAAACTAAACAGATTAAGTTATCACACAAAAAAAAAGACAAGGGCTCAAACTGCACCAACTAGTACAATACAGGAATTAATGGTTGACACAGAGAAGTGTCTTGTCTGAATAAAAAACATCAAAACATAGCATCTATAACTCTGGACAATCATGTATTATTTGCAATTGTTGAAATTGAAAAAGGAAGACATCAGTCTATAAATTATGAAAAATGTGCAAGGATCAATGTACCATCACTAAAATTAAGGGGCCAACAATAATCCTTGGAAACAAGATATGCCAATGCCGATGCCAATAAAAGTGCATAACAAATATCATATATTTATCATTAGGTGATCCCGTAAACTGAAATAATCACCAGCTTTAAAACAAAAATGTTGACGCCAACCCGACACCGACGCCTGCGGAAACATAAGAAAGAAGTCTCGCTATGTGACTCCTTCAAGATGAGACAATTAAAGCAAACCCAAAAAATATTTCATTCACAAATGGAACATTCTTTTATGGAGTTAAGCCTGCCAATTGATATTTTATTGTATGTTTTTCTTTGTTGTGATGTTATGTTATTGTTTCAGAAAAACGGAGAAGGTTTGGTACCATAAATCCCGCTGCAAATGTTTGCACCTGATCTAAGTCTGGTATCTGATGTACACCACATCTTCCTATATCTATAGACCTATATATTAACAGAAATAGTTAGTTTGATGGTTTTATTTATCAAATCATACAGCTTTTAAGCAAATCTAACACAAATTTCAAGTCTTTGATATTATTGCAAGTTTGTGTAAAAATGAAAAAAAGTTGTACAGCAGAACGTTTGCTAGGATAACCATTGAAAACAACACGTGAATCGGGATTTAGATGTATATTTTGAAATGCGCTAATTATTCCTGCTTTGTTTATTTTACAATTTTGCACAGCTGATAATAGAAACAGTAGTGAAATTGAAAATTCAAATGTCAAATTTTCAAAACGCTCATGTCCTGTGTTGATAAATATATATTTGTCTTTCATACATTAAAGATTTGTCAGGGAAAAAATATTTATGAATGTAATAATTATATTTACTTGTGTCACATAAAAACAATTAACAGAATAAATTATCTTATTGATTTTTTTAATTACTCTTTCCAAGTCGGTTAAGTTGGTTAAGTTTCTGAGGCTTTTTGATCAACATTAGAATTGAAAAAAAACCGTAATGAGTCTTTACACACGTTTTAAATCTGTCTTTAAAGACAGAATAATCACTAGTTTAGCAACGCACTCGTCTTGCTTTCATCACAAGTATGTTTTATATCCACTGACCAGGCCCAAATCACGATCTAAATTGCATGTGCATGTTGAGTTACTTTATCGCAATTGATAACTTATTTCTGGACTAACTAATATGATTATCATGACATTTGTTTGCTACCTTCAAGGATTTGTTTTTTTATAAAGATTATTAATTTCACTGAATGCATCACATCATGATGATATTTTGAAAATCAGCGTACGCAATAAAACAAAATCTTTAATAGTAAATCTGAATGTTTAATTTTTATATTGAACCAACATTGCATCTGTTTACGGCTTTGTTGGCTGAAATGAATAACTATGTAGATTTGGAACCAAATGTAAATACAAACGAGTGTTTTAAAATTTACGAGGTAGAGTATACGAATTTACATATTGTACTTACAATATATTACTAGTCACATTTGTAATTAATATCGGTTCAAAGTAGTTTGTAAAATTTCAGTTTCAAGGCAGTATTTATCCGATAATAATAAATTCAAATGAAGATGATTATACTTCAGATTGTGCACAGTTTTAAGAAAAATAATTATATTTACCTTTCTAAAGATCCTGAGATCACCCCATTTGTTTGTGGCAGTGCTCGTGTTGCACAACAGTTTATAAGTTCCTTTGTTGAATTTGGTATACCGTTGTTGTCCATAGATCGTTAGCCATTGGCCTGTAAGTTCGTTTTCGACTTATTAGTTTGATTTTTTACACAACTTTAACATGGCTTAGCATCAGTGATTTAATGGACAAGATAAGAATCATCACAGATAAACTATTTTGGATAGAGTTTTGTCTCTTTGAAATGTTATCTTATGGAAAATTCCGTTGATAGCGCTTTCATGTCCTAATTCTTTTTAAATATATTTGTAAAACAATTTACAGAACCAATAATTAAAAAGATAGATGTTGGCTTTAAGATAAATAAGGCAAGAGTAGTATACCGCTGTTCGAAATTCATAAATCGATAGAAAAAAATCAAATCCAGGTTACAAACTAAAACTGAGGGAAGAGCATCAAATATAAAAACTAACTACGACTATTACTAAAATATGTGCAACGCGGAAGACTTCGAAACTCTGTTTTGTTTTAATATATTATTGTTACACATACTGGGTACTGATAAAAGAACTTACAACTTGGTCCCAGTTGGCCATTTTGCTCCGTAAGTTTCTACTTTCTTCCACTCATTTCTTGTAATGTTTCTACATCAGCGATACTAATGGTAAATTCAATCTTATTTTTACAAAACGGCGTGAATAAATTATCAAAATTGAAGATAAATACAAATTCTACAACAATCAAACAAGTACTGATTTTGCAATATTCAACGTTGGTATTCTTAAAAACAATTGAAGTTATCCTCATTTCCCTTTTGCATTTACTAACAGTACGTGTGTTTACTTAGAAACTGACAAATAACTGAGGAGCTAAGATTCTAACTCTCTAAGGCAGAGTTGATATTTGTTGAAATAGGATATTCTTTTTATAACCCTTTTTTTAATATAGTTCCTAAGGTTTTAAAAAATTTTGTACGGCTTTGTTTATGTTATTATTTCATTGGTCCTGATAAAGTTAAATATAGAACAGGCTGTGGATGCAGGAAATTTATTATGAAGTATTATCTTCATGTACTTTATATACTTGTGTATACTGTTGATTCTAGTTAAACAACTACCACTGATACACAATGATTGAAATAAAGACAAATAGTATCATCTGCTCAAAAGTTTATCAAGATTGGGAAGAACATACACAAGAGGGAAAATATGATAAAATATTATTAGATGATTAATATCAGCACTTACAAAAACAAAATATATGTAACTATATAATTTTGTAATTTTAAATTTTGAAACGTTCAATTCAAATATAATGATAATAGCATATGCAGTCACAGCAATACCAAATAATTATGTTATCATATACATCTATACAATATTCGACATCGACATATTAATGTCATACTGCCTTTATTAACATAAAAAAATGCTTCCTCAGGTAAGAAATTAACATTGAAAAATAAATCGGTCCTTTTTTATTGCGTGGAAATCATACCACAACTGAAGATGTTTTTGGTATCAGATGACAAATGCCTAATCTATAATAACACTTATCCTACCTTCATGACAGATATGTTGTTGTCTCCGCAGATAAAGCCCCAAACAACATCGTTTTTGTGGGTAAAACTCATTACATTAAATGCTTGATAAACGAATGAAGTATTAAAAATTCACTTAGAAACTCAACATTTACCCTAACGACACTTACCAAAGAGGAAATCCTGGATAATCATAGGTCTGTTCTATGTTCCTTTTGAAAATTTCAACCAAAGATGAAGAACTGGATCTTCCATCACTGTATTGGATACCTAAACTACATAAGTGTCCTTACACACAACGGTATATTGCTGGGTCTTCCAAGTGCTCTTGTATATTGACAATATTGGGCAGGCAAACCAAACGAACATAGCATGTTAATGTGGCAGTATAATAGAATCAGGCATTCAAAACTGTATAAACATATATAACTGACAAACAATATCAGTTGATTAAAGTAAAAAACAAAAAACAAACAAACAAATATAACAAAGTCGCCAACAATAAATTGCCGTAGTTGATAGTAAACCTGAAAAAGACAACAACACATTCTGTTTTGAAGTTGATAGTAAACGTGACAAAGTCGTTGATGTAATAAAAATGTTGTTGACTGTACAAACCGTATAAAATGAAATATCACTCAATGAAGTACAAGGATAAACGAACCCATTTTGTACGAATCGCGACTCAAGAACTGACTAAACCAAAAACACCCAAAGTAATAAACTCGACAGTGGCATGCATGCATATTGAAATGAAAAATTTCTTTTTTTCCCCGAGATACAGCAGAGACCATTGCATAACACAACTCAGACACTAAACAGATTAAGATATCCCACAAAAAAAACACAGACAAGGGTTCAAACGGCGCCAATTAGTACAATACAAGAATTAATGGTTGACACAGAATAGTGTCTTGTCTGAATATTAAACATCAAAACATAGAATCTATAATTGATGACAATCATGTATTATTTGCAATCGTTGGAATTGAAAAAGGAATGCAACAGTCTGTAAATTATGAAAAATTTGCAAAGATCAATGTACCATTTAAGGGACCAAAAATAATTCATGGAAACAAGATATGCAATTGCCATTGCTTATACAGGTGCATAACAAATATCAGGTGATCCCGTAAACTGACCTAGTCACAAACTTTAAAAAATGTTGACGCCGAACCCGACACCGACGCCTACGGAAACATAGAAACTTGAAAACAGCACGTGAATCGGGCTTTAGATTTATATTGAAACATGTGCTAATCATTTCTACTGTTTTTATTTTTACACATTTCAACAGCTGATAATAGAAACAGTAGTAGAAATGTACAATTTTCAACATTGCCATTGAAAACAACACGTGAATCGGGATTAAGATTTTTATTACAAAATGCGCTAATCATTTCTTCTGTTGTTGTTGGTTTTTTTTTACATATTTCAAGAGTTGAGAATAGAAACAGTAGTAGAATTCGACAATTTAAATGTCAAATTTTCAAAACGTTCATTTCCTGTGCTGATAAATATATATATGTCTTCCAAAAATTAAGGATTGACAAGGAAAAATATTTATGAATGCAAAAATTATATTTACTTGTGTCACATAAAAACAATTATCAGAATAATTTATCTTATCTATTTTTTAATTTAATAACAGAATACGACAGATAATCGGAAAAAATATAAAAAGACTTGAATACTCTTTCCAAGTTGGTAAAGTTTCTGAGGCTTTTTGATCTACATAAAAATTGAAAAAAAAACTAATGAGTCTTTACACACGTTTTAAATCTATCTTCAAAGGCAGAATAATCACTAGTTTAGCAACGCACTCGTCTTGCTTTTATCACAATTATGTTTTTATATCCACTGACCAGGCCCAAATCACGATCTAAATTGCATGTGCATGTTTAGTAACTTTATCGCAATTGATAGCTGATTTTAGGACTTACTAATATGATTATCATGACATTTGTTTGCTGCCATCAAGAAATTATTTTTTTATAAAGAATGTCTAAATTATTAATTTTTAAACGAATGCATCACAACATGATGATATTTTGCAATTTTGAATACGCATTAAAACAAAAGCTATAATAGTTAATCTGAATGTTATTTCTTTTATATTGAACCAACATCGCATCCGTTTACAGCCTTTGTTGAATTACTATATAGCTTTGGAACTACAAATGTGAAGACAAACGAGTGTTTTAAAATTTACGAGGTAGAGTATACGTATTTACATATTATGCTTACTGCAATATATTACTTGTCACATTTGTAATTAAATATCGGTTCAAAATAGTTTGTATCATAAAAGGCCGGTCAAATGTAAGTTTTGAGGCAGTATTTATCCGATAATGATAAATTCAAATGAAATTAAAAACCAATTGTTCAGAGAACAATTGAAGGTCTTTCCACTAGTAAAGATCTATTTTGATATGGAAATATGAAAAATCAGTTTAAAATGTTAGTTCCTATGGCTTTATGATGTATTAATATCAATTTAAAGCAAAGGTCAAAATCTAGAACATCCTATTAACCTATGACCTTGACCTCAATTTCAAGGTCACAAACCAAGGATCTTAAATCAAAAGACTCTAGGTCTTTAATATGTTTGGTTAAAGAGTAATATCACTTTACGGGTAAACCTAAATATAAGATGGGCAAAAACTCCCATTTATTATTTGCGCACCCTTTCAACCAAAATATACAAGTAAGGACATGTCGCAAATAACAATTTATGAAAAATTATTTGTCGATATGTCATACGGTATTTGAAAATCAGTGAAAATAAGCAAAAATCAAAAATTTAGAACATGACCTTGACCTTTGACCTTGACCTCATTTTCATTTTTTTGGACCAAGGACCTCAAATCTGAAGACCCTAGGTCTCTATCACTTATGGTTTACCAGTTAGAAATGCATATTACTTATATCATTTACATAAGGGGAAATAACTCTCATATGGAGTCTCTGGAAAGCTTCGGTCCAAATGAATTGCCTAATCCTGAAGATGTAACGAGCAATTTGGTAAAATAAATTTGTCGTAATCTTTTACGGTTGTGAAGGAGTAGTGGCCACAAGAAAAACAGTGTTTGGGGAGATAACTCTTACAACGCAAAGTATTTGGTTACGCAGTTGTCAGTTTTAAAAGCGCATACACTTTACGATATCATATTCCAAATATCTAAGCGACATCTTTTGAAACATCAATACTACGCAAGAAAAAAATTAGGCGGAAGAAAAAAAAAAAATAATAATTAAAAACCAATTGTTCAGAGAACAATTGTAGGTCTTTTCACTAGTAAAGATCTATTTTGATATTGAAATATGAAAAATCAGTTTAAAATGTTAGTTCCTATGGCTTTATAATGTATTTATATGTATTTAAAGCCAAGGTCAAAATCTAGAGCGTCATATAAACCTATGACCTTGACCTCAATTTCAAGTTCACAAACCAAGGACCTTAAATCAAAAGACCCTAGGTCTTTAATATGTTTGGTTTATTAGTAATATCACTTTACGTGTAATTCTAAATGTAAGATGGGCAAAAACTCCCATTTATTGTCTGCGCACCCTTTCAACCAAAATATACAAGTAAGGACATGTCGCAACTAACAATTTATGAAAAATTATTTGTCGATATTTGAAAATAAATGAAAATAAGCCAAAATCAAAATTTAGAATATGACCTTGACCTTTGACCTTGACCTCATTTTTATCATTTCGGACCAAGGACCTCAAATCTAAAGACCCTATGTCTTTATCACTTATGGTTTACCATTTAGAAATGCATATCACTTAATAAAATGGAAAAGGGGGAATAACTCTCATATGGAGTCTCTGTAAAGCTTCGGTCCAAATGAATATCCTAATCCTGAAGATGTAACGAGCAATTTGGTAAAATAAATTTGTCGTAATCTTTAACGGTTGAGAAGGAGTAGTGGCCACAAGAAAAACAGTGTTTGGGGAGATAACTCTTACAACGTATAGTATTTTGTTACGCAGTTGTAAATTTTTAAAGCGTATAAACTATACGATACCATATTTCAAATATCTAAGCGACATCTTTTGAAACATCAATAATACGCAAGAAAAAAAATTAGGCGGAAGAAAAAAAAAAATTAATAATAATAATAATCAGAACAAATTCAATAGGTCTTTCCACGGAAAGGTGGAAAGACCTAATAATCAGAACAAATTCAATAGGTCTTTCCACGGAAAGGTGGAAAGACCTAATAATTAAAAACCAATTGTTCAGAGAACAATTGTAGGTCTTTCCACTTGTAAAGATCTATTTTGATATTGAAATATGAAAAATCAGTTTAAAATGTTAGTTCTTATGGCTTTATGATGTATTTATATGAATTTAAAGTAAAGGTCAAAATGTAGAACGTCGTTTTAACATATGACCTTGACCTCAATTTCAAGGTCACAAAGCAAGGACCTTAAATCAGAAGACCCTAGGTCTTTAATATGTTTGGTTAATGAGTAATATAACTTTACACGTAATTCTAAATGTAAGATGGACAAAAACTCCAATTTATGGGCTGCGCACCCTTTAACCAAAATATACAAGTAATGGACATGTAGCAACTAACAATTTATGAAAAAAATATTTATCGAAATGTCATACGGTATTTGAAAATAAGTGAAAATAAGCCAAAATCAAAATTTAGAATATGACCTTGACCTTTGACCTTGATCTACTTTTTATTTTTTTGGACCAAGGACTTCAAATCTAAAGACCCTATGTCTCTATCACTTATGGTTTACCATTTAGAAATGCATATCACTTAATTAAATGGAAAAGGGGGAATAACTCTCATATGGAGTCTCCGTAAAGCTTCGGTCCAAATGAATATCCTAATCCTGAAGATGTAACGAGCAATTTGGTAAAATAAATTTGTCGTAATCTTTAACGGTTGCCAAGGAGTAGTGGCCACAAGAAAAACAGTATTTGGGGAGATAACTCTTACAACGTAAAGTATTTTGTTACGCGGTTGTAAATTTTTAAAGCGTATAAACTATACGATATCATATTCCAAATATCTAAGCGACATCTTTTGAAACATCAATACTACGCAAGAAAAAAATTAGGCGGAAGAAAAAAAAAAATAATAATCAGAACAAACCCTATAGGTCTTTCCACGGAAAGGTGGAAAGACCTAAATATTATACTTCATATTGTGCAGTTTTAAAAAAAGAATTATATTTACCTTCTAAAGATCCTGAGATCATCCCGTTTGTTTTTGGAAGTGCTTGTGTTGTAAAACAGTTTATAGTTTTCTTTGTTGAATTTGGTATACCGTTGTTGTTCATAGATCGTTTGCCATTGGCCTGTCAGTTCGTTTTTCGACTTATTAGCTTGATTTTGTTACACAACTTATATCATCGGTCAGCATCAGTAATTTCTCGGACAAGATAAGAAATCATAACAGATAAACTATTTATATGAAACTATTGTTTTTTTTAAATTTGCTAATGAAACCTATGAATCTTGCTCTTTACTTTCTTATCTCTTTCGAATCAAGATCCATATAAATGCAGTGATATATAGAGGACAACAGGTGACCAATGTTTTGATTTTTTTTTTCTAAAGTTGTTGGGGATATGAGATTGTTTTCTTCTTTTAATATCCTATTTTGCCTATCCTACAAAACATAGACAAATTAGTTTGCAGCAGAAAACTCAAACTTCTCTTACGAAAATAGTAGAATTATCAAAATTCACTTAATTATAATTATTTATTATAGAAAAATATCCGAACTTGTGAGGACAGTGCTATTGTGGAAAATGAAATAAAAAGACTTTTCAATTTCGAATGGTTCCCATCTATTTATCACATTTCACATATATTTCTAATTTCAGATTCATTCCTGTACCATTATAAACTGCATTTCATTGACACTTCACGTACCTAACAAGTTAATCAGGTAAACGTGTTTCGCCCACGGTTATCATATCACACGTTCCTTTGCAGCTGATATAAATTCTTACCGAAGCGAATACTTGCTAAACTCCCGTTAACGTCACTTAAACGTCATTTTTTACATTTATGTAAAAGTTACATTTTTTTATGTCTGGTACTTGTTTGATTACGGATGTAGTTAGATGGTATTAAAAAATATACAGAGAGTTTAAAATTGGTTGCATGATCAAAAGAGTTTAATCAAGAACAAAATAAGCTAAACATATTAAAAAGATATCGATCTTCTTTTGATGATTTTTGATTTTTTTTTTAAATTGGTGGGAAGAATTACTCTAGCTTTTATCATATATTTAGCATTGTCTCAAATTGAATTGGTTGAATTGATATACAGTTTTTATTTGTGGACCTTTTAAAGCTGACAACGCTCACTATTGAAAGCCACACCGGGAACTATATTTGTTAACTTTTTAGCCATTTGGTCTCTTTTGAATTGTTGTTTCATGAGCAATAGTACTATATCTTCTAAATTGGATAATAAGTCGCGTTGTGGTATTTCAAATTAAAATAGAAAAGGGAAACAAAAATAACGAACTCTGAAACAAATTCAAAAACGACACGGTCCACAAAAACAGGTCAAATAAACACTATCAATCGACGGAACAAGTAAAAAACGACCATATAACTGATTTGTTTACATGCAGTTTTCGACAAAAATGGTGGGTTAAATCCGGTTTGATAGCTAGATAAGCCTTATCATTCTATGACAGTTGTTTATATTTGCGTTAAATTGCAAACATGGCAAACATGGCAAACCACCCAAAGCAGCTCAATCATTGTGTAAAGATACACCACAGACAAACAACACAACTGACGAAAGAATTAAAATCAACATAAAAATGAATCTTCCTATAACAAAATATATCTGCCTTGACCATTCTGTTTTATGATTATTCGATGTAGTGAAATTATATGCTTGGGTTTATAAACAGCGATGCACATACAGGCACAATATCGTTTGCGAGCTTTGTCTGTCGAAACAACAACATACCTGTCATGGAGGTAGGAAACCTGCTTTGCAATGATTGGGTCTTTGAAGATAGATGTATGGCGGGTTTTCATAGATTCATCAAGTAACTTAATTCTGATTTGGATCAACAACCTCAGAGATTTAACCCATTCGGAAAAAGTATACACGTACCTACCAAGTTAATTAGGTAAACGTGTTTCACCCACGGTTATCATATCACACGTTCCTTTGTTGCTGATATAAAATGCTTTTATTGCTTTTAATTTACATTTCTCTTTCACCCACGTATAATGCTCTTTATTTTATGGCAGGCATAAATATATATCATTATCGAAATTAAAAATTGAAAAATTGATATTTTTATTTACAGTTGTTTCAGCTGTTCAAATATTTGAAGAGGAGTAGGATCAATTATCGCATTTTGTAATGAATATTAATCCTGAATCACGTGTCAGTATGCTTTAGCTTATTGTTTCAATGTCCCCTTGATATCCATCGCCTCTCTTGTATGCACAGTTATTTTATCATATCTTCTGTTTTACCCAATTGCTGGTTTTATTTATAATCTTGCAATATAATGAAAACTTCATGTGTGGTCATTGTTCCTCAAATATGCATGTATAAACCTTTGCAAACATATAGACAGTAATGCCATGACTAAACATGAACAAATGATAAACAACAGTACAAAAACCACAGAAAGCAGAACACAACAAACTTAGAAGCACAAACCAAATCAACACCTGGGGTTATATTGGATGTTTTATGGACGCCGATATTGAATGGCTGACCGTTATAGAAAAAACTTGGTAACAGATGAACATTGATTTGTTATAGATCTATTATACTTGTCGCAGCCACAAGTTCGAACATCTTTCCTAGTTGTTGACATGACTTCATTTAATATAAGAGCTCATAATAAGGGATTAAAAAGCAGTGTCTATTGGATCGTTAGAAATTACTTTCTGTTCTGTAGCTCATAAAAAAAGTTTTGGCACAAACTTTTTGAACTTTTGATCCTCAGTGATGTACAACTTTGTACTATTTTGACTTTCGAACGTTTGTATCTGGGCGTCACTGGTAAGTCTTGTGTGGACGAGGCGCGCTTCTGGCGTATTGAATTTTAAACCTGTTGCATTAATTTTGTTAGCTATTATTCGTGTGTTTCTTTGTCTAATATGTTCTTCTATTTATGTGTACTGTAATGTTATGTTGTCATTTAATGTTATATTTAACATTGCCATTAAAGCGGGAGGTTTGGCATGCCACAAAACCAGGTTCAACCCACCATTTTTTTCTTTATATAAAATGTCCTGTACCAAGTCAGGAATATGGCCATTGTTATATTATAGTTCGTTTCTGTGTGTGTTACATGTTAGCGTTGTGTTGCCGTTGTGTCGTTTGTTTTCTATTCTTTTTGAGTGACATTTTTGGGCATATTTGATAGATTTTTCATTTTTAAGCTAGAATTGGAGCGTTTTTAATGAGTAAATTAGTTAAAATCTTTCACAGAAACTTATTGAATCAACTGAAATAGATTCTTAAGTGTTTAAAAAGTGTCTACAATCATTCGTCAGATGAACTTGAAATTTGAGGCCAAAATCGGCCCTTACCTGACCTACTCCTTTTAATGTTGTGTCGTTGTTCTCCTCTTATATGTAATGCGTTTTCCTCAGTTTTAGTTTGTTACCCCGATTTTGGTTTTTTTTCAATCGATTTACGAGTTTTGAACAGCGGTATAATACTGTTGCCTTCATTTGTAAGTCGTTCCTGATGACGTTGTTATTGATCTATGCTGTTTTTCTGAAAACTTGTTTTTTAGTTTACGTGTTGCCTGTTTTCGTCTTTCCTTTATCAAAGTGAAATGGGTCTTTTTTCTTCATTTTAAGCTCATATATTAGGTCATTTTTGTGGGTTAAAGAATTTACGTGTACCAGTGGTTTCTATACTATAAACCCACAAAAATTACCAAATATATGTCCTTAAAATGAAGAAAAAGGACACAAACTGAGAATTGAAAAGAAAAAGCAAATGCACTTTATTTACAGTAATAAATGTTCACAATGTGCTGATAAGCGCTAAAATTATTCATGTGTTATTAAATTAATAAAAAAGGGAATTTGGGAAAAAAAGGAGGAGCCGGGCTAAAAAAACAATTGGCCTGTCCCAAAGTACCTATGACATTTGATACCTTTTTTGAAATTCTCCAGTCATTAAATCTTTTACAAAAATTCATTGATTATAAAAAGAAGATGTGGTATGATTGCCAATGAGACAACTCTCCACAAGAGACCAAAATGACACACAAATAAACAACTATAAGTCACCGTACGGCTTTTAACAATGAGCAAAGCCCCTACCGCATAGTCAGCTATAACCGGAAGGTCCCGAAATGACAACAAGAAAACGAACGGCCTTATTTATTTACAAAAAATGACAAAAAAAACAAATATGCAACACATAAACAAACGACAACCACTGAATTACAGGCTCCTGACTTGAATGTTCATAATATACTTAATGTATGTTCATATTGAAAATTATGGAAATAAAGGCAGAGGGATAAAAAAAACATTGTCCTGTTCCCTCGTTTCTATGACTTTGATACTTTTTCTAAAATTCTCCAGTCATTAAATTTTTTACAAAATTTTTCAGACACCACTTTACATATTTTTAACCAAGCTCTGAATGCCCGCGATTTCGCCGGTGTGTTCTGGTATGATTTTAAACATGTATTTTAATATTGTGGTATGTATTTCTTAACATATCATTATTAATTAATATTATAGTTTTAAATTGAATTAAACTGCAATCAAATAAAATGCTGTTTAAATATACTCTCTGGTTTTTTTACGGTATGGTTCGTGGGCTTTTTCAATTTATCGTAGTCAGAACGTGTCCCTGATATTTGAACTATGATCTTTTCTTTTTTTAAATGAAAGGCAAAACAGTATCCGTTTTTGGTCTAACCTAGATTATATGGAATATGTTTGACAGAACAGTAAGTTGATAACATTATAAAAGTGATAATGGAAACCGAAAATGTGTCAAAGAGAAAACAACTTGAAAAAGGAGCAGAAAACAAACCAAGGCCACCAATTGATCTTCAACACAGAGGCAAAATCTCGCACCTGGAGGTAGCCTTCAACAGGCTTCTAAGCAAAAAATTGTGAACGCAATGCTTACTTTGCAAAACTATTTATATGAATACGTTATCAGTAGTATTTATACAATCATTATTATTTTCTAATGTCTTTTACATCGTCCACTAGAAAATCATACTTTGCATCCATTGTTCTTCATTCCAATTAAGTCAGTAATTATCCCAGCTATGATATTGCTTTCATTCTCATTGTTATCGGATAAACCGAAGGAAGACATCTTCCATTATCACCTGCCACTTTATGGTATGATTTGTAAGCATGTCGTTAACTTGTCTTTATCAAGTAGCACTTTGTAATATCTATTACAATTCATACTAAACTAGATTTTGCAATATTATCAGCTATAATAGATTCTATCGTTTCACATAACAGCATCTTTATCTGAAAAAGATCATTTTGTTCGCAATAGTCTATAGCCGTTCTTCCCGATACGTCCTTTTTCGTAATGTAAGCACCTTTCTGCAATAAAAACTGTACAAATGTAAGAATTTCTTTTTCCTTTGTTGTTGACTGACATGCGGTAATAAGTAAAGTAGACTTCGAAGAGTTCTTGAAATTAACACCGCTAAACGCCATCAATTGTTCTTGAGCCTGAACAAAATTACCGTCAAGTACTAAGTTGAATAACTTCTGAAAATCTTCTCCAGATTTCAACCTGACAAACTGACTTTTCTTGATGCATCTTTTAACTTCTTTTCTTATTTTTGATATCAAAGCCATGATTATTCTGGCATGTTCACATCAGCGCATCGTTTTATATAGGTAGAATCACGTGATGTCTTCAAATGTCAAAATATCATAATTAAACCCCTTATATGGTTTAAAGCTTGTTTTGTATTCTGCAAATGTATTCAAAGACAAGAAATCAAATGACGTACATGTAAGCAACTATAGGTCATCATACAGCTCGCACAAAAGAGAAAACCCCTTACCACATATTAAGCTGAAAAAGCTATAAGCCTGCGACATACCAAATGTAAACTATTCACAAAATCCGATGTACAAATAAAAAAAAACAGATTTGATATACAGTAACAAATAAAAACCACTGAATTACATGATCTCTACGTGGCACTGTATAATGAAGTTTGTTTAAACATGTTTAGGGGAGCCCAACCTGGGACAGAGATGAAACCATACTTCATAAGAATAAACTTTACAGAGCAATAATCGACATACAAATATAATATACACCAAAAAACTAAATAATCATTCAATAAAAGGTTCTTGATTTTGGACTTTCACATACGAAATGTGGTGGTATGAAAAATATTAGTAGGCACACCATCATCCCTAACTATTTGACAATGAGGCAGAAGCACAACATTTACAAAAAACTATAAAGATCAGTTAAATAGGATTTGACTTATTAGATCGATACAAAGTAAGACAAACAGCTTACAAAACAGTTAAATACCACCAAACTAACCAAACTACCCTTTTGAAAGTACTCGCAGTTTCTGGTGCTTTTTGTGAATGTTTCGTAAAATATTTTTACATCATGATTCTGTCCTTTACTGTTTATATCTTATAATTGAGAATCAACAATAAAATTAGATTAGATTATAAAAACATCTTACAGTATAATGCTATTGTCCGTGGTAAATGTATTAATTGTTAATTTCTTCCAATATATATTGTGATATAACAACCACCTCTTCTAATGGAGAGGACAACTAACACTCATACTTAATCTATGTGACACGTAAGAAAATTAATTAGAAGCGCATTTACACAACATGTGTTAACCTACATTTAGGTGAAGCCGAAATGAATTCGATTTTGTATTAACATTCATTAAAACAAAATTGAATGTTACATCTGACGTTATGTCTGTTGAATTAAACACATGTTTTAAAAACTATTATTGTCTATTATTAAACAAACTTCATTATACAGTGCCACGTAGAGATCCTGTAATTCAGTGGTTTTTATTTGTTACTGTATATTAAATCTGTTTTTATTTGATTTGTACATCGGATTTTGTGAATAGTTTACATTTGGTATGTCGCAGGCTTATAGCTTTTTCAGCTTAATATGTGGTAAGGGGTTTTCTCATTGTTGCGAGCTGTATGATGACCTATAGTTGCTTACATGTACGTCATTTGATTTCTTGTCTTTGAATACATTTGCAGAATACAAAAAAGCTTTAAACCATATAAGGGGGTTTAATTATGATATTTTGACATTTGAAGACATCACGTGATTCTACCTATATAAAACGATGCGCTGATGTTAACATGCCAGAATAATCATGGCTTTGTTATCAAAAATAAGAAAAGAAGTTAAAAGATGCATCAAGAAAAGTCAGTTTGTCAGGTTGAAATCTGGAGAAGATTTTCAGAAGTTATTCAACTTAGTACTTGACGGTAATTTTGTTCAGGCTCAAGAACAATTGATGGCGTTTAGCGGTGTTAATTTCAAGAACTCTTTGAAGTCTACTTTACTTATTACCGCATGTCAGTCAACAACAAAGGAAACAGAAATTCTTACATTTGTACAGTTTTTATGGAGAAAGGTGCTTACATTACGAAAAAGGACGTATCGGGAAGAACGGCTATAGACTATTGCGAACAAAATGATCTTTTTCAGATAAAGATGCTGTTATGTGAAACGATAGAATCTATTATAGCTGATAATATTGCAAAATCTAGTTTAATATGAATTGTAATAGATAATACAAAGTGCTATTTGATAAAGACAAGTTAACGACATGCTTACAAATCATAACATAAAGTGGCAGGTGATAATGGAAGATGTCTTCCTTCGGTTTATCCGATAACAATGAGAATGAAAGCAATATCATAGCTGAGATAATTACTGACTTTATTGGAATGAAGAACAATGGATGCAAAGTATAATTTTCTAGTGGACGATATAAAAAAGACATTTGAAAATAATAATGATTGTATAAACACTACTGATAACGTATTCAAATAAATAGTTTTGCAAAGTAAGCATTGTGTTCACAATTTTTTGCTTAGAAGCCTGTTGAAGGCTACCTCCAGGTGCAAGATTTTGCCTCTGTGTTGAAGATCAATTGGTGGCCTTGGTTTGTTTTCTGCTCCTTTTTCAAGTTGTTTTCTCTTTGACACATTTTCGGTTTCCATTATCACTTTTATAATGTTATCAACTTACTGTTCTGTCAAACATATTCCATATAATCTAGGTTTGATCAAAAACGGATACTGTTTTGCCTTTCATTTAAAATAAGAAAATATCATAGTTCAAATATCAGGGACACGTACTGACTACGATAAATTGAAAAAGCCCACGAACCATACCGTAAAAAACAAAGAGTATATTAAAACAGCATGTTATTTGATTGCAGTTTAATTCAATTTAAACTATAACATTAATTAATAATGATATGTTAAGAAATACATACCACGATATTAAAATACATGTTTAAAATCATACTAGAACACACCGGCGAAATCGCAGGCATTCAGAGCTTGGTTGAAAATATGTAAAATGGTGTCTGAAAAATTTTGTAAAAAATTTAATGACTGGAGAATTTTAGAAAAAGTATCAAAGTCATAGAAACGAGGGGACAGGACAATGTTTTTTTTTTATCCCTCTTCCTTTATTTCCATAATTTTCAATATGAACATACATTAAGTACATTAAGAACATTCAAGTCAGGAGCCTGTAATTCAGTGGTTGTCCTTTGTTTATGTGTTGCATATTTGTTTTTTGGTCATTTTATGTAAATAGATAAGGCCGTTCGTTTTCTCGTTGTCATTTCGGGACCTTCCAGCTATAGCTGACTATGCGGTAGGGGCTTTGCTCATTGTTGAAGGCCGTACGGTGACTTATAGTTGTTTATTTCTGTGTCATTTTGGTCACTTGTGGAGAGTTGTCTCATTGGCAATCATACCACATCGTCTTTTTATAATCAATAAAATTGAGAAAGGAAATGGTGAATATGTCAAAGCGACAACCACCCGACCATAGAGCAAACAACAGCCGAAGGCAACCAATGGGTCTTCAATGTAGCGAGAATTCCCGCACCCGTAGGTGTCTTTCAGCTGGCCCCTAAAATATGCATAATAGTACAGTGATAATGGACGTCATACTAAACTCCGAATTATACACAAGAAACTAAAATTTAAAATCATACAAGACTAACAAAGGCCAAAGGCTCCTGACTTGGGACAGGCGCAAAATTGCGGCGGGGTTAAACATGTTTATGAGATCTCAACCCTCCCCCTATACCTCTAGCCAATGTAGAAAAGTAAAAGAATAACAATACGCACATTAAAATTCAGTTCAAGAGAAGTCCGAGTCCGATGTCAAAAGATGTAACAAAAGAATATAAATAAAATGACAATAATACATAAATAACAACAGACTACTAGCAGTTAACTGACATGCCAGCTCCAGACCTCAATTGAACTGATTGAAAGATTATGTCTTCATCATATGAATATCAGGTACAATCCCTCCCGTTAGGGGTTTAGTATCATACTATCATAAAATATATGAGAAGAACATAACCCGTGTCATGCCAACAACTGTTTTTTTAGAAATAAATGTGTTTAGTTCCGATGCAAAGACCCTATCAGTGAATCAATGTTAAAGCCAAAATATGCAATCTTTAATGACCTGACAACAGTATCGTAACTATATCCCCTTTTAATAAGTCTATTTAAAGGTTTTGTTAGTTTCTGAGGAGAATACTGACATTTTTGTGCTTTATAAAGAATATTTCCATAAAATTTTGGATGTGAAATACATGAACGTATAAGATGTCTGCATGTTGAGTTATATTTACGAATTATTTCCTTATACCGGTGATAAAATTTAGTAAATGTTTTGACCAGTTTGTGATATCGAAAACCCTGGTGTAATAATTTTTCAGTAATACATAAATTTCTCTCGCTAAAATCTAATACATTGTTACATACACGAGCGAATCGTACAAGTTGAGATATATAAACACCATAAGATGGTGATAAGGGAACGTCACCATCTAAAAATGGATAATTAACAATAGGAAATGAAAAATCATCTCTTTTATCATAAATTTTTGTATTAAGCTTCCCGTTTATGATATAGATATCAAGATCGAGGAAAGGGCAGTGGTCATTGTTATCATTAGCTTTATTTAAAGTAAGTTCTACAGGATAAATTTCTTTAGTATACATACTGAAGTCGTCATTATTTAGAGCCAATATATCATCCAAATATCTAAAAGTATTGTTAAATTTTTGTATCAAATGTTGTTTTGATGGGTCTTTGCTAATTTTGGTCATAAATTGTAACTCATAACAATACAAAAACAGGTCCGCAATAAGTGGTGCACAGTTAGTCCCCATTGGAATTCCAATAACTTGACGATATACGGAATCTCCAAAGCGAACAAAAATGTTATCAAGTAAAAATTCAAGTGCATAAATAGTATCAAAGCATGTCCAATTGACATAGTTCTTTTCTTTATTGCTACTAAAAAATGATCTAAAAGAGTTTGAACATATGTACTCGCATTCCGACTTTTTAAATGCCCAGTTAATTAGGGATGTGAATTTTTTCTTAATAAGAATATGAGGCAAAGTGGTATATAGGGTAGAAAAATCAAAACTTTGAACAGATTCAAAATCACCAATATATGCATGCAATTTATCAAGTACTTCCAACGAGTTTTTGACACTCCAAAAGTAATTAATTCCACTATTTTCAAAGGCCTTATTTGAACAATTTATTATCAGGTTTTTTATTGTACCAAGTGTACTAGTAAGTAAAACAGACAATTTAGTAGTTGAACAATGGCTAGAAGATGAAATAAATCTATATTTGTAAGGTTTTTTGTGCAGCTTCGGAAGCCAGTACATAGTTGGGACTTTCATTGTGTTTGGTTCTGCTTGTAAAGAAGTAGCTAAAAGTTTATGTTTGTTACAGATGTCGTTTTCTGAAAATGAAGTCAGTTGGAATGTTGGTGAATTCGTGATTTTCTTTTGCAGAACCTCTATATAAAATTTACGTCAAACAATAATGATATTATTAGCAGCTTTATCAGCCGGGACAAAAACAAATTCCTTGGCTA
Source organism: Mytilus edulis (assembly GCF_963676685.1). Classification (NCBI taxonomy): domain Eukaryota; kingdom Metazoa; phylum Mollusca; class Bivalvia; order Mytilida; family Mytilidae; genus Mytilus; species Mytilus edulis. The sequence continues at coordinate 12,463,660 of NC_092344.1, forward strand.
GTTCTGTTAGTTTATTTTTGATACGCGAAATAGGGTTTTTATAGTTTTTGTTGAGGGTAAAATGTTCTTTAAAATGTTGTATTCGAATATCAACTATCTTCATTACTGAATTAAAAAAAGAGTCCAAAGATTTTTTGTCAGCTTTTTCCCGTTTTACCCATTTCAAACAGTAGGCACGGAGTGAGTCGTTGATGATATTACGACACTCATTCCAGTTAATAGTTGACGGGGGACGATATTTAGGTCCTTTACTGAGAAATGATTTTAACTCTCGGTCGCGAACGATGTTAAGGTGAAGAAATGAATTTTTGTAAAAGATTTAATGACTGGAGAATTTCAAAAAAGGTATCAAATGTCATAGGTACTTTGGGACAGGCCAATTGGTTTTCTAGACCAAATTTCCTTTTTTTCTATTAATTTAATAACACATGAATAATTTTAGCGCTTATCTGCACATTGTGAACATTCATTACTGTAAATAAAGTGTATTTGCTTTTTATTTTCAATTCTCAGTTTGTGTCCTTTTTCTTCATTTTAAGGACATATATTTGGTCATTTTTGTGGGTTAATAGTATAGAAACCACTGGTACACGTAAATCCGTTAACCCACAAATAAATATATGTGCTTAAAATGAAGAAAAAAGACCCATTTCACTTTGATAAAGGAAAGACGAAAACAGGCAACACGTAAACTAAAAAACAAGTTTTCAGAAACAACAGCATAGATCAATAACAACGTCATCAGGAACGACTTACAAATGAAGGCAACAGTAGTATACCGCTGTTCAAAACTCGTAAATCGATTGAAAAAAAACAAAATCGGGGTAACAAACTAAAACTGAGGGATAGGCATTACATATAAGAGGAGAACAACGACACAACATTAAAATTTAACACACTCAGAAACGGAATAAGCATAAGACAAAATCCGATGAGAATAACAAATATAACATCAAAACCAAATACATGAATTTGGGATAGAAAAGTACCGTGACACGTCTTATAGTAATGTAAATTCACACTCAAAAAGATGAGAAAACAAACGACACAACGGAAACACAACGCTAACATGTAACACACACAGAAACGAACTATAATATAACAATGGCCATATTCCTGACTTGGTACAGGACATTTTTTATAAAGAAAAAAATGGTGGGTTAAACCTGGTTTTGTGGCATGCCAAACCCCCCGCTTTAATGGCAATGTTAAATATAACATTAAAATGACAACATAACATTACAGTACACATAAATAGGAGAACACATTAGACAAAGAAACACACGAATAATAGCTAACAACACGCAACAGGTTTAAAATTCAATACGCCAGAAGCGCGCCTCGTCCACACAAGACTCACCAGTGACGCCCAGATACAAACGTTCGAAAGTCAAAATAGTACAAAGTTGTACATCACTGAGGATCAAAAGTTCAAAAAGGTTGTGCCAAAACTTTTTTTATGAGCTACAGAACAGAAAGTAATTTCTTACGATCCAATAGACACTGCTTTTTAATCCCTTATTATGAGCTCTTATATTAAATGAAGTCATGTCAACAACTAGGAAAGATGTTCGAACTTGTGGCTGCGACAAGTATAATAGATCTATAACAAATCAATGTTCATCTGTTACCAAGTTTTTTCTATAACGGTCAGCTGTTCAATATCGGCGTCTATAAAACATCCGATATAACCCCAGGTGTTGATTTGGTTTGTGCTTCTAAGTTTGTTGTGTTCTGCTTTCTGTGGTTTTTGTACTGTTGTTTATAATTTGTTCGTGTTTAGTCATGGCATTACTGTTTGGATGTTTGCAAAGGTTTATAAATGCATATTTGAGGAACAATGACCACACATGAAGTTTTCATTATATTGCAAGATTATAAATAAAACCAGCAATTGGGTAAAACAGAAGATACGATAAAATAACTGTGCATACAAGAGAGGCGATAGATATCAAGGGGACATTGAAACAATAAGCTAAAACATACTGACACGTGATTCAGGATTAATATTCATTACAAAATGCGATTATTGATCCTACTCCTCTTCAAATATTTGAACAGCTGAAACAACTGTAAATAAAAATAAAAATATCAATTTTTCAATTTTTAATTTCGATAATGATATATACTTATGCCTGCCATAAAATAAAGAGCATTATACGTGGGTGAAAGAGAAATATAAATTAAAAGCAATAAAAGCATTTTATATCAGCAACAAAGGAACGTGTGATATGATAACCGTGGGTGAAACACGTTTACCTGATTAACTTGGTAGGTACGTGTATACTTTTTCCGAGTGGGTTAAATCTCTGAGGTTGTTGATCCAAATCAGAATTAAGTTACTTGATGAATCTATGAAAACCCGCCATACATCTATCTTCAAAGACCCAATCATTGCATAGCTGGTTTCCTACCTCCATGACTGGTATGTTGTTGTTTCGACAGACAAAGCTCGCAAACGATATTGTGCCTGTATGTGCATCGCTGTTTATAAACCCAAGCATATAATTTCACTACATCGAATAATCATAAAACAGAATGTCAAGGCAGATAAATATATTTTGTTATAGGAAGATTCATTTTTACGTTGATTTTAATTCTTTCGTCAGTTGTGTTGTTTGTCTGTGGTGTATCTTTACACAATGATTGAGCTGCTGTGGGTGGTTTGCCATGTTTGCAATTTAACGCAACTATAAACAACTGTCATAGAATGATAAGGCTTATCTAGCTATCAAACCGGATTTAACCCACCATTTTTGTCGAAAACTGCATGTAAACAAATCAGTTATCTGGTCGTTTTTTACTTGTTCCGTCGATTGATAGTGTTTATTTGACCTGTTTTTGTGGACCGTGTCGTTTTTGAATTTGTTTCAGAGTTCGTTATTTTTGTTTCCCTTTTCTATTTTAATTTGAAATACCACAACGCGACTTATTATCCAATTTAGAAGATATAGTACTATTGCTCATGAAACAACAATTCAAAAGAGACCAAATGGCTAAAAAGTTAACAAATATAGTTCCCGGTGTGGCTTTCAATAGTGAGCATTGTCAGCTTTAAAAGGTCCACAAATAAAAACTGTATATCAATTCAACCAATTCAATTTAAGACAATGCTAAATATAAGATAAAAGTCAGAGTAATTCTTCCCACCAATTTAAAAAAAAAATCAAAAATCATCAAAAGAAGATCGATATCTTTTTAATATGTTTAGCTTATTTTGTTCTTGATTAAACTCTTTTGACCTATGCAACCAATTTTAAACTCTCTGTATATTTTTTAATACCATCTAACTACATCCGTAATTAAACAAGTACCAGACATAAAAAAATGTAACTTTTACATAAATGTAAAAAATGACGTTTAAGTGGCGTTAACGGGAGTTTAGCAAGTATTCGCTTCGGTAAGAATGTATATCAGCTGCAAAGGAACGTGTGATATGATAACCGTGGGCGAAACACGTTTACCTGATTAACTTGTTAGGTACGTGAGGTGTCAATGAAATACAGTTTATAATGGTACAGGTATGAATCTGAAATTAGAAATATATGTGAAATGCAATAAATAGATTGGAACCATTCGAAATTGAAAAGTCTTTTTTTTCATTTTCCACAATAGCACTTTCCTCGCAAGTTCTGATATTTTTCTGTAATAAATGGGTATTGTATCGACAACTATGTTACGACGAATAATATGGTTTGAAGTTGTACCATCTAAATGTTTCTTATATAATTCTCTATCCATACAAACTATACACAGGGTCTCATTTCCTCGAATTGTTAAATATGTGAGTTGCTTGATTACTAATCCTTAATGAAACCAGTTTTAAAGGGGTGGTGTCACAAATATGAAAACTGCTTTTTCGATTGAAATCTTTAAAGATAAATCAAGTAATAAATCACCTTTTGGTCAATCAATATATTTTTAAACCATCAGTATATGTGAAATCACGAAAAGTTATAGGCATGACAAGATGAGAAATGTTGAAATGAAAACAGTAACCAATTCCCAAGGAAAAGGAATAGACAACTGCATGAATGATACAAATAAACGAATCGTAGATAACAGCCCAATGTCAACAAGACTCAAAGAAAGCAAATGTAGGCAATGTAACGTTATTTGATATGATGTATTTCATTGATAATCAAGAAACGGGATATGATATTTTTTTCTTCAAGTACAAACGATTAAATGAGAAAAAAAAACAATATTAACAAAAGAATGTTGGACATGTTTTCCGTATGTCAAGCAAGTTTATACGTATATTTCATTACAAAAGGCGTTAATTTGATACACTTCAAATGGGTAATTGCGTGAAATATTAAAATTAAAAAAAATAAAACGTGTCCACCATTTAGTTTTGTCTTGATAGATCAATACGCAAGTAGACATCAACGACCGTGTCAATAACGAAGTCAAATTGACGTAAAACATCCATTATCTCCAATCTATACGTTTAGTACTGCCTCATTACAACCGTATACAATATGTGAATTTTTTTATATTATAAGTCTAGTATATTTGGTAAATATTTAGCAAAGCAAATGTAAAACTGCGTTATCAAGTTCACGTTTTACGCATGGTAGAAATCTGTAAAACTTCTCTCAAATTGATATATGACTGATTGAACGTACTTATTGAAATCATAGTGCTTATTTTATATCAATTAAATGTATGTTTTTGTCATCAAGTGTTTGGCTTAAAAACCTGCTTTTGCCTAAACACTAATCTAAAAAAAATACCCTTTTCATGGGCGGTACTTTTAATTTGTTTTAGGACGTTTGGGTCGATCTTCCGTTAAACATATATGTCGCAGTGTTATATAGTAAATGATCATTTGTCACTGTCTTCAATAATATCATTTGTATCATAGTAAATAGACACTGGAAGGAAAGGTCTGAAATGGAACTTAAATACTGGATTTTTTTCAGTAAAAGTAAAATGTTGTATTGACATGACTAGGCGGTCAGTTAATTTAATCTTTAGGGTATTTTTCACTTATGATAAGTGATTTCAGGAATGTTAAATAATTTATACCTTCATGTGCTAAATATAGAGAAATTGAAACGTTTTAATTAGGTTATGGATGACTACGTATATTGCAATTGGCTCTGAAGAGACATTAATTGTAGAAAAAAGTAAAATCATAAAAATACCGAACTCTGATGAAAAATTCAAAACGGTAAGTCCCATATCAGATAGGATAAGTGTTATAATAGATTAGGCATTTGTCATCTGATACCTAAAACATCTTCATTGTGGTCTGATATCCACGAAATAAAAAGAACCGATTTATTTTTCAATGTTAATTTCTTACATGGTTTGATCTGAGGAAACATTTTTTTATGTTAATAAAGGCAGTATGACATTAATATGTCGATGTCGAATATTGTATAGATGTATATGATAACATAATTATTTGGTATTGCTGTGAATGCATATGCTATTATCATTATATTTGAATTGAACGTTTCAAAATTTTAAATTACAAAATTATATAGTTACATATATTTTGTTTTTGTGAGTGCTGATATTAATCATCTAATAGTATTTTATCATATTTTCCCTCTTGTGTATGTTCTTCTCAATCTTGATAAACTTTTGAGCAGATGATACTATTTGTCTTATTATTCATTTCGGTCAACAAAGCCGTAAACAGATGCAATGTTGGTTCAATATAAAAATTAAACATTCAGATTTACTATTAAAGATTTTGATTTATTGTGTACGCTGATTTTCAAAATGTCATCATGATGTGATGCATTCAGTGAAATTAATAATCTTTATAAAAAAAACCAAATCCTTGAAGGTAGCAAACAAATGTCATGATAATCATATTAGTAAGTCCAGAAATAAGTTATCAATTGCGATAAAGTAACTCAGCATGCACATGCAATTTAGATCGTGATTTGGACCTGGTCAGTAGATGTAAAACATACTTGTGATGAAAGCAAGAGGACTGCGTTGCTAAACTAGTGATTATTCTGTCTTCAAAGACAGATTTAAAACGTCTGTAAAGACTCATTACGGTTTTTTTTTCAATTCTAATGTTGATCAAAAAGCCTCAGAAACTTAACAAACTTAACCAACTTGGAAAGAGTAATTAAAAAAATCAATAAGATAATTTATTCTGTTAATTGTTTTTATGTGACACAAGTAAATATAATTATTACATTCATAAATATTTTTTCCCTGACAAATCTTTAATGTATGAAAGACAAATATATATTTATCAACACAGGACGTGAGCGTTTTGAAAATTTGACATTTGAATTTTCAATTTCACTACTGTTTCTATTATCAGCTGTGCAAAATTGTAAAATAAACAAAGCAGGAATAATTAGCGCATTTCAAAATATACATCTAAATCCCGATTCACGTGTTGTTTTCAATGGTTATCCTAGCAAACGTTCTGCTGTACAACTGATTTTCATTTTTACACAAACTTGCAATAATATCTTAGACTTGAAATTTGTGTTAGATTTGCTTAAAAGCTGTATGATTTGATAAATAAAACTATCAAACTAACTATTTATGTTAATATATAAGTCTATAGATATAGGAAGATGTGGTTTGAGTGACAATGAGACAACTCTCCATCTAAATAACAATTTAAAAAAGTAAACCATTATAGGTCAATGTACGGCCTTCAACACGGAGCCTTGGCTCAAACCCAACAAAAAGCTATAAAGGGCCCCAAAATTACTAGTGTAAAACCATTCAAACGGGAAAATCAACGGTTTAATCTATATAAAAAAACGAGAAACGAGAAACACGTATAAATTACATAAACAAACGACAACTACTGTACATCAGATTCCTGACTTAGGACAGGTGCAAACATTTGCAGCAGGATTAAACTTTTTTATGGTACCAAACCTTCTCCCTTTTTCTGAAACAATAGCATAACATCACAATAAAGAAAAACATACAATAAAATATCAATTGGCAGGCTTAACTCCATAAAAGAATGTTCCATTTGTGAATGAAATATTTTTTGGGTTTGCTTTAATTGTCTCATCTTGATGGAGTCACATAGCGAGACTTCTTTCTTATGTTTCCGCAGGCGTCCTTAGTCGGGTTCGGCGTCAACATTTTTGTTTTAAAGCTGGTGATTATTTCAGTTTACGGGATCACCTAATCATAAATATATGATATTTGTTATGCACTTTTATTGGCATCGGCATTGGCATATCTTGTTTCCAAGGATTATTGTTGGCCCCTTAATTTCAGTCATGGTACATTGATCCTTGCACATTTTTCATAATTTACAGACTGATGTCTTCCTTTTTCAATTTCAACAATTGCAAATAATACATGATTGTCCAGAATTATAGATGCTATGTTTTGATGTTTTTTATTCAGACAAGACACTTCTATGTGTCAACCATTAATTCCTGTATTGTACTAGTTGGTGCCGTTTGAGCCCTTGTCTTTTTTTGGATACGGTTTGACTTCGACAGTATCTATGAACTATTTTTATATTTTTGTTTTGCTTTTTTTCTATTTTGTCATTTTGAAAGGCTAGAGAATATATGTATACCAATAGTTAACGGCTTTAACTATGCTGTTTTACTCTAAATTTATTTTGCTTTTGTAAAATAGAAATTTATAAAAAAAAAAAATTTTTAGATTAAATTAGATTGAAAATACAATCACACAGTAAATAACATTTTAAAAAAACCCAAGAATGTGTTCATAGTACACGAATGCCCCACTCGCACTATCATTTTCTATGTTCAGTGGGCCGTGAAATTGGCCTTTAAACTCTAATTTGGCATTACCATTAAAGGATAATATCATAGGGAACATGTACACTAAGTTGCAAGTTGATTTGACTTCAACTTCATCAAAAACTACCTTGACCAAAAACTTTAAACTTGAAACTTGCACTATCATTTTCAATTTGCCGTAGTCAGCCCGTGTTGCTTCTCTGGATATTTGTTTTCTGATAAATAAAAAAAAAAGAAGATGTGGTATGATTGCACATGAGACAACCGTCCACAAAAGACCAAAATTACACAGAAATTAACAAATATAGGTCACAGTACGGCCTTCAACAATGAGAAAAGCCCATACCGCATAGTCAGCTATAAAGGGCCCTGAAATGACAATGTAAAAACAAACGAGAAAACTAACGGCCTTATTTATATAAAATATGAACGAAAAACATATATATAACACATAAACAAACAACCAATACTGAATTATAGGATCCTGACTTGGGACAGGCACAAACATACATAATGTGGCGGGGTTAAACATGTTAGTGGGATCCCGACCCTCCCCTAACCTGGGACAGTGGTATAACAGTACAACTTATGAACGAACTATAAAAATCAGATGAAAAAGGCTTAACTCATCAGATGGACAAAAATACAAGTGGACGTGGCCGGCACATGTGTAAAAAGTCTTTATCTTTATCTTTCTCTGGCGTACTAACTTATAATCCTTGATGAGTATCAGTTAATATAGAAACTGACTGATGAAATAGTATTTGTACATTGGTCAACAATAATAAGATGTAATGCGGAACAGGTTTGGCAGAACATTGAGCCAATAATAAATTGCATACTTTTTAAACTTTGATTTTTTTTTAATCTATGTGAATTATCAAACATTATGATTATATCTAAAGGCTTGTACAAGTAAATAATGTAAAACAAAAATAAAATATAAAATATATATTTATTCACATATATATAACAGTTTAATATAAAATAGTTTAGTAAAGTCACTTCTAGTCTTAACAGTTCAAATACTACACACAATAAATGGACTTCATACACAACGTAACAAGATACGTTGACTAGAAAATCCGATTTTCATTACATATCCTTCATGCCAATCAAAAAGTCATGTCACGTTAACGTTGTAATTACCTAACCATTATTTTGCTTTCATACAAATTATTATCTGGTTATCGGACGTAAAACATCTTCAAAATTCACATCTTCTGATTTTTAAGTATGTTGTAAACATGTCTTCCCCAAGGTTGGCACTATAATGTTCAATAAAAACCATAGTAAAGGTATAAACACAATATTCAGAAACAATTACGAATATTTTCAGCAATGATGGAGTCTAGTGTTACACACATTAACATTTTAACTTTAAAAAAGTTTATTTTGTTCGCAATAATCAATAGCTGTTCTTCCCGATGCATCTTTTTTTTTAATGTAAGCACCTTTCTGTAATAAGAACTGTACAAATGTTAGAATATCTTTTTAATTCGTTGTTGACTGACATGTGGTAATAAGTAAAGTAGACTTTGAAGAGATCTTGAAATTGACATCCCTATATGCCACCATTCTTTCTTGAGCCTGTACACAATTACCGTCAATAACTAAATCAAATAGCTCATGAAAATATTCCTCACATTTCAACATAACAAATTGACTTTTCTTTAAGCATCATTTTACTTCTTTAATAATGTTAGATATGAGAACCATGATTATTCTATAATGTTATTGCTTACTTTTTATATACATGAAGATACAATCTTGTGATTTCGTCACATGTCAAATATCGTTAATAAACAAGAACTGGCAGGTAAATTGACCTTAAGTGGATAAAGCTATTGCTTTATGATTTCTTGTGGTCGTATATAAGTATTAAAATATTTATAAATCCTAAGTTTCCAATTATTGGGGTTTGAAGTTCCTGACGAATGTAAATCCTTGAACGCACCAACATATATATAAGAAAAGGTTTTTTTTCATCTTTTGAAGAAAACAAACTTTGGTTATGTTAGAAAGAAAAGCCATGCTTGTTTGAAAACGTGTTTGTCATTGCTTCTCTTTTAATCGTTAAAATCACGTTTTTCATGAAATGTCAAAATGAAAAGTATAATAATAATATAAAACAAAATCTGATAAAAAAACACAATAGACGTGAACTTATTTTCTATTTGACACACATTTTTATATTTATTTTATTTTGTCTAAACACATACGGCATTATCATTATAAAATAAAATGGTATATAAATTATTCTTTACAGTGCAGATAACAATGTCAGATAATTACTATTTAGTTGATTTTGATAATTCTTATAATTACTATTTTCGTAAGAACAGTTCAGTGTTCTGCTGCAAACTAATTTGTCTATGTTTTGTTTTATATCTATATTTTAGTAGATGACTGCTGTACCCATATTTTGACTATTTTATTTAGCATATCTGTTTAGTTCACGCATCATTGTAAATATAACAGAACTTGATGAGACTTTCATCAAAGTGAGAGGGTTAGAGCTGTAAAACCAGGTTTAATCCACCATTTTCTACATTTGAAAATGCCTGTATCAAGTCAGGAATATGACAGTTCTTGTCCTTTCGTTTTTATGTGTTTTGATATTTGATTTTGCCATGTGATTATGGACTTTCCGATTAGATTTTCCTCTAAGTTCAGTATTTTTGTGATTTTACTTTTTAGTACGCACAATATATAAATACGTACCTCGTTAATTTTGAATCACTCGTTTGTCTTCCTATTTGTAGTTTTAAAGCTACATAGTAATTAATTTCAGTCAACAAAGCCTTAAACGGATGTTGATTCAATATTTGGAAAACTACATTTCTGATAAAGTATTATATCTCCCAATTGATACGATATTCCCGTGCTTGCATTTCCTATCATGATTTTCTTGATAGAGGTTTGCTGCTCACAAGGAAGTTATTAAACCAAGAATTCCAAATGGTGAAGTTGAAATCATCCCTTCGTAAATTTTACGGACGCCATCACGAGTTGGTTGACCGTTATGGAATAACCGTTTCACAAATGATATCGGATATGTTCCTTACGTCGTAAATACAATCCCCTTCCCTTTCATAAATATGACCTACCGAATTAGACTATTTACCGGATTTGTAATCACATAAGCAACACGACGGGTGCCACATGTGGAGCAGGATCTGCTTACCCTTCCGGAGCACCTGAGATCACCCCTAGTTTTTGGTGGGGTTCGTGTTGTTTATTCTTTAGTTTTCTATGTTGTGTCGTGTGTACTATTGTTAGCATCGTCAGGAGACCAAAGGAGGTACACAAAAGAGTTCTTCAAGAACGATAACTATATAACAAATTTGGCCTTGAACCGTTTACGATACCACGTGTTTTACTTTCCACAGGGAATATTTTACCGATCACTAAACTGAGGTAGGCAAGCGATACTTTCTCAAAATTACACTTTTGTAACAATCTTTAAGCATAATATGAACGATTTAAATATGTTTTGTAACAAACAAAAGTGTCAAAGTGTTGTTATTAAGGTTTACTTTTTGTTGAAATGAATCAACGGTGACGTTGTTGAATTATATAGGCAAATTAATTTGTTTATCGTTTCTCCCTTCAAAAACCTTTTAAAGACATGTACTAAATGATGATCTAAGACATTTCATATCAATTAATTTTAAGTAAAATGTGTAATTATCTCTAAATGAATCTTTTTCAAAAAGATGTCGATAGTTGTCTCCCTTGACATTATAGTCCATTTTTTTTTTGGTTATGTGTAAATGGCTGAAATATATTTGATATAATAACAACTCACCTTATTAATGTAATCAGTTAATATATTAGTATGAAAGCATAATTGAAGATATTTGAATAGACTAACTGTGTGTAACTAGCTTTGTTTAAAAAGGGGGTGGATATATTAGGTGACTCCATCGGTTGTAATGTGTAGTATGGGGTCAAATACTGATTCAACCACACATGTATTCAGTGAACTTCAATACACATCATGTCAATATAAATCTGTTTTTTTAAATAACGACAGTGTTTATTTAATCAAAGTAACAGCTGTCGATTGATCCTCGTTAAAAGAGGGGGGTGTACATGTTTGTGTAAAAAATAAATTGTTACAATAACAATAATAATAGTACATGATGTAAATATTAATGAATGAATAGATTTATTGTGATTTATTGTGAGCGAAATCTACACAAGAATTGACCAGAACTGCAATTGTTATCTCCCTTGAATAAGCTTGTTATTTCATTTATACTAATAATTATTTAACCTAATATTTAATTATGATAAATTACAGAACAATTAATAAATAGTAGTATTTACAATTAGGTTCAAGAAAATATTTATCAACATTTGGTTATTTTTTGTCTTTTTTGAAATATATAAATTTTTGACTCACCAATTTTTGGAACATTTGATGTTTTTATATAGAGTTAAGATTTTTTTAACACTACACTACTGCGAAAACTAAAGGCTCTTCAGTAACCTACAGTTAATGAAAAAAAAAATAGTAACCTACAGTTGTGAATGAATATAACTGTGACATTGTGGGTTCTGGTGGATATATCACCGTGGCAATAATACCACATCTTGTATTTTATATATTCCGATTGAAGTCAAGCATGGCTAATCTGTCACTATTGTTGATATTTATAGTATTATCGTATTTGCAACACTCTCATGTGTAGTCAATGTTGTAAAAAAAAAACAATATTACTTTTACTTATTCATTAATCCATAAATTCCACACAGCTCTCATTCGTTTATAAGTATATAATTGGAGATCTGGCTTATATTAAATAACAAAACCGTTTCAACTAAACAGTATTAAGGAACAGACCTCTATAATGAAAGAAAAAATGTATGTGATTGCATTTTTTAATTCATGGTTTCAATATTTATTGAGCAATTTATCATAGCACCTTCAACAATGGGGAAAATCCATACTCCATAGTAATTGAAATGCCTTTAATTGATACTTATAAAATGATTTATAAGAATGAAGAAAAGAATAAACCTGATTTATGTACAAAATAATAAATAAAAAGCAGAAGTGATATACAACAAGAAACGGCGCTTCCTTATTAACATTCTTTTTTATAATACAAGGTGCATTATAACATAATAGATCAAAGAAGATGTGGTATAAGTGCAAATGAGACAACTCTCTGTCAAAGTCACAATTTATAAAAGTAAACCATTATAGGTCAAGGTAAGTTCTTCATCACAGTCTTGGCTCACACCGAACAATTAGTTATAAACATGATAAAGGGTATTGAAATAGATATATTCTACCAGTATTTAAAAAAAGACAGTTGGGTTTCAATCATGTGATAAAATGTAGATACATATTTTTCAAATATAAAAAAAACGCAATTAAGATTGTAAAAATCATATTTTAATATTTGTTCAATATATATTTAAAACAATCAATATATATATTGTTATCAATAAAATGTTACCTTAACTTTGCAGAACTAATTTGAAGAAACAGACTATAAAAGCAAAGTGTCAATCATTCAATGATTTGAACAAAAACAAATTAGAGTTACCTCTCTTGGCTAAAACACTTTGAATGGAAAGTCCCTTTGATATCAAATTTTTGGAAAGGGGAATTTAATAGTTTCAAGAGACAACCAATCAAATTGCTTGGTGTTTTGAGACAGGTGAAGGTCATACATTATTGAATATTTAGAAAAAATACATGGAAAGTAAACTTTAATTTTTTTCCTGACATAGCTACTATTGTTTTTCTGTTTGTCTTTTTTATTTTTAGCCATGGCGTTGTCAGTTTGTTTTAGATTTATGAGTTTGACCGTCCCTTTGGTATCTTTCGTCCCTCTTTTAATCTGAAATACAGTGAAACAATAAAAAGGATAATTGGTCAAATGGTTACACTGATGAAAGTATAAAGTTACATGTTTAACAATTGTATGAAACTATTTATTTGAAAACGTTTTAATAATATAGTCTAAAATATAAGTACATACAAATTCAATGTTCGTGTCAATCAGCCTATAAAACATTTAAAAAAAGATTTTTCATTGAAATAGTTATAGAGATCACTGTGTTTATGGAAATATTCTTTGAAGTCACTTTATTCTGTTCCTGTGAGTACATCGAATGAAACATACGTGCGTATTTTAGTATCAAAAACTTTCCATAAATAGTTCCAAAGGCATGCTCCTTTGTCAATGGCCAAACGACATCATTGCTTTCAATCGGCTTTTCAAGTATGATACACAAATGTTTTTTGCAAACATGAAATTAATTACAATCCATACTGATGCAATAACAACTATTTAGAAAGATTTAAAGATATTTTCCGCAATAATGGAGTCCATTGTTTGACAAAACAACAGCTTTATTTGATAGAGTTTATTTTGTTCACAGTAGTCTATAGCCGTTCTTCCCGTTGCATCCTTTGTCATGATGTAAGCACCTTTTTGCAATAAAAACTGTAGAAAACTTATTTCAAACGGGATAGCACATCCTCATTTTTTCGGAAATGTTGTTAACCGTGCCCGGAAATTTAGAAATGATCCTTGTAAACTTATCGCTCCTTTAAATAGACTTATTCTAAAAGATGACCAATTCCACACTGTTATAATATCATTGAATATTGTTTTATTGGTACAAATATTGATTTTGTTATCAGTAAATTAAAAGCAAACTAAATATTACTAGTATGTTATATACATATATACATTGATGAATCTACAATCTGTCGATACCTGTAACTTGGCATTGCACAAGGTCATGTTTTTCTCTGACTGTTTATGACGTCTCTACACTAAATTCATTGGGTGTTGGATGTGTACGGATTGATAGTTAAGTCTTAGATGCATGATTTTTTTATTAGTTGTAAGTGGCTTTGAACTAGCTGTAAGATAACTGCGAGTACTCTCAGATCTGTTCCTAGTGTCTTTTTGTTGTCGGGATGTACATGTACCCAGCCACGTCCACTTGTATTTTTGTCCATCTGATGAGTTAAGCCTTTTTAAACTTATTTTTATAGTTGGTTCTTATTTTGTACAGTCATACCACTGTCCCAATAAGAAATAAGGAGAACAAGCTCCACAAAACACTAAGTATGGCTTGTTCTGTCAACTACTATTTATGGTAGAGTCATATTTCAAGGAGATGTTCTCATAAAAAGTGTTTTGGAGACTCAATCCACTCAGAATATTTCATTTCTGTTAATATTGAATTGATAACAAGAAATTGTAACACATGACATGAGTGTATTACTCGATTTATTTCACTTGACTGGGCGGAGTTTAAGAAGTTCGCTCATTTAAGACAAGTCCATCTATAAACAGGTGTTCTGGGATAAGATCATCAATGAAGTGTCCAGTTATTCGCCCCATATCCTACAATCAGTTCTTTTGTATATGCGTTTGGTGACACTGATTAGTGACTAGAATTCAATTAGTCTTGTAACGACAATCATCCTAATCACACACATCTCAAAATAACTGCCCTTATGCAAATTAAAACATAAGCTCCGCCTAATCAGTTGAAATAACATCGGTAATACTCACAAGTAAAAGGTGCATGTAAAGCTTCCCATATTAGGTATCATACCACCATTGATTTTCTCCTTTTAAGTACATCCTTAAAGCGTTATGAAAGCCCTACGTTAAGTGTTGCTATTTATTTGTATGTGTTTTATTTAACCTGAAATATTTGATACTGGTGATATCTGTTCCATTGCTTGAATTTTACTAGAAATAACTAAAGTGTCGGTTGAGATTAACAAAACATACTTCAATCATTTCATGTGACAGTTGTTTTCCGTTCGGTCGATGTGTTTGATCATTTGATAAGGTACTTTGCGAATTTAATTTCTCTTGGAGTTTGATGTAATTGATATTTGTCTTTGATTGTGAGATTATTAGAACAATTTTACATCGGCAAAAACATATTTAAAACATATCAACCTGATGATAGAATAGTTTGGAGCTTGCGCTTCATATACGCATGTTAAGGACTTATGATTAAACTGTGCAATAGTGAACCAAGTCCCTAGTGTGTAGAGGAAGTCCTCTGTGTCATTTTATAGCTTACTACAGGTTATGAAATTTACTGATTGGTTTGGGTTTGTTCAATCTATATTTTCTGGAGCACCAAAGTTATTCCCAAGTTTAAAAATAGTTTTCTTTGTTTGAATTGTTTTTGAATTTTTTATTTCATACGTTTTGATAATTTATATTTCAATTTCTGTGTTTCTCGAATCATACATTTGTCTATTTTTTTATTATAAATTGCTGGTATTTTATTTCAAGCTTTCAAATCATTCATTTGTGAATCTAAAGGTATATGTTTTAACGGATGCACTCACCCACGTCGTTTTTGTCTTTTATGTTTTCAGTGTTTGTTTTGTAGTCTGCTTGCATTATTTTAAAACTGCATTTCTGATAAAGAATAAATCTGAAATACAGTGAAACAGTGAAAAGGATAATTGGTCAAATGGTTACACGGATGAAAGTAAAACGTTTAACTATTGTATGAAACTATTTATTTGAAAACGTTTTAATAATATATTCTAAAATATAAGTACATACAAATTTAACATTCGTGTCGATCAGCCTATAAAACATTTCAAAGAATAAACGATTTTTCCATTGGAATATATATAGAGATCACTGTGTTTATGTAAATATTTCTTGAAGTCACTTTATTCTGTTCCTGTGAGTACATTCGAAGATGCGACTCCATACATAATGAAACATACGTGAGCCTTCAAGTATAAAAACAACTTTCCATACATCGTTCTTCTTGCGAATCAAAAGGCATGCTCCTTTGTAAATTTTCAAACGACATCATTGCTGTCATCGAAACCGAACTTGAATCTGCTTTTCAAGTATGATACACAAATGTTTTTGCAAACATGGAATTAATTACAATCCATACTGATGAAATAACCACTATCTAGAAAGATTTAAAGATATTTTCCGCAAAAATGCAGTCCATTGTTTGACACAACAACATCTCTACTTGAAAGAGTTCATTTTGTTCACAGTAGTCTATAGCCGTTCTTCCCGTTGCATCCTTTGTCATGATGTAAGCACCTTTTTGCAATAAAAACTGTACAAATCTAAGAATTTCGTTTTTATTTGCAGTTGACTGACATGCGGTCATCAGTAAAGTAGACTTTGCAGAGTTCTTAAAATTAACATCACTGTATGTCATCAGTTGCTCTTGAGCCTCTGCAAAATGACCCTCTATAATCAAGTCAAATAACTCCTGAAAATCTTCCTCAAATTTAGACATGTCGAACTGATTTTTCTTTATATATCTTCTTACTACTTTAACGATGGTGGAAAGCAAAGCCATGATGAGTTAATACTGTTAACGATGCAGTGTCTTCTTTCCTTTTATATACTCGTAGTGAGATTCACGTGGCATCATCAAATATCAGAATGATAATAATCCAGCAACCTTTAGAAAGGTTAAGTTGTTTGTCTCATACTTTTAGTGCGAAATCATTTTTTGTTATAAACTAAAATATCACAGCAAACAATGCCAGGGCCAAATGAAAAGGAAATATAAATTGAACATTTTAATGTAGTGTAACCCATTTCACTACAATAACACAATTGAAAAGAAAATATGAATTGAACACTTCAATGAATTACTTTCAATGCCTCTACAATGAAACAATATAAGAAACTAACCAAAGAAAAACAAATTCAAACAAAAAAATAATCATCACATATACGTGGGCTATAGTTTGTTACGCATAAAGTACGTTTCGTATACAAAAGACTGATAAGTAACGAGAGTTAAAAAAGATAACAAGGCTAAATCAAAGTTTTAAAAGGCAAGAAGGGAGAAAATAAAACACGTTGAATATAACAAACGTGTTGGTAATAAGTTAACAGAATTGGATTAAGACAAGACATTGTATTTTTATCAGTAACTAAAATACAAATGTACATTTTATGTGTCATAACTTTTAGTTACATTTATTACATTTTATAATGAGTATGATTTACTTGGAAAAGATAATGGTTAACAAAAATGTTTGATTTGTACCCTTTGTATTTTTATCCGGTTTGAGAAATAGATATCTACTACATAGCTTTAATGGTTATTCGCTTTCTTGATTTAAATTTTTTTAGATTTGTTTTTTGCATGTTCACTTTTGGTAAAATTGAAGCTTGTTTTCCCTACGAAACAATGATATACTGTCTGTGTGTTTCGTTCTTTAAAACTAAACTGTAATTTTAACAATGCAAATTGGATTGCACCAAATGCTTATTTCGACAATAAATGTCTTCCGAATGATACCCAAAGAGTTGGTATGGGTGACTTTCGCCAGCTTGGATTGTTAACTAAGAAAACTTAGGTCCAGATTTTCAATCAAATTAGCAACACAATATTGAAGAATGCAGATGACTAATATGAACTTTTCCCATAGATATAAAGATTTGGTTTTGAAGTTTGGTTGTGCCTGTAGAAAACTTATTTCAAACGGGATAGCACATCCTCATTTTTACGGAAATGTTGTTAACCGTGCCCGGAAATTTAGAAATGATCCTTGTAAACTTATTGCTCCTTTAAATAAACTTATTCTAAAAGGTTACCAATTCCACACTGTTATAATATCATTGAATATTGTTTTTAATTGGTTTAAATATTGATTTTGTTATCAGTAAATTAAAAGCAAACTAGATATTACTTGTATGTTATATGCATATATACATTGATGGATCTACAATCTATCGATACCTGTATATTGGCATTGCACAAGGTCATGCTTTTCTCTGACTGTTTATGACGTCTCTACACTAAATCCATTGGATGTTGGATGTGTACGGATTGATAGTTTAGTCTTAGATGCATGATTTTTTTTATTAGTTGATAGTGGCTTTGAACTAGCTGTAAGATAACTGCGAGTACTCTCAGATCTGTTCCTAGTGTCTTTTTGTTGTCGGGATGTACATGTACCCAGCCACGTCCACTTGTATTTTTGTCCATCTGATGAGTTAAGCCTTTCAACTGATTTTTATAGTTCGTTCTTATGTTGTACTGTCATACCACTGTCCCAGGTTAGGGGGAGGGTTTGGATCCCGTTAAAATGTTTAACCCCGCCACGTTATTTATGTATGTTCCTGTCCCAAGTAAGGAGCCTGTAATTCAGTGGTTGTCGTTTGGTTATGTGTTACATATTTGTTTTTCGTTATATAAATAAGGCCGTTAGTTTTCTCGTTTGAATTGTTTTACATTGTCATATCGGGGCTTTTTATAGCTGACTATGCGGTATGGGCTTTGCTCATTGTTGAAGGCCGTACGGTGACCCATAGTTGTTAATGTCTGTGTCATTTTGGTCTCTTGTGGACAGTTGTCTCATTGGCAATCATACCACATCTTCTTTTTTATATTGAATTTAAAAGAACAAATTTATAAGATTTTTACTCATAGATATAAATATTTATACAACTGTAGATTATTTTTGCTCGATTTTTTTAAACTGTCTTTGATATGGCAATTTAAGGGGAGGTAACTCTGAAATAGTGCACGTTCTGAAAGAATCCATATGGAATGTTGCTGTTTTATATTTTAGTCGAAAAAAACGTACAGTGACCCTATATACTAGTTTGATATTCTCAAAGCATTTTTTAGATCTGTCTTCTCATATAACCAGAAAATAACACTTATTATGGTCTTTACTTAATAACAAACTTGTGCCACATGTGGATCAGGCTATGCTTACCCTTCCCGAGCACCTGAGATCACCTTAAGTTTTTGGTGGGGTTCGTGTTTCTTAGTCTTTAGTTTTTTATGTTTTGTCTGTATTATTATATGTCTGTTTGTCTTTTTATGTTTAGCCATGGCGTTGTCAGTTTATTTAATCTATGTATTTGACTACCCCTCCGGTATCTTTCGTTCCTCTTTTGTTCTTTATTCTTAATGGGTAGTTGTCACCCCAGGAACCTTGACACATCACCAACATCATTGCATACGTAAGTTAGATTCCAGTATTATTGAGTACATTATCACCCTGCTTTCCTAGTTATTTGAAGATTTTTATTTCTTTGTCGAAGTTAGTCATGTTATCTGGGTCATATTTGTTTATTTGTGTTTGTTAATCTATGTCTTTCGTTTTTGTTTATACTTTTAAGTTTTTCTTTTTTGTTCGTACTTATAAGTTTTTCTTTTTTGTTCGTACTTTTAAGTTTTTGTGAGAAGAGGTGAGTGTTGGTGCATATACGTGGTTGCAGTTGTCTTTCGTACTGTCCAATGATTCCGGAAATATATGATATCCCTTTATGTATAATACTTTTCCTATCTCGTTTTTGACAAATTACTGATGGTAAATCATTCAATTAAAAGTTCATGCATGCATCTTATAAAGCTTAAAGATGGTATCTAAAGGGACATCAGCTATGAATTAAATATGATTTTTGTGTTGTCTTGTTTCAAACATTGATTAAAACAAAGTATTGCTATAACATTTCGTTTTTTGTCGAGCCTGCGACTTCTGCCGTTGAAACTCGACATAGGGATAGTGATCCGGCGTCGGCGGCGGTTATTCACTTCTAAAAGCTTTGAATTTTAGAAGGCAGAAGACCGGGATGCTTCATAATTCGTATATAGATGCCCTATGTTATGAAGTTTCCGACTGTCATTTGTCCTTGAATTCATTTCCATGGTTCAGTGACTACTTTAAAAAAAGATAAGATTTGTTGTAATGTTTATTTCTCTCTTATTATGAGTAATAGGCTAACTTTATTTGGTATGAGTGCATACATGTACCTTGCAATGTCCCCATGTCAGCCAGACAGTTTTTAATTGACCTCGACCTCAGTTTATGGATCAGTGAACAAGGTTAAGCTTTCATGGTCAAGTCAGATACTATAAGCACTAGGTTTAGTATATTTGGTGTATGGAAGGATTGTTAGGCGTACAGGTCCAACTGGCATGAGTCATCTGACATTGACCTCATTGTCATGGTTCAGTGGTTATAATTACGTTTTTGTGTTTTGGTCTGCTTTTCTTATACTGTATGCAACAGGTCTACTATATTTGGTATATGGAATGATTGTAAGGTGTACATGTCAAACTGGTAGGTGTCATCTGACCTTGACCTCATTTTCATGGTTCACTGGTCAAAATTACATTTTTGAAATTTATTATGAGTTCAACTATATTTGGTGTATGAAAGTATTTGATGATGTACATGTCAGTCTCGTAGATTTTAGTGGTCCTTAACCTCATTTTTACAGTTCATTGCTCCATGCTTATCTTTCATGTTTTTGTCTTATTTTATTTAAACAATAAACAATAGGTTAACTATGTTTGTTGCTTGAAAGGATTGAAAGCTGTACATGTCTGCCTTGCTTGGTTCATCTAATATTGACCTCATGTTCATAGTTCATTGGTCAATGTTTAGTCTTTTTGGTTAAGTACGTTCTTAGAACGTCAATTATATTACGTATGTTGAACGATAGTAAGGTGTTCATGTATTTCTCATTTGGTTTATATGACCTTGACCTCATTTTCTTGGATCATGTAAAGTTTACATATCCATGTGTTAGTTGTAGTAAAGCTTTATATTACGGACTATCAACATAATATTAATGGTTAATAAAGAAGGCGAGATATTTCAGCCTGTGCACACTCAGTCAGGTTAGTTAGCTGATGTTTCATGTTTTATTGGCGTGGATGATGGAAGTGTTTAACGTCATTTACTGGATGTACATCCCTCGCAGGGTCGGCTCGGTGCCCTAGGGCGATTGATGAGCTTTAAATAATTTTGTGATTGGCTTGGAAGTCAATAATTCAACCTCTTATCAATCCGTTTTCATGCGACCTTTAGTCAACATTTCATGGTGAAAGGTTACGCATAGGGTCAGTCAGTCCAGTCGTTGAAAAATTGGAACGATGGAAACAGCATCAAAAGCCCCGATTTTTTTTATTCAAAACGCGAGAAAATCAGTCATACACAAAACGGGAGAAAATGATTAACATTGATATTTATATAATTTTCTGTGTGCTACTGCACGTGGATACCTGCCCATTTTGTATATTTACCTGCTTATTTTTATTTATAATTATAACGGGTTAACAAACCAATTGGTCTTTGTAGTTCTAGATAAAGCTTTATTAAAAGTTACATGAAATTTGAGAATATGAAACATGCAGTGGATTTAACAGCTAATGTTCCTTTCAATCGAATATTTAGCGAACAACATCAACCAAAATAAAAACAAATGTGATTTCTTTTAAAACAAATAGTTACCAATCATCTTTGATTTTTCCCTTTATCATTGTCGTCAGCTTTGCTCTTAGTGTTATACTAAATGAAGTTGTTTGCTGTTAAGCATGTTGTTCCTTTTTCAGGTCACTCACACGACTTGTTAGACGTGTAAACAACAAGTTTATAAGTTTGTACTCCAGACACGCGTATGGCCAGAGAAATATTTATATATAAATTC
Source organism: Mytilus edulis (assembly GCF_963676685.1). Lineage (NCBI taxonomy): Eukaryota > Metazoa > Mollusca > Bivalvia > Mytilida > Mytilidae > Mytilus > Mytilus edulis. Next base: position 12,485,849 of record NC_092344.1, read on the forward strand.
TCATGAAATGAATACTTGTTGTCTCAGAAATTATTGATCTTAATTGCTGCATGCTTGCTTTCATTATAGGAATAAAAATAGTACATTTTCCATGCTGAAGTAGAAAGGACACCAACAAATAAAAATAGAGACCACATTGTGATCACTATATTTTTTTTTTGTCTCAATGTATTTTACCCCATCTTTCCTTTTATTTACATATCTTCCTTTGACGCTGTAAAAGTATATGGATAATACTTGTTTGTCCTATCATGATTTCCTTGATAGAGGATTGCTACTCACAAGGAAGCTATCAAACTGGTAAAGCTGAAATCATTTCTTCGTAAATTTTACGGACGCCATCACGAGTTGGTTGACCGTTATGGAATATCCGTTTCACAGATGATATCGAATAATTATGTTTCTTACGTTGTAACTGTAATACCCTTCCCTTTTCATGAATGTGACCTACCGAAATATACGTTTTACCGGGTTTGTTATAACATGAGCATGATCACCCCTAGTGTTTGTTGGGGTTCGTGTTGCTCAGTCTTGAGTATTTATATTGTTTTTTTTTCATATTTAGCCATGGCGTTGTCAGTTTATTTTCTATTTATGAGTTTGACTGTTCCTCTGGTATCTTTCGCCCCTATTTTTTTGTATTTAACAAAGGTACCAGGCTTATAATTTGATACGCTAGACTCACGTTTTGTCTACGTATATACACTCATCCGTGACTTTACTTGAACCCAATCATTCAAATTTTCCAATATTAGATTAGTCTTTTTTCAAAACGAAAACAAAGTGTTAATTTTGTATAATGTAAACAAACCATTGATGAAAAGCTATGCAGGAGTGTGTCATTTATTGTAACCTCTTCGATCAACCTCGATTTGTGGAAGAGTAGCTACCCCCTAAGGATCCACATTAGATAACAACAGTTTTATTGTCGCCTGTTGACAAAAAAAGCTGTAAAATAATTAATGGTTAAGTTCATGTAGTCCCTGCATAAGTGTGATTATCCAATATTATTTAGTGTCTTATTAACTCTATACATATAATATGAACAGCTTTTATAGCGTAACGAAATCCCTAAGTTTAGAATTAAGTGGTGTTATTTGTTTGTATGTGTTTCATTAAATCTCAAATAATTGAATCCAGTTCAATCTGCTTCATTCCCTGAATTTTTCCAGAAAAAGACAGAGTCGGATTGAAAAGAACAAAATAATAATTTCAAAATGATAGTTCCGTTCGTTTGATGTGTTTTAATATTTGATAAGTAACTTTTCGATTTGAATTATCATGCAGTTCCATGTTTTTGTTATTTTTCTTTTTAATAGTGAGATTCACACATTATTAGACCAAAATAACATCGGCACCAACAGATTGTAAATATATCACCCCATCGTTAATAATACTTGAGAGCTTTATATACAAATGTGCTTGATTGAGGGCTTGTAACCGCCTAACTGAACACAAGTGCAACATGTCCTATGTGTGTTAATGACGTTCTATGAGGCCTTTGCTAGCTTAATACACAGTATGGAATTTGCTTATTGTTCAGGGTGCTACAGTCCTAATTTGCTGGCACACCAATTTTCTTCTGAAGTTGAAAAAATAGGGTTATCGTCTTAATTGCTTTTGAACACTTGTTTCGTACTTTTTGATTATTTTTAATTTGTGTATCTATCGAATAATGCATTGGTCTAAACTTTTTTCATTAGAAACTGATGATATCAAGCTTTTAATTGCAGTAATTTTTATTGGTATATATTTTTACGGTTTGCACTAACCCAAGTCATTTTTTGGTGTGTGTTTTGCAGTCTGTTTGTAGTATTGTAAACTTTTAACACAATTTATTACAAACGCGATGATTTTAATTTTCCTGTAGCCAACTTTCCATTTCCTTGTAGCAACATCCCAGCGGCACCAGCATATGGAGTATATGTGTCTCAATTGATACGTTACTCTAGAGCTAGCTCAAAGTACGTTGATTTTGTTGAACGAGAAATACTGCTTTTCAAAAGTTGCTAAGACAGGGCTATGAATCAATCAAATTAAGGTCATCACTCAAGACATTTTACGGTCGCCATCATGAGATGATTGGCCATTATGACAAAGGTGTGTCAGAAATCATATCTGATATTCTTCCTCAGTCATTATAACCTCCCATCATTACCAAACTGAACAAAGAATAACACGATGGGTGCCGTATAAGGTGCAGGAAATGCTTACCCTTCCGGAGCACCTGATTTTACTCCCGGTTTTTAGTGGAGTTCGTGTTGTTTCTTAATTATTATTTATAACTGTTGATGTAAATGTCCTTTGGTTTTGTGAGTCCTTGTTTACTCCTTGGTTTTGATTGTTATTGTCTTTTGAATGGTTGCTATGGAAACAAATTATTTATTAAGTAAAAAATGTTGACATTTTCAATAGTTTGGGGTTTTCTTCTTCCTTTGATATCTTCGTAGTCAGATTCACGTGCCATTATCAAATGTACAAATGATATTAATCAAGTCAAGTTTAGAAAGGTTAAGTTGTTTTTCTCATACTTTCAGTGCCAAATCCTGATTATGATATTTGTTAAAAGCAAAAAAATATATATTAACAAAACCAAGATATTCCTGTTAATAATGTAATGTTCAATTGAAAAGGAAACCAAACAATCTAATCTAGTAGACACAAAACCATTGGATAAAATAACGCAATAAACTCTAATGTGTTTTACAAATGTAAAACAGTATGAAACGCGACAACAACAACAAAAAAATCTCATCAAAGATTAAGACACACGTTTTGTCTACAAAAGTCTCACCAATAATGCTTGTATATAAAAACAAGATAATAAAAACTAGAGGCTCTAAAGAGCCTGTGTCGCTCACCTTGGTCTATGTGAATATTAAACAATGGACACAGATGGATTCATGACAAAATTATGTTTTGGTGATGGTGATGTGTTTGTAGATCTTACTTTACTAAACATTTTTGCTGCTTACAATTATCTCTATCTATAACAGTACTTTCTGTGGAAAATGTTATTGAAAATCTTCAAATTTTAAGAAAAATGTTAAAAATTGACTATGAAGGGCAATAACTCCTTAGGGGGTCAATTGACTATTTTGGTCATGCTGAATTATTTTTAGTTCTTACTTTGCTGTACATTATTGCTGTTTACAGTTTATCTCTATCTATAATAATATTCAAGATAATAACAAAAAAACAGCAAAATTTCCTCAAAATTACCAATTCAGGGGCAGCAACCTAACAACCGATTATCCGATACATCTGAAAATTCCAGGGCAGATAGATTGTGACCTGATCAACAATTTGTCTCCTGTCAGATTTGCTCTTAATGCTTTGGTTTTTGAGTTATAAGCCAAAAACTGCATTTTACTCCCATGTTCTATTTTTAGCCATGGCGGCTATCTTGGTTTGTTAGCCGAGTTACCGGACACATTTTTTTAATTAGATACCCCAATGATGATTATGGCTAAGTTTGGTTAAATTAGGCCCAGTAGTTTCAGAGGAGAAAATTTTTCTAAAAGATAACTAAGATTTACGAAAAATGGTTAAAAATTGACTATAAAGGGCAATTACTCCTAAAGTGGTCAACTGACCATTTTGGTCATGTTGACTTATTTGTAGATCTTACTTTGCTGAACATTATTGCAGTTTACAGTTCATCTCTATCTATAATAATATTCAAGATAATAACCAAAAAAACAGCTAAAGGAGTAGGTTCAGTAAGAACCCTTTTTGGCCCCAAAATATAGCAGTTTTAGAAAATTGTGAATATGTAATCGTTAAGATGTTGATTGAAAAGTAGAATGCTTCTGCTACATAAATATGGGCTGTTTTTGACAATACAATGCACATATATCATGTACTAGCATCATTAAGTCGTGTTAAGTTACTGAAATCTTCACAATTTGATCATTTTAGTTAAATTTTAGACTGTTTCCGTCTTAAATGAAAGTGGCCGCATTCGTGTTCATCCATAATATTGAAATGTAAGTTGTATTTGATGATAATTCATAATATATATAAAGGTTGAGGATGAACACGAATGCGGCCACTTTCATTTTTGACAAAAATCATCTGAAAAGTGACGATTTTTGGCGATAGATTTTTCTTATTTAAGCTTGAATCGGAGCGTTTTTAATAGCATAATCAGTTAAAATATTTCCCATAAACTAATTGAATCAATTGAAATAGACACTTAAGTGTTTAAAAAGTGTCTAAAATCTTTCGTTAGATGAAGTTGAAAATTGAGGCCCAAATCAGGCCTTACCGGACCTACTCCTTTCCTTAAAATTACCATTTCAGGGGCAGCAACCCTACAACGGAATGTCCGATTCATCTGAAAATTTCCGGGCAGATAGATCTTGACCTGATGAACAATATTACCTCTGTCAGATTTGATCTAAATGCTTTGGTTTTTGAGTTATAAGCCAAAAACTGCATTTTACCCCTATGTACTATTTTTAGCCATTGCGGCCATCTTGGTTGGTTGGCCGGGTCACCGGACACATTTTTTAAACTAGATACCCCAATGATGATTGTGGCCAAGTGTGGTTAAATTTGACCCAGTAGTTTCAGAGGAGAAGATTTTTGTAAAAATTAACGCAGGACGACGACGGATGACGGACGCCGGACGCCAAGTGATGAGAAAAGCTCACTTGGCTTTTCGGCCCGGTGAGCTAAAAAAGGAGTTGAAAGGATAAAAAAATGTAAAAGGACATATAAGCACGCAAAGACAGAGGACGTGTTTGCATTACCTTTTGTATTTTCTTTTTTTTAACAAAAATAATTCTTATGACAGTGGCAGATATATCAATTGGTGTAATTGTTTACTTAATTGTATCATATATACAGGAGTGCGACTGAATAGAAATGTTGCTGGTTTCAATAAAGGCTTTTATTGTTCACTTTATTTTTTCTCCCTTTTTGATTAAGAGATAGTTCACACCAATCTCTATTAATGATATGCTTTATAAAGCTGAAAAGATTGAGAAATCACCGTGTTAGTCTTAAATAATAAAGTTAACGGTACCAATTTTCTTGCACCAGATGCGCATTTCGACAATACATCTCTCTTCAGTGATGCTCGTGGCCAAAATATTTGAAATCCAAAGCTTATATAAAATATGAAGAGCTATAATCCAAAAGGTCCAAAAAAGTATAGCCAAATCCGTGAAAGGAATCAGAGCTTTGCATGAGGGAGATACATTCTTTAATTTATAATAATTTCTATTATTTAATAACAGTAAATTTAAATAACACAAAAAATCCGTATTTTCATTTTAGTACCGAAGTACTGGCTACTGGGGTGGTGATACCCTCAGTGTTCAATTATGTCCGATTTTGATTATTTAAAAGTTAATTATAAGATCTGAAAAATGAGGTTAAATCTGCTTGCAGGTTTTGCACTAAGGTCAATAAGTGTGAAGCCTTCATGCAAATATGTATGACAACTTTTAATACTATGAATACTAATATTTGTAAGCCCAGTGTCCAAATTTAAGTCATCGTAGAAACCAGGATTACAATTTAGTAATTGCGTCTGACGCACGTTTCGTCACAAAGATCTCATCACTGACCTTCGAATACAAAAGAAGTAAAAATGGCTAAATAAAGTACGATTAAAGAGTATTGAGGACCAAAAAATCCTGAAAGTTTTGCCAAAAACATCTAAGGTTATCTATATTTGAGGTAGAAAAGCCTTAGTATTTCAATAATTCAAAGTTTTGTTAACAGTTCATTTATAATTATGAGTAAATCAAGGATAATTCATATCAAGACATAGGTGCTGTCTACTGGGCCGGTCATATCCTCGGGGAATTCAAACTTCACCATGGCCAGCAGTTGTAAATAAACTCATCATAGATAGGCATAATTTTATAATTATCTGTTGATTTTTATTTCCTTTTCCAAGTTGGTGGTCACTCTATTTGTATTGTGCGGGGTTTTTTTAATATTTTTGTGACATATTGTCTCGATAGGTAATAGTAGAGATTTTGTGTGCACATAGTAAGCAGAATATGCTTACCTATTAAGCTATCTGGATTATATTTTGTTTAAAAACTTTTAGTAATATTTTGTACTTTTTTTTGGAGGAATTTGATGTTAATGGTTGGTGTGGTCTTATTTACTGTCCACAATTTTGGATAATATATGTAATATTTTTAAGCATATACTTTCTCTCTATCGTTTTAAATAACGTATGGTATATCATTCAGTTAACAGTTCACTAAAAGCTTGAAAAATTACATAAATTATGACTTAGATATGAGTTTTGTTTTTGTTTTATTTAAACAAGTGATTAATATGTAATTTTGCTTTTAACAGTCAATTTGCTTAACTGATATTTTATTGGCCTGCAAGTCAAAATATTAATCTCATTCTCGCAAAAAGGGGACTGATTTCCTTAATTGATTCAAGCTGAGAGAAAATCAGTCATACAAGTTATGAGTAAATGATATACATGAAGCTGTTTTATTCTAATTTGAAATGAGTTCAAAGAGTCATCAGAAAATTGGCATTGTACTTTTTAATATTGCCCAATTTATCCAACTTTTTAACAGAGGAGTTACTGCTCTTGATTTTTGAAAAACCAACAACAGAAGGTAGCTATAGTAGGAGAAGAGCTTTTAAAGCAAATGATCAAGGAAGTTAAGTATTGAAATAATTGAAAGTAACTGCAATAGTTAGTCGATTCAATATAAATAAAGACAACAGGGGCCGGTTGTTCAACTTGTCGTTAAGTCTAACGCTGTCGTTAAAATATGCTAACGCTTCGTTAAAATTTAACGTATGGTTAATCCTGTTGTTCATCTCTACGTTAGATTTAACGCAACGTTAAACTATCGATAACTTCTATAAAATCTAACGCTGCTATAGACCTTCGTTAAATACTTAACGAAGCGTTTTAATTGATAAAATGGCTGCTCTGTTAATGGTACCTAGGCAAAGAAAAGAGAGAATCTTCAGAGGAATGGTTTCACATCTAAACAATTTGACTGACAATGAAATGAGGATAAGATATAGGTTTGGAAGAGACTCTATAGCCTACATATGTAATATTGTGGGAGATAAATTGAGAAGATCTACAGCAAAGGAAACTGCTCTAACAGTGGAGCAACAAGTATGCATAGCCTTGAGGTTTTATGCCTCTGGGTCATTTTTACAAGTAATTGGAGATACAATGGGCTACGACAAAGCAACTGTATCTAGAGCAGTGAATGATGTTACCAATGCTTTACTTGATGTGAAAGACAACTTCATCCAGTGGCCAAAAGACATCAATTCTAAAAACAGGATGAAGTGTGGTTTCCACAGACAAATGAACTTCCCAAATGTTTTGGGATGCATTGATTGCACACACATCAAGATACAAGGGCCATCAGAGGACGAGGCAGCTTTTGTCAACAGAAAGGGGTTCCATAGTGTGAACGTGCAGGCTGTGTGTGATTACGAAGGTACTTATTTAATTTGTTAATCTTATGTGTCTGATCTCCTCTTCGTCTGTTTATTTGTTTACCTTTGTTATTATCTCCCTTAAACTTTCTCGTCAGTAAGCCAACAATTCGGCCCTCGATCTTATACGACCCAAATATTACAAGTGATTGATCGACGATCGGGTCATTGTGTGCTATCTTTTCCAATAAGACCGCGCACCTGTGACTCCAAACAGTGTGGTTATACGTTCCACTTATTTATATGTGCTATTTCTAATCTTTACAATGTGGATGAAGGAAAGCATAAATATTACTGTTGTATTTTTCTGTACGGGATCCGGTGTTTTTAAGCTCGAGATTTCAGGAATGACACCCTTTCGGGATTTCGTGAATGACCTTTTCAGGATCCGGGAATTCTTTTTTCGAATTTCTGGATCTCGGGATTTTGTGTTTTTAAGCCCAGGATTTCTGGATCCGGATCCCCCCCCCCTTTTATACTGAAGGGAACACATATTTTTTTCACTGAAAACGATTTTGAACATTCATAAATAATAAAATTATTGAGTATACTAATAGTTTCAATCATCTGTATGCATTTTTTTAGGGCCTCAATGAGCCTCAATGAAAATAAGACTAGTTCTAATTGAGTTACACTTTTTAATTGAAAAAAAAAATATGATTATTAACTGGAGTCCCGATAAAGTTCCTATACCCCCTCTTATTTGTCACAAGCAGCAATAGACTGAGTGACCTTTATTCAACAGTTCAAGCTGCAGTTAACTGTAACATTATTTAGTACTCTTCATAGAATTAAATTAGTTTAATATTTTTTCAGGGAAATTTACCAATATATCTGCTAACTGGCCAGGGTCAACCCATGATTCCCACATCTTCAACACATCAAACCTATGTCACTACCTGGAGACAAACAACAGAGGACTTGCAGACGGTTTGATACTAGGAGACAGCGGGTATGCATGTCGCCCTTTTCTCATGACACCCTATCTAAATCCCAGAGAAAGACACCAGCAAAGATTTAATAGAGCACACTCCAGTACAAGATCTATTATTGAAAGGGCTTTTGGAATCTTAAAGAGAAGATTTCATGTTTTACACTCTGAGTTAAAAATAATTATAGAATACTTTAAAATATGATAACAAAAAAGTAGTGTGATTGCCAATGAGAATACTCCAAACTAGAGACCAAATTTCTTGGAAGTTAACATCGATAGGTAACTGTACAGCCTTCAACAATGAGATAATCCTATATAGTGATGCATAGCTTAAATGGTTAATTAACCTCAGCAGTTTCATACAAAAAATGCCAAAAAAACTTCAGCCATGAAGAAAAAAATATATTGAGTAAAAAGGGACACAAAAAAAGAAACTAATTATTAAAAGGATACTAATTAGGGAGCTACCATTTATTGTTTGAGGGGGGCTAGTATGAAAAATGCCTTTTTATTTTTTACACTTTCATACATAAATTGTCATCCTGCCTCTTTTTTACTCAAACTCTTGTCCTGACTTTTTAAATTTCATACAAGCGACACTATCCCCATAAAAATTAAATGGAAGCTCTGAAAAACTAGAGACAATTGTTACAGAAAGAGCCGCAGTTAATAGGGATTATAGTGAACCTGTTATTTAAGTAGCTATCGGTATTGGTTTTTTTAGAATGCCGTGCAAATAATCATTAACATGGTATTTTTTGTTTAAGTGGATATCTGCATGGGTAATTTTCCAGGAGACAATATTGTAGATGGGAATACACTTCTGAAACAGTTTTTTTTTAAATTGAAAGATATTTTCCTGCCCATAATTATGAAATTAAATTTCAGGTCAGAATGAAACCAGAAAAAGTCTGTCGAGTGTTTGGTGCTTGTGCTGTTCTACATAACATAGCTTTAACAAGGAATGAACCTTTGGAAGATGTTTGTGGTGTACATGTTCAGCAAGACCAGCCAGTGCAAGTTCCGAATTTTGAAGGAGAACAGGATGGTAGACACATTAGAGAGCATATCGCAAGAGTTTTCTTCAACTGAAATACATGTTTAATACACAAGAGTCTTTATTTTTTCATCCAATATAAAATTGTGATAAATAATACAAGTTATTTTTTCTCAAAACACATGCATTCGACATGTCAGTGAATTGAAGGCTTAGCAAATAATGAGTTCATAAATACACTTGCGGTAATATGAGTTATTGGCACTACGAAGTGTCAGTCGTCACGCTATTTTAAACATCATCTCATTGTTAATTGTACACTGAATGACATTTTACCCCAAGGCTTGATTAAGGTATACATTTAAGGTCATCCTTTGGAATTTGTTCGTCCAATCAGTGAAACCCTTGTCGCAAAGTGGGTCTTCCATAGACTGTTGGGTGTGTAAAAATGCCGGCACATCTGGTTGGAAAGGGGATGTATAATCTGATTGCGTTGTATGGATAAGTGTAACGCCATGCATATAACAAAATCGTGTGAGGGGTCTGATTATACATATTGTACTCTTTGTTAATTTGTTCTCATCATGAACATGCATGAAATATTTGCCACTGGATGTAAAGCAAACGATATGAACGAATATAAACATACCAAATAAATGCATAGCCAGAATTAAAACAAGAGTACACACGCTAAAATATCTAGCCTTCTTTATTAATCATTGATGTTATGTGGATAGTCCTTAATATAGAATAGAATAGAATAGAATATTTTTATTTCCAAAATTACAGGGCCCATAAAGGGCATAAAATCAGATACGATTGATTTACATAATAAAGCTATATTACAACTGTCACATAAACTTAACATTAACCAAGAAGACTAAACATCGACCAATGAACCATGAAAATGAGGACAAAGTCAAATGACACCTGCCAGTTGTACATGAACACCTTACAGTCCTTCCATACACCCAATATACTAGACCTATTGCTGATAGTATCTGAGATATGGACTTGACCACAAAAACTTAACCTTGTTCACTGATCCATTAAATGAGGTCGAGGTCAAGTGAAAACTGTCTGGCAAAGAATTGTTAATTGATAAGAAAAATAAATATTTTAATTCATTAAAAGTTGAGAAAATGTTAGTGGAGTATTCTCTTTGTCTTGTTTCATTAATTCTAGCAACTCTATCTGAAGGTCTAATTTCTTCATCTCTTTTGTCTGCTTTTCCATTTCACCCTTCAAATACAGTACCTGAAATAAAAATGATACATGTAGATCCATATCATTATTTTAACATATATCTTTATATGTGTCTGTATACATTACAACTCTTGTGGAATTTACAGAAGTATTGAATGAAATTGCGATTTCCAGATAAAGTGTATGACCTGTTGGACCTATGCTTTGGCCAGCAGCTGGAAGACCATAAATTTTAAATATTTATATTAGAAGATTTTCATAAAGATGTTGATTTTGTGTAATTTAAGATCGATACACGGTCTCACATCATTGCCTATACCAGTGGTAGATCCAGAACTTTTTGTAAGCGGGTACTGACTGACCACAAAGGGGAGGGCATTGACCGGGCCCCAAGTCCCCTGGATCTGTATCTGTATGATACAAACTAATCGATGGGGACCCAAAAAGTCAACTTTTCTTAGTGTTGATAATTGAATTTTACCTTTTTATTTTCCCGAGTATAATGACAGTCTTCAAACTAACACCGAGCCATTCATTATAAGACAATAATATGTTAATCGATTTTTATTATTTTGGATTATTTCTAAAATAAATGCAAATGTGAAATTTTACCTGAAGCCCATAAACATCATCAGCAGTTGCTTTCCTTTTCTTTGGATTTTCTGCTTTCTGTGCTGTTAGAGTCCCCAGCTCAACTACTGCAGCCACTGGGCGTGGCACCTGGATATTTACAGCCGGTAGAAGCGATATTAGTGGTAATGGCTGAAGAATGGATTCAGATCCAGATTGGGAAAGTGGTTGGCTTGGAGGGGTATCAAACAGGTCCTGGGAATTACTTGCACTCTCCTCTGGCAATGCTGCTGAGTTGTCATCTAGAAAATATAATAAGGAGATTGTTATTTTTATAATTATCATGATGATGAATAGACGTGTGTCTATTGTTAAATTTTCTTACTTAAAGAGAGTTTTTTTGTCAGACATTCTTTCTTTGCTTTCATTGACCTAGCCTGACAAACCATATGCATCAATGACAACCAAAACGAGACGGTCAGTAACAAAACTATATATCATAAGACAACTTCTGTTCAATTGTAAGGCAGTATTGCACAATTTTAAATAATTTTCTAGCAAATCTATTGGTTTTGATGAATAATGAATATTGGTGTTTAACGCTGCTTTCAGCACAATCGTGCTATTTCGTTGAAGTCAGTTTTTATTGATGGATGAAGCTGGAGTAAACACCCGACATTAGGTAGGGTATCCAATCCTTAGTCAATTATCATCAACTGAAGGATTAGAGGGCACCTGCCCATGCTGGATTTAAACTCGCAATCTCACTCGCTGTCAAAAAAATAATCTTTACATTGCTTATTGTTAAATGAAAATTGCTGGCCCATCTACATTTTACAGTGTTGATATTGCGTCCCCTTCGGTATATTTGACAAAATAAAAAGGACCTATTCCAGTGGCACTTCTGTGCATACATTTCTCACTGTATAGCCCTCCCCCTTTTTATCCACATTTTTTTCACTCATATCCCACAAAGTTTAACACCATCTATATATATTTATTTTCCAAATCTTGAACGATCAACAAAAGATGATTATTAAAATTGTTAAAATCTTGGCCTTTACGAGCGTATGTCACGATCGAATTTAAGGTACGGGTTAGCCAGGGTCCGAGAAACATCGTCCTGTCGGCTACAAATCAAAGGGAAATAACAGCAAGGATGTTCTTTCGTGGATAAACAAAAAATTTGAACTGAACATGTATTGTTCCAAACTATCATTACAATATTGTCAAATGACAATATTTGAAATCATCCATCGCTAGAAAAATGTGTGTCATGAGGTAATAAGGCTCAAAAACAAATATGTTCATTAGCATGCTGAGCGTCTTTCAAGGTTAATATTTAGGACGTAAATACTAGAATGCAGACGACATAAATAATTGACCAAATGAATTGAAATACTTATTATTCACTGAGTAAAACTGAATATAGCCGAATGCCATTTAAATACTAAGCTTACACATTATTAAAGATTAATAAATCAGCTAAATACCTGTCAAATTTTGATGACATGGTATAAATATTCGGCTATTTTTTTTTACACAAAGTTGCATGAAATCGGAGAGAATAATTAATAGCATTTAAAGATTTATTATTTTTACATATTCACAAAAGAGTATAAATTAGTTACTGATACATACCAAGTACACTTTCAACTCCTTCAAGACCTTTGAAAGAAGCCGAGTCTTTACAAAGGTCTATTGTTCTTTCAATGGCCAGACTCAGTTTTTTTGGCTGTGGACCACCACCAGTAGCCCTCTGCTCCTTGTTACGGTTGTTAAAAACCTTCTTAGCCACCTTCTTGGTGTTAGCCCACTTGTCTTTACAGTCTTTGGGAGACCTCTTGGCAACACCCAGAGCACTGACCAAGATGGAAATCCTGCTCCAGACAGCAATCTTTCTGGAATTGGTTATACCATCCCCAAACTTTTCATTAATCACTTTGTAATTCTTTTGCACTTGATCTTGAATTACATTTACTTCTTCTTGGGTGAAGTTAGGTTTTCTGTCCCTTTGTGTTTTAGCAGAAGACTTGTCAGCCATGTTGAAGTAAATATTAACAAACCAATGCATTGTGGGTAAAGAGAATAATCTCTAAACTTTAGTTAAATATTTAACGAGTGGTTAAATTATTTAACGTCATCGTTAACTAACGACGGCGTTAAACCAAGTTGAACAACACCATTTTAACCATGGGTTAAGTAACGATACGTTAGAGTATTTAACGACACGTTAAATTTAACGCTTACGTTAAGTTAACGACAAGTTGAACAACCGGGCCCAGTAGTATACCGCTGTACGAAATTTATAAATCGATTGAGAAAAAAGTGAAATAGGAAAACCTATCAAATATAAGAGGAAAACTACGACACAACAGAAACACTTCATTCAAATGTAACACACACAGAAACGAACTATAATATAACAATGGTTATTTCCTGAATTGGTACATGACATTTTTAAGAAAACAAATGGTGGGTTGAACCTGGTTTTGTGGCATGCCAAACCTCCCGCTTTTATGCCAATGTGAAATGTAACATTAAAATGACAACATTACATGACAGGACTGGACTACGATACAAATAAATAGGAGAGCATATATATATGATATAGGACAGAGAAACACACGAATAATAGCTAACAAAAGGTACCAGCTGCAGGTTCAAAATTTAATACGCCAGACGCGCATTTCGTCCACATTAGACCAACCAGTGACGGTCAGATGATATATTCGTGTCATTGTCCTGAAGTTTGAACAGTTTTGCCTCTTTTTGACCATATGTCTTGTAAGCTATAACAAAATCCTAAAACAGAAGCCTGATCGACACTTAAATATTAATATATTGATGAACAACACATAACCCTATGAATATTTAATCTTAATTAATGTTATTTCCAGGTTTTTGATCTTTTTTTTTGTCGTCAATTTCTATCAATATACATTATGTTTGCAGAAACTAGGTTCAACAAATGTATTACCAATGCGATATTTTGACTGATGTATACATTCCATTTAAAACAACAGTTGTGATATTACACCCTGTCGAGAAAAAAAAAGGCAACCTTGACCACAAACAAGCATGTTAAGCCCTGTTCTAATTGCCACAAACCAGTTGTCGCTGGTGAATGTACGTCATATTTGTTTTTTTTTAATTTTTGTTATTTTACTTTATTCATACCTTTGAAGTTATTACTGACATATCAAACGGATAACGGTTAAATATTATTATATCCTGCAATTCTGGCATTTGCAGATCTTATTCAGATAAGATACATATTAATGTTTAAATGAAAAGTTTAATATTGATAAATTGTCGCTTTTGCGTTTGCACTTAGATATATACTAATTGTTTCAATAAGCAACACTAAGGTACAGTATTTCATTTGAACGACATTCGATGTAATCGACAAGCATTCTGAATATCGTGTTCTCCATATGCTGTAAGTAAAAGTCCCTTTGTTCGTGGGGTACCAATTTTCGTAGTGTTCGTGGATGGATTTATCCGTGAATTTAACTGTCGACTGAAATAAAACAACCCATGTCTAAATCCTTACATGGATACGTATATATAATCTACAGAATACTTCGAATATCAGTAAACGCACTATGTACAATATACACAACATAGACAGGGTGTACGACTTTTATCCTTTAATTCTCATTAACAAATAATTGTAATCGATGAACATCGGGCTTCTGATGACGATATGAGATGATTGAGCGATACTTTTATCTCTTCATAGTTTTCATATGACAAAAAACGTTATGTCATATTGTGCTTGCTTTTATATTTAATCAGAATTAGTTCTACAATTCCAAGTTTATTTGGAGCAATTGTTGAAGTTTTTCTAAGTGACGTGTTTATAACCCAATTAAAACCTTGTATGGTCGTAGATCTGTTAATCATTCGATCTCGAATTAATTAGTGTCAGTCTCAGTTCCAGTGTCTTGTTCATAATGCAATTTCCTTCAATGGAGACAATTTGTAAACATAATAATATCCTCATAGATACCAGATTTAAAATTTTATATAAACGCCAGACGCACGTTTCGTCTACAAAAGACTCATCAGTGACGCTCGAATCAAAACATGTTAAAAAGACCAAATAAAGTACTAAGTTGAAGAGCATTAAAAACCGAAAATTGCTAAAAGTTTTGCCAAATACAGCTTAGGTAATCTATTCTTGAGGTAGAGTAATTTCTTAAAGCAAAATGTTATCTAACAAATGATAAATGTTGTCAGTAATACAAGACTAAAAAGTAGGTGAATATTGAACACTCTATTCAGCCATGTCCCACTTTAATCCTGAGATCTTTCAAATTACATAAATCTAAGAATCAATCAACTTGTAATAGTATAAAAAAAACATTTGACTTTTCTACACTTTACACAAGTATACCACATTCTAAACTAAAAAACAAATTGCAAGAGTTGGTAATGCTTTGTTTCATAAAATAGAATGACCAACGTAGATACAAGTATCTTGTATTGTGGATGGATAAATTCTACTTTTTAAATAATCACTCTGATTCAAACAAAAAATTGTCTGAAACTGACATTATCAAGATTTCTCAATTGACAACATATTTGTTACGTTTGGAGGAAGCGTTTTCAACAGACTGTCGGCATACTAATGGAAACCAGTTGCGCATTATAATGAGATTGACGTCATACGGGAACTTCTTAGGAAGAAAGATAAGAAGTTAGCAATATCCTTTAATTTTACTTTCCGCTATATAGATAATGGTCTCTCACTAAATAATTTCATATTTTTGTGACTATGTTGAACCCATCTATCCCTTCGAACTAGAGATAAAGGAAACAACAGATACAGTTAAGTCTGACTCATATCTTGACTTGCAACTCGAAACTGACAATAAGGGTCGGTTGAAAACAAAACTTTACGACAACTGAGATCATTTCAACTTCCCAATTGTTAACTTTCCATTTCTATGTAGCAAAATTCCACCAGCGCCGGCATATGGAGTTTGTATCTCGATACGATATTCCCGGGATTGTATTTCCTATCATGTTTTCCTCGATAGAGGGTTGCTGCTCACAAGGAAGCTATTAAACCAAAAGTTCCAAATGGTGAAGTTAATCCCTTCGTTAAGTTTACGGACGCCATCACGAGTTGGTTGACCGTTATGGAATAACTGTTTCACAGATGATATCGGATATGTTCTTTATGTCATAACTACAATCCACTTCCCGTTTCACCACGAATGAGACCTACAGAATTAGACTTTTTACCTGATTCGTAATAAAGTGAGAAATACGACGGGTGCCACATGTGGAGCAGGATCTGTGTACCCTTCCGGAGCATCTTACATCATTCCCAATTTAGGTGAGGTTCCTGTTGCTTAGTCAGTAGTTTTCTATGTTATGTCGTTTGTACTATTATTTGTCTGTTTGTCTTTTTATTTTTTTAATAATGGCTCTGTCAGGTTATTTTCGATTGATGAGTTTGGTTGTCCCTCTGGTATCTTTTGCCCCTCTTTTGTAAAAACTAGGTTTAACAAAATGTATTACCTATACAAGATTTTGACCAACACAGTTGTCCGTCAAGACAAAAGTTGTAAATACAATTAATCATTTACGAAGCAAAATGCAATTGAGGCCTTTGGTTTCTGTATTTCTGTATGTATAAATAAAAAAGTAGCGGAATGTGAGTTTATTGAAATCTCAAATAAACACTTAACATTGACATTGTAAATTTAAACTGAGATATTAAATAATCATTGACTTAGCTTGTATTTAAAGTTTTTGCAGTTATGCCTTTTTAATGTCCTTGAATTTCCGACTTAACCTTTTCATTGTTTTGGTAACACCCATTACTAGGATATCATGTCAAAACAAACTGGGCATGTGAGAAGAAGATTGAAACAGCTTTCATTAAATCAAATATTCTTAATTCAATAATTTATGTCGTTTTGTTAATTGTTTTGTTAGCTTAATACTGTAATGTCTGTTTATCCTTTTTCGAAAAGGACGATTTTCACAGTGTTTTTATGTTGTGTTGTTAAACAACTGACCACAAACACAATGTCACCAGTGCCACGAACCAGTTATCACTGGTTCATGTTCAACCTTAATATTTATTATTTTATTTTTGTACTTTAGAAAATGTTAATTTTCTCCACTATTGAATCGTTTTTGTTAATATAGCTAGCGTGTGTGAGCTATAAGTTTTGATCTTTGTTGAATGTCAAACAGTGACCTTATCGTTCACATTGTGTTTCATACAAGTATACAAACTATAAACACCAGGGGTCTGTTGTTCAACTTGTCGTTAGTGTTAACGCGTCGTTAAAATTTCTTAAGCATTCGATTAAAATTAACCATCATTATGATTAGTGTGTTGTTCAACTTGTCGTTAATTTTAACGCTGCGTTAAACATTATTAAAAGGCTAAAACTGTCGTTAAACTAAATCCACCTCTTTGAGATGGATTAAATTTTCAATCATATGATTAAAGCATCTAAAATGGCTGTTGTATCAATGCAAACATTAGCTTATCGTCGAATTTCGAAATATGAGACGTTTACGAGATTTCAACCATGAAAGAGATTAATATTTGAAAGAAACACAATATATTTGCTAGGATTGAGTTGAAACATAAATTGGAAAGAGATTTGACAAGTTGGGGCGAAGGATCGGACACACTCATACAATGGCCATTTGATAACCGAAAAAAACTGCACATTTCGGTAGTGTTTCGTTTGTATTTTACCGCTCAGTCGACAGTGTTGATTGCAACGACTAAACGTAAAGACTGGTCACATTATTGTGCGGAATCATTCAATAAATTATAACGAACAGCTTTATAGATAATAAATGATACCATAGCATAACTTAATCTACAGGCCATAGGAGATTTTTGAAACAAGTATTAATAATTTCCCCATTTTCGAAGATCAAATATTAGCACATTCAGTGGCACCCTTGACCTATACTGTTTACGCAGGTAAATTCTAATGGGTCAATTCGTCCTACGGATAGCTCGGACCTTACGATTTTTATCTTTACACGGAGTTTTTAAACATTATATATTTTTTCCCATTTAGTATTAAAATTTATTAGCTTGACGAGGATGCAAATCATGTGCGAATCCAGACATTGGGGGGGGGGGGGGGGGGGGGGGGTCAAATAGTGCCCAAGTTAAAGGGGTTGTCAGTCCAACCATGATATATCGCCTTTCAAAGGCTTTGCCGGATTGTCAAATAAAAAGGGGTTCAGACCCAATCCCTGGATCCTCAACTGCAATTATTTATCATGAAAATGTACTACCGTAAGTGTTTATATTAATGATTCAAGTTAGTAAAAAGAGACTGAGTCAATGATATGTCTCATATTTCTCAACTGATGTGTAATACAAAACCAAGCACCTGTTATCAAGAATCTGGAAAACCTCATTTCCGAGTGTCAGAGATATTTCAAAAGTAGCATTATACCCCCCTTGGGAAAGGGGGAGAATTTCAGTTACTAGTGCCGGTCATTCAAATAATTCGGATCACCACAACATATAATATTATCTTTGATTTATTTAAAACACTAAACTATGCTTCTCCGGTCAGTCTGAGTAAGAAATGATTAAGTATAAAGTACATCAATATTAACAATAAAGGGCATGCAAACATCCCATAGAGCAAATTACACGGATAATTTATATTGACCATTTGTTATATGAACGTGTTCTTAGCGACACGTACATGCTGGTCATATATTAATTTCATTTAATGGTATTAAATCTTTATTTTGTAATGGGTGCAATAGGAGGTTCATCGAAGTTTTGCGCGAGGATTTATAACATGTAGAGGATAAAAAAACTCAGGGTTAGCATTCATAGAACAGACAAGGTACAGTGACAAATATTTCATGTCTATTCTGAACACGGAGAGGGTGCCCCTGTCTCAAGTCAGGAGCCTCTGGCTTTTGTTAGTCATGTTTTGTATTTGGGGATATTGTTTTACCTCTGTCTATTCATCCTTCCGGCTGTCCGTCTTTCCGTCCCATTATGGGTAATATATAGTTATTCCACATACTAAACACCGAAATATACACAAGAAACTAAAATTAAAAATCAATCAACTTACAAAGACCAGAGTCTCCTGACTTGGGACAGGCGCAAAAATGATATGAGGTTAAACATGTCATTTGATATCTCCACCCTTCCATTATACCTAGCCTATGTAGAAAAAAAACAAACACACAGCAATATGCACAGTAAACCTCAGTTCAAAATAACCTGATTGTTCCCCTTATCAGTCTTTGTTTAATTTGCCCGCTGCAAAACAAGTGTAAAATGCATCTTTGATTCAAATAAAGAACTACTTGGCACTATTAAAGTTTATCCTGTCCAGTACAACAGAAAACAGTTCAAATAACATTTCTTTGCATATGATAAAGATGATAACCATCATTGAAGTTCACAAATATAAATTTCTTTATTTTGAGTGTCGTGAATTAAAATTAAGAAGATGTGGTATAATTGCAAATGATGCAACTCTCAACAAGTGGCCAAATGACCAGTAAAGGGAATAAAAAAAAGTATAAACAGAATATGCAGACAGCTTTCGCACTAGCAAAAAACCCTCACAGTAAAATATTAGGACATAAATACAGTACATGGCATTCCATGTCAATTCCATATTTCCTTCAACATTCATTTAATAAACAGCGATTTACAAACAAGTAAGATATCGTATGGGGGATTTTTTGTAGAGACAACAAAATAATTGTCATGGAGGTAGGGGAATTGCTAACCAGTTAGTGGATCTTTCAAGAAAGATGTAAGTTTTTTTTCATAAATTCATTAAGTAATTATAATTCTGATTGAGATCAACAACCCCAGAGATTTAACCCACTCATAGAGATTATACACGTTGTATTCATTCCACAGTAAAAATTGCTTTGTTAATTGGTTTTAGTTAGCACCAGTAAATATTACTAATTCATTCATTTTAATTTCCGTTGACTATCAAATAATGATGAACGGAAACGTGCATATCAACACATTGTTGAAATTAAAATATTGAAAAATTGACATTTGAATTAACACTGATGTCTTATCTTCTACTTTCAGCTGTTCAGTGGAATCAATTATCGCTTTTTGTAATAAATATTAGTCCTGAATAACGTGTCAGTTTCTTTTCGACATATAGGTTCAGTGTCTATTTGGTAACTACCCTTCAACTGTAAGTCCGATATCGTATGTTCAGTTTCATGGTAGATGCTTATTTTCTTTTTAATCTTGGAATTTAATTGCAACTTTATAATTGAAGTCTTATTGTTTATTGTTTAAGGGATATTACATTGCTTACCGTTATGGAAAACATGTTTACTTTCTGTAATTATTCAAAATTTTACAGCTGTATACTACTGTTGCCTTTTTTCACCCCTTATTTTATTGAGTTTGTTTTCACATTGGGTCATAAATCAAATTTATTCGTTTAGTGTATATTCACTTGTATTTATATGTTTTTTGATTCAATTGAGCCATTTCAGTTGATATTTTATGTGTGTCTTTCTAAATTGTGATGTCAGACTTGTGTTTCGGGTAAGGGTGAAAGTTGGTTCCTATTAAAACGTTTAAACCTGCTCCATTGGTTTGTACCTGTCCTAGGTCAGGTACCTATTTTTAAGTAGTTGTCGTTACTTGGTCTGGTTTATAAGTGTTTCTCTTGGTTTTTTTATAAAGATCAGTCCGTTTGTTTTCCCGTTTTAATGGTTTTACACTAGTCATTGTTGTGGCCCTTAATAGGTTACTGTTCGGTGTGAGCCAAGAGTCCGTATTGAAGACCGTACTTTGACCTATAATGGGTTATCTTTTACAAATTGTAGCTTGGATGGAGAGTTGTCTCATTGGCACTAATACCAGATCTTATAAAATCTATTCACAGATGAACATTGATTTGTTATAAAACTTTAAAATTTAATATGGAATAGGTTTGGCAGAACAGTAGGTTGATAATAAATACATAAAGCAATTAAAAATGTATACTCTGTGAAACTTTTATTTATATTCAAATACTTTATTAACAATACATTTAAAATTATATTCATTTTCAAATATATTTGCATGAAAATATTCGTGAAGACATAAGATATAGAAAATATCTTTTCTTTTATATTACAATTAAATATATAATAGTCTACTGTAGTCACACATTTTCCTATAACTTCGAATAAGACACACACTATACAGAATTAAAAAAAATATGTGTCGACTGGAAAATCCATCTTAGTATCCATTATTCTTCATCCCTTTAAAATCAGTAATTGTCCAAACTATAATGGTTTTTTCGTACACATTATTTGCTATAGGTTAATCGCGTTAACTTCTTTTCCAAGTATGACATATACACCATGCATTTGTAGCTAGAAAAAGTTGATTATATTTTTTGCAATAATTGAGTCTATTGTTTCACACAGCAACCTTTTAACTTGAAAATGTTTATTTTGTTCGCAATAGTCTATAGCTGTTCGTCCCGATGCGTCCTTTTTCATGATGTAAGCACCTTTCTGCAATAAAAACTGTACAAATGTAAGAATTTCTGTTTCATTTGTTGTTGACTGACACGCAGTCATGAGAAAAGTAGACTTTGCTGAGTTCTTAAAATTAACAACGCTACATGCCTTCAATTGTTCTTGAGCCTGTACAAAATTACCTTCAATCACTGATTCAAATAACTCCTGAAAATCATCTTCAAATCTCAACATTACGAACTGACTTTTCTTTACGCATCTTTTTACTTCTTTTATCATTTTGTATATGAATGCCATGATTGTTCTGCAATGTACATGAACGCTTCTTTTTATATAGGTTTAATCACGTGATTTAGTCAAATGTCAAAATATCCTCATTAAACAATATCTCGTAGGATTATTGACCTTATATATTTGAAACTATTCTTGTATTCTCCACATGTGTTCAACTTTTCATACATCAAGAGACAAAATGACGTACATGTTAGCAACCAAATGTCGCCATACGGATTTCAACAATGAGAAACCCAGATCCGCATAATAAGCTGCGAAAGCTAACAGACCCGACATAACACAGTGTTAAACGTCTCAAATACGACAACAAACGACTTAAATTATGTACAAATTAACAAAAAATAAATTGAAAAAGCAAACATAAAATTGAGAATGGAAATGGGGAATGTGTCAAAGAGACAACAACCCGACCAAATAAAAAAAACAACAGTAGAGGGTCACCAACAGGTCTTCAATGTAGCGAGAAATTGTCTGTATTCATAGAAACAGACTGCAGATTAAAACTGCTAAATTCCTGACTCGGTACAGGACCTCCTAATTAAAAAGGAATGATGCGTTGAACCTTGTTGTATGGGTAGCGACACCTTCTGCCTATATGACAATGGTTAAAATCGTTAAAATAACAACACTGCGTGTCAGAAATACAGTACAAACAAACATTAGAATAAAGTACAAACAAACGCAAGAACAATCATTACAAGGGAATACATAAATACATATTTTAATAGTACGTTACAATATTTGATCCTCCCTTAATCTGAGACAGAAGTGCAACAAAACAATAAATGAACAGTCTGTACCGAGCAATAATTGAAACTTTAAAATCGTAAACATACTTTGTATAGTCACATACTACACAGGAAAAATTGCAACATATGTTTTTCATATGTTTTCCATATGTTTTTCATGTGTTCATAAACATATGTTGTCATGTCGGCCCTAAACATATGTTTTCATATGTTTTGAACCATACGAAAAACATATGTTAAATATATGAAAAACATATGTTAAACATATGAAAACATATGTTGCATTTTGTCCTATGTATCTGTAAGAAAGATGATTTGGTATGAATGCCCATGAGATTGTTTTAAGCATGTTTCTAGGCGCAGTCAATTCTTTAACATGTGAGCGTGGAGTAGAAGCACAACAATAGGAAAAAACAAAGAAAATCAAAGAAGGAATAGGACTCGACACATTTTCAAATACAGAGCAAGACACACAGCTTAAAAATACTAAATACAGAAACTACTCATATGAGAATATTCACAGTTACTTATGATGTTGTGAATATTTCGTAATATATATAGTATATTTTTACAACATCCTTTTTCCTAGTATATATATATATATATATATATATATATATATATATATATATATATATCAGAACATAGAATCGACTATAAATATATCAGAACATAGAATCGACTATAAAATTTTCCGATTACAAAACAGCTAACATTCTAATGCTAATGTATGTGGTAAATGTACTCATTGTACATTTCCTGTAATATATTGGGATATAATAATCACCTGTCCCAGTGGAGAAGAAAGTTAACAGAGATGTATAATAAAGATGACACAAAAAATCAAATAGAATAGATTTTACAGTTATTGTGTTAACCTACATTAAGAAGAAACTTAACCGGTGTGAAAGTCGATTTCAATTAACATTCATAAGGACAAAATTAAATATTACATCTTTGTGGTTATTCAATATAAATTATGCTGTTCGAAATATTCATGTAAAATGCATAAAACTCCTCTTCTGTATTTGTCGAAGGAATATATGTTCGGGTTCATAAACAGCGATATGTTAGAGAGACGATATCTATTGAGAGCTTTGTCGTTCGAAAAGACAACAAAAACTGTCACAACAGCTTACCAACAATTGAGTCTTTAAAGATGGACATAAAAGTTTTTCCAAACTTGTTTCCGAATCCCATATTTGAATTTATGTAACATTGTAATATTTATCTTGACATTTTTCATTAATAAATACTGTTTAAACTAAAATAGATGTAAGGCGGGTTTTTGTAGATTCATTGGGTATTTCAATTCTTATTTGGATCAAAAACTTCAGAGATGTATCCCACTTGGAATGAGTAGACACGTCCGTAAATTGTTTGTCGTTGTTGTTGTTATTATTGCAATCAATTTTATTTCTCTTGAACCCACGTACAATGCTCTTCATTTTATGAAAGGCATAAGTATATGTATATGTCATTATCGAAATGAAAAATGGAAAAATTGACATTTGAATTTTCAACTATCAGCTGTTCAATTAGTTGAAGAAAAGTTGGATAAATTAACGCATTTTGTAATACATATTAATCTCGAATCACTTTTTTTTAAGCTGATTAGTGTAATATTCCTTTCTTATCTATCGCCCAAATTGAATGCACGGTTATTTATCTGCTTTACCCCATTCGCTTATTTTAGTCGCGCACAATCTTGCAAAATAATCAAAACCTTCATGTGTGTGGTATTTGTTTTTAAAATATTTACGTTTAAATCTATACAAATATCCAAACAACAAGCCATGGCTAAAAGAACGAAAGGATAAACAACAGTATATAAAACACAGAAAGCAGAATTCAAAAGACTAAACAACACAAATCAAACAAATATCGGGAATGATCTCGGGTGCTCCAGAAGGGTAACAAGACCGTGTTGTAAGGTGAAGTCTTGTTTTGATATGTTTATGAACGCAAATATTTTGAAATTGTTGATTGTTATGGAAAAATGGGTCACAGATGAACATTGCTGTGTTATTAATCTATTATACTTGTCTCGGAAACAATTTTTACCATCTTTCCTGGTTGTTTATGACCAAACATGACTTCAGATGAAATATGAATTTATGATGAAGGATTAGAAAGCTGTGTAGTGGCACAGGAATAAAATATGGAAAACAACACGTTAAATAATTTATTGCGTCCGAAGCACTTTTCTGGATCTATCAACTGTTCTGTAGCTCAAACGATATTTTTATGCATTCTTGGTGATGTTGTTATTGTTTCTATGATGTTGTTTTTGAAAACTTTTATTTGTTTGTGTGTTGTCTGTTTTTCTCTCTCTGTTATCAAAGTTTATTGGGTCTTATTTCTTTATTTTTAAAGTTTGATTTTTGTTCATTTTTTATGGGTTTGACAATTTACGTGTACAAATCGTTTATGATTTTAGTCATGTCTTTTGATATTGTGGTATGTTTTGGTTTCTCAATATAGCATTATCTATTAATACTTTAGTTTTAAATTTAATGAAACAGTAACCAAATAACATGATTTTTAAATCTACTCTCTGTGTTTTAAGGTACGGTTAGTGGGCTTTTTCGATTTATCGAAGACATGACTCACTGCCCCATTGGATAGTGGATCTCTGACGGTGTCTGAATCCTTACCTTTGAAACATATACAAAGTGACAAGGTGAAATAGTATCCGTGAATTAATGAAACCTAGATTATACGGACAATAGTTAATAAATGTTATATGAAATAGGTTTGACAGAACAGTAAGTTGGTAACATTATAAAAGGGATAGTGTGTGACAAAGACAAAACAACCGACCAAGACCATAAATAGGTTTGCAATATATGCTTTGAGAAAAACTCGGAGACAGGCTTCAGCTTACTTCTAAGCAAAATTGTGTAAGAAATTCATACTTTATAAAACTATTTATTTAATTAGTTAATCTATACTGATAATTATTTTCATATATTTTCATATGTTCATATGTTGAATATAAAATAGTCTGAGAAAACACACCCTGTCTATACTCCATATAGCATTGAACAAAATATATTGACTAGAAAAACCTAATTTGCATCCATTGTGTTCTGTGCCATCAAAAGTCGGTAATTATCCCAGCTATGATACTGCTTTCCAACACATTGTTGCTGGATAAACCGATGAAAGTCATTTATCACCTGTCACTTACACATAGCGATTTGCAAGCATGTCGCTAACGTGTCTTGACCAATGTTGACAATTCATAAGAAATAAACACCATTGTTAGCAAAAAGTTAACAATATTTTCCACAATGATATAGTCTATTGTTTCACACAACAACATCTTAACTTGAAAAAAATCATGCTGTTCGCAATAGGTTATAGCTGTTCTTCCAGATGCGTCCTTTTTCATGATGTAAGCACCGTTCTGCAATAAAAACTGTACAAATGTAAGATTTTCCTTTTCCATTGTTTTTGACTGACATGCTGTAATAAGTAAAGTAGACTTTGAAGAGTTTTTAAAATTAACACCACTAAACGCCATCAATTGTTTTCGAGCCTTTTCGTTATTACCATCAAGTACTACGACGAATAACTTCTGAAAATCTTGCTCAGACTTCAACCTGACACACTGACTTTTCTTCATGCATCTTTTAACTTATTTTCTTATTTTTGATATCAAAGCTATGATTATTCTGCCATGTTAATATTAGCGCGTCACTGTTATATAGATACAATAACGCGTTAGGTCAAATGTCATTCAACAATATCTCGTAGGAATATCGACCTTATATGGTGTAGGCTATTCTTCTGTTATCAGCATGTATTTCAGAATTTATAAATCAGGAGACCAAAGACGTACATGTTTTAAATAATTATAGGTCACAATGCGGCTTTCAACAGTGAGAAAACCCCAACGAACTAATTAAGTACAAAAAAGCGACGGCCTGACTTATGTATAAAACACAAAAAATACGCAGTAACAAATGAAAACACTGAATTATAGGATCCCTACGTGAGAGAGGCACCTACATAATGATGCTTGTAAATAAGAACAATGTCTATTTATTCACACATGTATTTAATGTCGAACAATGACTACGGTGATCTGTAATGAAACATAAAACATTATTAGCAATAATAGGCACAGTTCAATCCATAGTTATAAGTAGCAAATGTACATAGGCAATTATAACCATCTATCTCCCCTGAAGTTTTTGGTTCCTGTAATGTTCCATTAAAGGTGGCAAATACTTGTACACTGTAATATGACTACGATCATATTCACACTAATCTCTGTTAGTTGAAATGCGAAACGAAAATTCAAAATGTCAATGTCATGATTGTTAATCCATAGTATAATCTGAATGCCAGGCAGGTGGTCTACTAGCACGACTACATTTACGTTGTGTAGTAAGTTCTTCTGTCGGAGTAATAATCGACGGAGGAGTGTTGGTGGTCGGCTGTGTTCCTTGGTTCTCAAGTGGCGTTTCTGTGAATTCCACACGACGGCGCTCAGGATGTGTGTTATCAACTCTAGGACTTTTGGATGAAGAAAGTCCTGTCTTGGGCGTTTCCAGAATGTGAAGATTTTGCTCGCTAGGCAAATCTTGTGAATCGGTGAATTCTGGTGCAGAGCTGTCCTTGGAGTCTGAAGTTGTCTGACCAAGTGGATAATGCTTTTCACGAGTAGAATCTTTAGGGGTTTCCATTAATGTATCAGAAGTCGGTTGTAGTACTTGTTTGGTGTTGAATGATGACGGGACAGGTACATTCTTATAACAAAGGTCCTCTTGTATAGTCTTTGTTGTTTTGATGCCCTTGACAGGAACATACTTCCTGAGAAACTTCCTGTTGCGTAAAGTTACTCTTCCAGAGCCATCAACCTTTACAGCATATTGATAAAATTGGCGGACTTCAATTATGATGCCAGTTTTGTCCCATTTAAGTGGGTAATGCCCTATTTGGTTCTGAATACGCACACAATCGCCAGTTGCAAGTTGAGGTAGTCTTTTTGTATGTTCTGATAAGCGTTCGCCCTGTTTGACGTGGCTGTTTCTTAAAGCTTCTTCACGGGCATCTAACGTTTCCCTCCAAGTATTGTAAGGAGAATATCTTCCTGGTGGAATCGGAATGAAATCTCTGATTGGATGACCAAAGACGCACATTGCAGGGGAAAGTTTTGTGTCTCTGTCAGGTGTATTTCTGTACTGAAGCATGGCCCGTTGGAATGCATCCGTGTCGAGATCACCAGTGTTATCAACAATCATGGGTTTAACGGTTTTTACTCCAACTTCCGCCCTGCAATTGCTATGAGGGATACTGACGATAGGCGATGGTGTACACCCCAGTCACGAAGAAACTGTCTTGTAGCAGTAGAGGTAAATTCAGGACCACCGTCAGATGCTAGTTCGTCGGGAATTCCAAAAGTGACAAATGTGCGTCGAAGACAGGTTATGAGTCCGGCTGCTCCGTTCGATGATCTTTCAACAATTGGCCAGTTTGAGTATCGGTCAACTATGACAAGGTAACAAATCCCTTTGTATTGAAAAAAGTCAGAACAAACGCATTGAAATGGGTAGTCTGGTGACATCAGATGTGTAGGTGGGGCACTCGGGTTAGAAGGTGCTATCCGTTTACAATGGTTGCATCCGGCTCTTTGTGCTGAAATAGCAGGGGTAATACCTGGCCAAAAAAGCGATGACTCTGCTCTAGAAATCATTGCTGTTACTCCTTGGTGTGCTGCGTGTAAAGCAGACAACACTTCATCTCGGAGACTAGGGAGAATGATGATTCTGTCATTGTATATTATAACACCATCAAAAGTGTAAAGGTGTTCACGGAATTGGAAGAATTCCCGTAGTTGAGGAGGAAATTCATGTCGAAACTCAGGTGTACCAGATTCGATTTAGTTGATA
This sequence comes from Mytilus edulis, assembly GCF_963676685.1. NCBI lineage: Eukaryota > Metazoa > Mollusca > Bivalvia > Mytilida > Mytilidae > Mytilus > Mytilus edulis. The sequence goes on from NC_092344.1 coordinate 12,514,448, forward strand.
AGTTCATTCATATTGTCGTCACTTGCTGTGGCGGTACGAACTCTGTCCCAAGTAACGGATTTGACTGCAAGCAAATCAAGCGAAGATACGGCTGATATGAAGACACTGTTATCTATTTCAGTAGCATCCGAATCTAAATCTATATATGATGTATGTCTGATAAAAAAGATGTGGCGGGTGGCAACGACATTGTACTATTCCTGATGGCTGCTTTGTCATCTGAGAGAATAAGTTTTTCAGGGTCCCCAGTTGGGTGACGTGATGTTTGACGCCTGGTACATGAATCATCCGGAAACGATATCTGAGTGTTTTCTCTTTCAAATTTGGAAGGCGTGAATTCGAGATGTCTTCTAAAGATCTGTCACTGAATATTTTTAGGAGTGGTTTCTGGTCAACAGCTATAATAAGATCGTCGCATCCCAGTACAAAATACCTCGATTTGTCCAAAGCGTCGACAACGGCTAGTGCTTCTCCTTCTACTGGTGCATAACGGGATTCAACTGGATATGTAAATCTACTCCCGACAAGCGTTATTCGCCATCCTGTGTTACAACAGAATGGTTCACTTCCTTTGCAGGAACAATGTTCCTGAAATAGCCAGAAGCCGATACCAGTTTTTGACCAATCTGTAGCAAGACATGTCGGTTTACTTTTATCAAAGATGCGAACGCCCTCTTCTATTTTGCTTATGATAGCAGGTTTCGATTCCTCGAACAGTTTGTTGATGCGTTCATTCTAGAAAAATGGTGTTCCTGATTTCAATAATTGCCTGAAGGGAAGCATCTTATCAGCCATGCTGAAGGCGTAGGACACTTTATTTACGAGACCAAACCTTGATCGTACATCGGTGATATTTCTAGGTGTTGGAAAATCTAGAATAGCTTTAAGGTATTTCATGCAAGGACGGACAGTGTTGGACGTGACTTCAAATCCAGCGAATTCTACAATATCTTTACCGAATATGAACTGCTCAGGATTAAGAGTGATGCCATGACGACCACAAATATCTAGCCATTGTACAGCTTGAAAAAAGCTTTCCTCAATTGAATAAGCCCATAGGAGGACGCCATCGACACATTTGGTTTTGTTTGGAATGTCGGCAATAATTTCATCATACCGTCTTGTATAGGCGTCGTCTGAAGCTATATAACCTTGTGGAGCCGTCTTGTAACGATATCTACCCCAGGGTGTAATGAAGGTAGTCAGATAGCCGTTCCAGGCGTCAAAAACGGTTTTCCTCTTTCCATTCGGTACTGATCTAGCCTGGTGAAAAGGTGAAGGTGTATGGTGTGTTTCACGTGTTGCATGCAAATTAAGGGGTTGAAAATCAACAGTGCGACGTGGTTTTCCATTTTTCTTGGCACAAACGACCATTCAATGGCACCATGTGACAGGTTCCCCAACTGTCGGACGTCTTGATCAAGACCAGCTTTGACTTCCTCTGTTCAGTGGATTGGTACTGGAACTGGAGTGTGATGCCACAGGTTCAGCTTCAGGATCCACCATCAATCGCATTGGTGGTCCATCCATCAGTGGCAATGGCTGATGATCACATGTATTGAAGGTACTAGATTTATAATAGTTCATAAGAATTTTTTTTATTTTTTCTAGGTTATCTTCAGTTGCTGGATAAGGTAAGTTCCTTGGCATTGGAGGAGGCAGCTTTCGTTGAGGACAGATACAGGTGATATCTATGCTGTTAACACTTCCGATGTTGTTTGTACTGTTATGAGAGTTCTCAGTACCGGGAGTTTGTTGCGTATCATCAACTTCACCAATTGCTGGAAAACTGTCAGAGATCATTCGAAGAGCAATGCAAGCTTTTCTGCTGATAAATAGCTTAACAGAGTTGTCAGTAACATATGTCATTTGTCTCGTTTCGACATGTTTGCCTTGATCAACTTTACCTGAAATGCGGAAAATGGTTGCACCAAGGATCGTGATACCTTTGTTGTTGGCAGCTTGCAATTTCATATTGACGGGGATTAATTCAGTCTGATTTATTCCTAGTCGATGGATGACCTTGATACCGGTAAGGCAGATCTGGCATCCTATATCCGCCATGGCAGAGATTGCAACATTATTTGTTCTTTTTGTCATGTTGAAACCAAATGCTTCATAATCTTCCGGTAATATCCTAAAAACAAGGTTGACGAAAGATTGTGGTTGTGATGACTTGCTGGTCCAGGTATCTGACAGATTATCATAAAGATGATGGTCTTTGGCTAACGTTCTGCCATTTACTTTATGTGAATCGCTTGATATGCTGCACAGTGAATCAAAAACAGAACCTTCACAATCGTCTGTATTATGAGTAGCTGTACCAGTTTTTGATTTTTCCTTGCTCCTACAAACCTTTTCAAAGTGGTGTTCACGGTGGCAGTATCCACACTTATGGCCATTTGCAGGGCAATCTGACTTACGGAGACGAGCTGGTGCACTTTTGCCGTGTCCCTTTTTATCACAATATGTACAAACTTCATTTTTGTCCCTCACGGCTGTCTGTTTTGCCTTTTTATAAGAGCTGCTAGCTGCTTGAACTGTTTGAGTATCGAATAATCTAGATGCAGAACGTTTCCCTGAATCTTTTGCTTCAACGAATTGAGTGACTTCTTCAAGGGTCATGTCTTGGTTTTTGTCACCGAGGAGATCTAGTTCAAGTACCTCGTGCAAGAACGTCCCGAATAATGGTGTCTGTATAATTCAAATCTGTGTTACAAGTAGGGCACTGTTTGGAGAATTTGCAAACACCGGCTTGTCCTCGCAAACGTGCACAAAAGCTACGCACTGGTTCGTCACGGTCTTGGCGCATATAATGAAGTGTGACTCTGGCCACCATCGTATTTTCTTCACGAACAGCAAGTTTCTTGATTGCGGCTAACACTTCTTGTACAGGTTTGTTCGTTTAACTACCCCCTGCTGATCGTGTAAAGTCCTTGCGTAGCTGCTCATCGCAGCATTCTAGAAGCTGAATTACCTTGTCACGGCCGGCAATTTTTGTTGCTTCAACATAATCGGACCACCGTGATTCGAAATATCCTCATTCCTCACTAGTTCCAGCTGTTGATATAACCGGTCTTTTCACTTTTTCTACTTTTGCTGCTGTGACTGGTCCCGGAGCGTGTGTTGTACTATGAACAGTGATGAGTACAGCTACAATTGCTGCATCAAGATCGTCAGTGACATATTCACATCCAGGTATTGGACACTGTACTGCAGGCATTGTCATATAAGTGTTGTTCCTCACAGGTCTTCAGTGATTACTGGCCGTGGTCATAAATAAGAACAATGTCTATTTATTCACACGTGTATTTAATGTCGAACAATGACCACGGTCATCTGTAATGAAACATAAAACATTATTAGCAATAATAGGCACAGTTCAGTCCATAGTTATAAGTAGCAAATGTACATAGGCAATTATAACCCTCTGGCTTGTTAAAACATATTCGGGGCGCCCAACTTCGGACAGAGATGAAACCACAGAACACAAGAATAAACGTTTCTGAACAATAATCGACACACAAAGTTAATATACAGCAAAAAACTGAAAAACCAATAAATAACAGGTTGTAGACTCTAGATTTTCACATACTAAATGTGGCGGGATTAAACACACTGTTATCACCTTACTTTGGACAGTGAGGTAGCATCATAACAACCGAAAAAAACTATATATCAGTGGAATAGGATTTTACTTATTAGATCGATACAAAACAAGACTAACAGCTTACAAAACAGTTAAATACCTCACACTACCCCCAAAAATTATAACATGCTTCTTTTTTCAATTAGGCCGTGTTTATACCAAGCGTCATGTACAGTAAATAAAGGCAACAGTAGTATACCGATGTTCAAACTCATAAATTCATGGATAAAACACAAAATCGGGGTAACTTACTAAAACTGAGGGAAACGCATAAATATAAGAGGAGAACAACGACACAACACTACAATGTAACACACACAGAAACGGACCAAGCATCACAAAATCCCTAGAGAATAACAAATATAACATCAAAACCAAATACATGAATTTGGGATAGACAAGTACCGTGACACGTCTTATGGCAATGTCAATTTACACTAAAAATAAGAGAAAACAAACGACGCAACGTTAAATTGTAACACACATAGAAACGAACTATAATATAACAATGGCCATATTCCTGACTTGGCACAGGACATTTTTAAAGGAAAAAATGGTGGGTTGAACCTGGTTTTGTGGCATGCCAAACCTCTCACTTTAATGGCAATGTTAAATATAACATTGAAATGACGACATAATATTACAGGACTACAATACAAATAAATAGGAGAACGTATTAGACAAAGAAACACATGATTAATGAATAACAAAAAGCATCAGGTTTAAAATTCAATACACCAAAAACGCGCCTCGTCCACACAAGACTCACCAGTGACCCCCAGATATAAAAGATCGAAAGCGAAAAAAAGTACAAAGTTGTACAGCACTGAAGATCAACAGTTGAAAAAAGTTGTGTCAAATACGGCTATGTTTCTATGCTTGGGATAAGAACATCCTTATTATTTAGAACAATTAATGCTATTGCAAACAGTAAATTTTATCAAATGAATATAAAAGATATACATAATGAAACTGAAGTATTAACTTATTACATAAAACAAACACGAATACATAACACAGAATAGACACACCCGACTCAGTCCAGGCATCAACGCAGTAAATTATGAAAATGACGTCACATACGATGGTGAAAAGGCATTAAAAATTACGTCACATTTGAATATATGAAATTTCTGAAACAGCAGAAAAATGACGTCATATATGAAAAACTATATCTCAAAAGTAAGATAGAATTAGGATTGATTAAAGATTATAATAGAACTAAATACTGATATTGCATTTAAACACAATGCATATTGCAATACTTATTAATAGCAATTAACTATAATATATATATATGTCCAGTTTGTTATGAATCCAACTTCAAACGTAAATTATCGTACAGATTACGTTGACCAAAATTAAATCTAACAAATGACGGCGATGATTATTTTTTCTTTCCATAGCACATAAATATAATAGAAAAGACGTCAACACATTTGACAAAATCCGATGAGAATTACAAATATAACATTAAACATTTAAACTAAATGCATGAATTTGGGATAGACAAGTACCGTAACACGTCTTATAGTAATGCGAATTCACACTCAGCAAAACAGTCACAATCGGGAATGAGTCACGTTTGGTAATTAAAAGATTAGACGACATAATGACAAACCACAATCTACCATGTGGTAAAAATATCCTTAGCTAGTTTGGTAAAAGACACATCGTATGGATCCACCAATTCGTGATGGTGTCCTTAAAATTGACGGAGTGTCAATTTTAATCTATCCTCCTCATAACTTTGTTGGAGAAGTTTGTGCTCCTGTATATGAAGTCCGTATAGTGTGAACAAGCACGTGAATAACGTATCAATTGTGATATGTAAACACCATACGAAGGGGCAGATGGTATGTTACTGCTGAGAAATGGGAAATTGATAATTGGGAAGTTGAAATCGTCCCGTTTGTCATAGATTTTCGTGTGAAGTCGTCCATCTACGTCAATATTGAGGAAAAGATCAAGGTATGAAGCAGTCCTTCTAGTATCAGTAGTATCCTTAATTTCAAGTTCACTGGGATATATGAGATGTACGTATTGGCTGAAGTATGGGTTATTCAATGATAGAACATCATCAATATATCGGAAAGTAAAATTAAAGAATTTCGCAAGGTGCTTTTTCTTTTTGTCTTTTAGAAGGTTCTGAATGAATTCTGCTTCATACGAGTACAAAAACAAATTAGCCAGCAGGTGTGCACAATAAGTACCCATTGGAACACCGATTGTCTGTTGAAATATAAATCCTCCTAACTCAACAAATTGTCAAAAACTCCAGCATTTTGATAACATCATCTTCAGTATATTTTGTGGAAGATTCAGTGTGATTCAAGAACAAGAAATATGTGTCTACGATTCCCAGTAAACTTGTTTACAATTAGTTTAATGTACTGGACATTGGTTTCACGTTAAATTTGTTCACATATATACACCTTGTTTAATTACCTGTACATAAGATTTGTTCACACTTGTAAACTCTATGTCATTTAAATGTTCATCACGTAGAACCGAATGCAAAGTGTTCGGACAACTATTCTAGCAGTAAAGGAACGACCATTTGACTTCAAATCGGGGGATGAAGGGGGAGGGGAGGGTTGGGGGTTGGTTGGTGTGGTATCGATGGAAATATTCCTACAGATGATACAAAAATATTCTAAATCAAGAGTTTCCCCATACATTATAGTGTTAAATGTTGAAAAAAAAAGATTGACTACTAGCATCGAAAAAAAAAACGGAAGAAAACGCTTGCGCGGAAACATTTCTGGCTCAGATAAATCAACAAAATACTTCCCCCCTTTTTTTTTAAAGTAAGTAGTTGCTTCTTTATGATAGACATTTTGATGATTTGCAGTAGTTTAAAAATAATAAAGATGTCTCGATTTAGCATTAAAAAACGTAGGCTGCAGCAGCGTGCTTACAGGCGAAGAATATATATTTTTATTCTCATAAAGCCAATGCATTACATCGGTACAGAGATTCAATGAGAAGACGGAATGATATATTAGGGATCAATATATTCCTATCTTTTCTGTTTGTTTCAAATGGTATTCTTCTCCAAGGAGTATTTGGCAAAGGGAGGGGGTAATGTTTTTTTTTTTTTTTTTTATAGTTTTAAGGGTCATTTAATCGATCTGAGATACATGTACTAGACAAACAATACATTTACCTCACACTTTTTAAGTAATGCATTTATGAGTGAATCGTTGTTTGAGGAAAGACCAGTGACAAACATTTCTGTGCAAGTCAAGTCGATTCGGAAAGACTTAATTTTCAAATGAATTATGTGTTCGGCAATGATGCTGCTTTGAGTCTTGATAAGGGCTTAATGAAGCTACGTCAAGTTTAAAAAAAAAAAACCAAATAAATATATCAAGTTTAGACAAATATTTCTGTAAAGAACTTTATTAATAATTGTTATAAATATCAATTCTATTCAAAAATTGTTTCTTCCTTAAATATACACGGTGAAACTAATGTTTTAAATGCCTAGTTTTGTGTACACTTAATCTGCACAAGACCTACATCGAGTATCGACTGCATGTAGACAAAACATGTTTTACACTACATGTAAACATTGAATTGTATCAATGGGAACGTAATTTTGTTTAGCTTACGTGTGAGTTACACTTACACAACACCGAGTTTAGGTCAATATGAACACGGCCTTAGCTTGTTATCTGTAGATTTCAATACAGCTAAACGTCTTATGCTAATGTCCATTGTGAATGTACTCATTGTTAATTTCATGTAATATTTACGAAATAATTCATGGGGGCTTGAATATATCGTGATTATACCACGGGTTGGCCCTTTATGACAAATATTTTCCCAGCGATAGCGAGGGGTGAAATATCGGCATAAAGGGACAACCAGTGGAAAAATAACGATATATTCAAGCACCCATAAATTATTTCGATTCTAATAGGACAAATACTGCAATTCTCATGGATCGAAGTGCTCTAGGTGGAGGCAAATATTTGCTATTTCCATACATAAACGCACTATTAAATTGGCGTAAAAGCACGGAGCAAACTGAATTATTGACATGCTTGAACTATTTACAATAACGTATTAAGATAGTTTTGGATGAATTTAAATGATAATTTACTTATATGTCTTATATGTTTTAAAAAAAATGGCTGATATCACATTTTAGCATCGTTTGATTACGTTTCCTTCGGGTGATGATTTTCTGTTTCACAAGCGTGTATTTTCCCGTAAAATGTTTATATTCTTACGTCGTGACGTCAGGAAGCTCATTCATAAAAAAACATATGACGTGGGAGTACGATCGGAACAGCCTAGGAAATATATTCATATTTTACCACGGGTGTGTACTCAAAGCGTTTGAAGGACGTCATGTTAGAATTTATGATATAATAACCATATAATAACCACTTCTCCACGTGGGGACGACAATTATCACCCATACCTAATTTCTGTGACACATATGAAAATTAAAAAGAATATGTTTTACACAACATGTGTTAACCTACATTTAGGTGAACTCGAAATGAAGTCGATTTTGAATTAACATTAATTAAAACAAAATTGAATTAAATGTTATATCTGACGTTATGTCTGTAGAATTAAACACATGCTGTGCAAAATATTGAATGTCTAATAATTTATCAAAAGTACAGATCCTTCAAATAGATATTGTAACATGTATGTTGAAGGCCGTACATTGACTTATAATGGTTTACTTTTGTAAATTTTTAGTTTGGATGGAGAGTTGTCTTATTGGCACTCACACCACATCTTCCTATATCTATATAGATATAAAATGCAACTAACTCTTCTGTAGTTTCTACTTTTACCAATATAGAAAAAGATACAAGTGTACCGCTGTTCTCAACACAGAAAATGTCAAGGTGCATCGACAGGATACACATCTTTTACTTTGCGTACATAAATCATCTATTGTTCAAACGAAAATAGTCCTTCCATACAAAATTCATCAATAAATCAACCTGGTAGTAGCATCTTAACAAATCTACATAATTAGAGTGGGTTATTTTCGTTATAGTACTAAAAGGTGAATCATAGAGCCACAGGTAGACATGTTAGAAGAAATGGAAAATAATTTTCATAATAATGCAGTATATTGCAGTCTAATGTTTTAAATAAAAATATCTTAACATCCCAAATGTTTAAATCCTCGTAATAGTATATAGCCATTTCATGAAGTAGGCATAACTGTATAAAATATACAGAACACATAAAAAAAATTCTTATTAATTTGTTGTTGACTGACATGCGATATTATATAGATTAGACTCAACGACTAAATCCCTTCAGCTGCTGTTGAGCAAAATTGCCGTAAAAACGTATACCAAGTTTCCCCGTCGTGATTTCTTCGGCAGAGGTTTGCTTATCACAAGGAATTATTTAAACAAAGAGTTCTTTATCATGAACTTGAAATCATTCTTTCGCAAATTTCACAGACACCATCAAGAGTTGGTTGACCGTTATGAAATATCCGTTTCTCAAAATACAGCAGATATGTTTCTAACGACGTAACTACTTACAATCCCGATCCCGTTTCACGAATGTGACTTACCAAATTATACTTATTACCTGGTTTGTACTAACATTTGAAACACGACCTGTGCCACATGTGGAGCAGGTTCTGCTTACACGTCCGGAGCACCTGAGCCCACGCCAAGTTGTTGCTTAGTCTTTTCTGTTATGTTTTGTGTCCTTTTTTGGTCTCTTTGTCTTTTTCCCTCTTGTAACTTTCACGCCTCTTTTGAATAATGTCTGAAAATCGTCCCAAAATTAACACATGTCGAATATATTTCTTTTCTTGCACGTTTAAGTCTTTTACATATGTTAGAAAGAAAAGCCATTTCATTTTAAAACGTGTTTGTCAACGCTTCCCTTTTAATGGTTGCAATCACGTTTTTAATGAAAATGTCAAATTGAATAATATAAGAATAATATTAAAAAAAATGTATAAAAAATGCAATAGACGTCAAGTCATTTTCTATCGGACACACTTAATCATATCGTTTCATAAATCAAAAATCACCATGATCGGGTTCAAGACAATATAATATATGAAACAAAATAATGTTAAATACAATGTTGCAGATGTTGTTAATCAATGCAGAAAACAGTGCAAAACATAAAACAACAACAAGTGCATGTCAAAATGAGTAATAGGAAGGTGATTTTCTATTTCACACAATTAATCAATCATAGTGTTTCATAAACAAATTCACAGATAACATAGTCAGGTTCTAGTAAATATGATTGATTGATTGCCAGTTGCTTAACGTCCAGTGACAAATATTTCATGCATGTTCAGGACGAGAACAAGTTAACAAAGTTAAATACAATAGGTAGGTCTTGTAGTAATAGAGCATCCAGGATGATGGTCGGGGAAATTTGAACTGCAATTGGTAAATAAGGGTATAATGGATAGGAACAGAAACTTTGCCTTGCAACAGGCAACCTACGGACCCCTCAAAGAGTTAATGCAAATGTTATTAATGGACATAGAGCGTGGCTGTCTGTTTACAAGAGTCATCGGATTAAACGTCCCAATTCTGACCGGACGTGGCTGCAAACTTGATACATCCCGCACATCCAAACGGACGCTCCAATTTGGTAAGCGTTTTTTTTTTGCCGATCGGGAGAAGTCCAAGTGACCATATTTCTATTCCACAGTCACACTTGAGGTTCTAGTCAATATAATATGCGAGACAAAATATTATTAACTGCAATGTTACAAATGTGTACATTGTTTCATTTGATATAAAAAAAAAAATGAAAAAAAAAGATGTGGTAAGATTGATAGGGAGACAAATCTCCACAAGCGACCACTTGACACAGAAATAAACAACTATAGGTCACCGTAAGGCCTTCATCAATGAACAAAGCCCATACCGCATAGTCAGCTATAAAAGGACCCCAAAAGACAAATGTAACACAATTCAAACGAGAAAACTGACGGCCTAACCCGGATTGGTTTGCTCTCAATCGATTTATAACTTTCGAACAGCGGTATACTACTGATGTCATTATATATGTACAAAAAATGTAAGAAAAACAAAAATGTAACACGTAAACAAACGACAACCACTTAATTGCAGGCTGCTGGCTAGGGACAGGCACATAGATACAGAATGGGGGGGGGGGGGGGGTTAAACATGTAAGCGGGATCCCAATTCTCCCCTAACCTTGGACAGTGGTTTAATAGTACAACACAAGAACGAACTATGAAAATCGGTTGTTTTTGTTAAAACGTCCTGTTTGTCGAGTTAAGCCATTTTAATTAATATTTATAGAAAATCTTGCTCAGACTTCAACCTGACACACTGACTTTTCTTCATGCATCTTTTAACTTCTTTTTTCTTCTTTTTGATATCAAAGCTATGATTATTCTGTCATGTTAACATTAGCTCGTCACTTTTATAATAGATACAATTACGCGTTAGGTCAAATGTCATTCAACAATATCTCGTAGGAATATTGACCTTATATGGTGTAGGCTATTCTTCTGTTATCAGCATGTATTCAAGAATTAATAAATCAGAAGACCAGAGACGTACATGTTTTAAATAATTATAGGTCACAATGCAGCTTTCAACAGTGAGAAAACCGCAACGAACTAATTAAGTACATAAAAGCGACGGCCTGACTTTTGTATATAAAAAAAAAATACGCAGTAACAAATGAAAACACTGAATTATAGGATCCCTACGTGAGAGAGGCACCTACATAATGATGCTTGTTTAAACATGTTTCGGGGCGCCCAATTTCGGACAGAGATGAAACCACAGAACACAAGAATAAACGTTTCTGAACAATAATCGACACACAAAGTTAATATACAGCAAAAAACTGAAAAACCAATAAATAACAGGTTGTAGACTGTAGATTTTCACATACTAAATGTGGTGGGATTAAACACGCTTGTTATCACCTTACTTTGGACAGTGAGGTAGCAGCACTACAACCGAAAAAACTATATATCAGTGGAATAGGATTTTACTTATTAGATCGATACAAAACAAGACTAACAGCTAACAAAAACACTAAATACTTCAAACTACCTCCAAACAATTATAGCATGCTTCTTTCTTGAATTAGGCCGTGTTCACACCAAACGCCATGTACAGTAAACTTGTTTACAATTAGTTTAATGTACTGGACATTGGTTTCACATTAAATTTGTTCACATCTGTACACCTTGTTTAATTACCAGTACATAAGATTTGTTCACACTTGTAAACTTTATATCATTTAAATGTTCATCACGTAGAACCGAATGCAAAGTTTTCGGACAACTATTCTAGCAGTAAAGGAACGACTATTTGACTTCAAATCGGAGGATGAAGGGGGAGGGGGGTTTGGGGGTTGGTGGGTGTGGTATCGATGGAAATATTCCTACAGATGATACAAAAATATTCTAAATCAAGAGTTTCCCCATACATTATAGTGTTAAATGTTGAAAAAAAAGATTGACTACCAGCATCGAAAAACGTAAAACGTTTGCGCGGAAAAATTTCTGGCTCAGATAAATCAACAAAATACTTCCCCCCTTCTTTTTAAAGTAAGTGGTTGCTTCTTCATGAAAGCCATTTTGATGATTTTCAGTAGTTTAAAATAATAAAGATGTCTCGATTTAGCATAAGAAAACGTAGGCTGCAGCAGCGTGCTAACAGGCGAAGAATATATATTTTTATTCTCATAAAGCCAATGCATTACATCGGTACAGAGATTCAATGAGAAGACGGAATGATATATTAGGGATCAATATATTCCTATCTTTTCTGTTTGTTTCAAATGGTATTTCTTCTCCAAGAAGTATTTGGCAAAGGAAAGGGGTAATGTTTTTTTTTAATTTAAAGGGTAATTTAATGGATCTGAGATACATGTACTAGACAAACAATACATTTACCTCACACTTTTTAAGTATGGCATTTATGAGTGAATCGTTGTTTTAGGAAAGACCAGTGACCAACATTTCTGTGCAAGTCAAGTCGATTCGGAAAGACTTAATTTTCAAATGAATTTTGTGTTCGGCAATGATGCTACTTTGAGTCTTGATAAGAGCTTAATGAAGCTACGTTAAGTTTAAAAAAAAAAATATATATATATAAAGTTTAGACAAATATTTCTGTAAAGAAATTTATTAATAATTGTTATAAATATCAATTCTATTCAAAACTTGTTTCTTCCTTAAATATACACGGTGAAACTAATGTTTTAAAGGCCTAGTTTTGTGTACACTTAATCTGCACAAGACCAACATCGAGTATCGACTGCATGTAGACAAAACATGTTTTACACTACATGTAAACATTGAATTGTATCAATGGGAACGTAATTTTGTTTAGCTTACGTGTGAGTTACACTTACACAACACCGAGTTAAGGTCAATGTGAACACGGCCTTAGCTTGTTATCTGTAGATTTCAATACAGCTAAACGTCTTATGCTAATGTCCATGGTGAATGTACTCATTGTTAATTTCATGTAATATTTACGAAATAATTCATGGGGGCTTGAATATATCGTGATTATACCACGGGTTGGCCCTTTATGACAAATATTTTCCCAGCGATAGCGAGGGGTGAAATATCGGCATAAAGGGACAACCAGTGGCAAAATAACGATATATTCAAGCACCCATGAATTATTTCGATTCTAATAGGACAAATACTACAATTCTCATGGATCGAAGTGCTCTAGGTGGAGGCAAATATTTGCTGTTTCCATACATAAACGCACTATTAAATTGGCGTAAAAGCACGGAGCAAACTGAATTATTGACATGCTTGAACTATTTACAATAACGTATTAAGATAGTTTTGGATGAATTTAAATGTTAATTTACTTATATGTTTAAAAAATGGCTGATATCACATTTTAGCATCGTTTGATTACGTTTCCTTCTGGTGATGATTTTCTGTTTCACAAGCGTGTATTTTCCCGTAAAATGTTTATATTCTTACGTCATCGTTCTATGACGGCAGGAAGGTCATTCATAAAAAAGCATATGACATGGGAGTACGATCGGAACAGCCCAGGAAATATATTCATATTTTACCACGGGTGTGTACTCATAGCGTTTGAAGGACGTCATGTTAGAATTTATGATATAATAACCACTTCTCCACGTGAGGACGACAATTATCACCCATACCTAATTTCTGTGACACATATAAAAATTAAAAAGAATACTTTTTACACAACATGTGTTAACCTACATTTAGGTGAATTTGAAATGAAGTCGATTTTGAATAAACATTCATTAAACAAAATTGAATTAAATGTTATATCTGACGTTATGTCTGTTGAATTAAACACATGCTGTACAAAATATTGAATGTCAGATAATTTATCAAAAGTACAGATCCGTCAAATAGATATTGTAACATGTATGTTGAAGGCCGTACATTGACCTATGATGGTTTACTTTTGTAAATTCTTAGTTTGGATGGAGAGTTGCCTTATTGGCACTCACACCACATCTTCCTATATCTATATAGATATAAAATGCAATTAATTCTTCTGTAGTTTCTACTTTTACCAATATAGAAAAAGATACAAGTGTACCGCTGTTCTCAACACAGAAAATGTCAAGGTGCGTCAACAGGATACACATCTTTTACCTTGCATACATAAATCATCTATTGTTCAAACGAAAATAGTCCTTCCATACAAAATTCATCAATAAATCAACCTGGAAGTAGCATCTTAACAAATCTACATAATTAGAGTGGGTTATTTTCGTAATAGTACTAAAAGGTGAATCATAGAGCCACAGGTAGACAATAATTTTCATAATAATGCAGTATATTGCAGTTTAATGTTTTAAATAAAAATTTCCATGAAGTAGGCATAACTGTATAAAATATACAGAACACATAAAAAAAATTCTTCTTAATTTGTTGTTGACTGACATGCGATATTATATAAATTAGACTCAACGACTAAATCCCTTCAGCTGCTGTTGAGCAAAATTGCCGTAAAAACGTATACCAAGTTTCCCCGTCGTGATTTCCTCGGCAGAGGTTTGCTTATCACAAGGAATCATTTAAACAAAGAGTTCTTTATCATGAACTTGAAATCATTCTTTCGCAAATTTCACAGACGCCATCAAGAGTTGGTTGACCGTTATGAAATATCCGTTTCTCAAAATACAGCAGATATGTTTCTAACGACGTAACTACTTACAATCCCGATCCCGTTTCACGAATGTGACTTACTAAATTATACTTATTACCTGGTTTGTACTAACATTTGAAACACGACCTGTGCCACATGTGGAGCAGGTTCTGCTTACACGTCCGGAGCACCTGAGCCCACGCCAAGTTGTTGCTTAGTCTTTTCTATTATGTTTTGTGTCCTTTTTTGGTCTCTTTGTCTTTGTACTCTCGTAACTTTCGCGACTCTTTTGAATAATGTCTGAAAAACGTCCCAAAATTAACACATGTCGAATATATTTCTTGTCTTGCACGTTTCATTTGAAAACATGTTTGTCAACGCTTCCCTTTAAATGGTTGCAATCACGTTTTTAATGAAAATGTCAAATTGAATAATATAAGAATAATATTAGAATGCAATAGACGTCAAATTATTTTCTATCTGACACACTTAATCATATCGTTTCATAAAACAAAAATCACCATGATCAGGTTCAAGACAATATAATATACGAAACAAAATAATGTTAAATGCAATGTTGCAGATGTTGTTAATCAATGCAGAAAACAGTGCAAAACATAAAACAACAACAAGTGCATGTCAAAATGAGTAATAGGAAGGTGATTTTCTATTTCACACAATTAATCAATCAAAGTGTTTCATAAACAAATTCACAGATAACATAGTCAGGTTCTAGTAAATATGATTGATTGATTGCCAGTTGCTTAACGTCCAGTGGCAAATATTTCATACATGTTCAGGACGAGAACAAGTTAACAAAGTTAAATACATTAGGTAGGTCTTGTAATAATAGTGCATCCAGGATGATGGTCGGGGAAATTTGAACTGCAACTGGTCAATTAGGGTATAATGGATAGGAACATAATCTTTGCCTTGCAACAGGCAACCTACGGACCCCTCAAAGAGTGATTGCAAAGGTTATTAACGTACATAGAGCTTGGTTTTCTGTATACAAGAGGCATCGGATTAAATGTCCCCATTCTGACTGAACGTTGCTGCCAATTTGATACATCCCGCACAACCAAACGGACGCTCACTTTTGGCAAGCGTTTTTTTTTTGCCGGTCGGAAGAAGTCCAAGTGACCATATGTCTATTCCACCGTCACACTTGAGGTTCTAGACAAGATAATATGCGAGACAAAATATTATTAACTGCAATGTTACAAATGTGTACATTGTTCCATTTGATATAAAAAAAAATGAAAAAAAGATGTGGTAAGATTGACAGTGAGACAACTCTCCACAGATTAAAATTGACACTCCGTAAATTTTATGGACATCATCACGAATTGGTGGATCCATACGATGTGTCTTTGACCGATTTCAACTTTCGCATTCAGTCTTAACTTACATGGAACAGTTTTTGTCAATGGTGACTGATATGTCGTTAAATACAACAGAGACCATAGAACGTACCACATACTAAGCAATAAAAAGACATAACAAATGTAAAATTATAAAAGCTAGAAAGCAAACTGCCTGATTAACGTAAAAAACTGAATTATATGTTTCTCACTTACGACAGTCACTTACATAATGCGGTGGCCTAATCCTCAATGATTCTGGGACTAATGTTCAGCAACAGCACAAGAACAAACTGTAATTATATAAACACTTAACAATAACAGAAAAATAGTCGAAACACAAATATTAACTAATGGAACTACGATTAATCTTCACAAGGAGAAATTAATTATTAAACTTCACGTGAAAAAGCCAGATGATTGTTTGACTAACACACTTTCAAATATTGTGACAGAAACAAATTTATCAGACGTCATAAACGAGTTCAAGTCAATCTTATTTTTATGACAAGATTTTGTTAATTGCAAGGTATCAGAGATAGTTCATCCTTTCCAAAAACCATCAAGAAACTACCAAAAACGTTAGTATTTATTTATTTTGATATTTCTTAGCAATTCGTACATTAAACACAATAAACCCGACAAGAGGTTTAGAAACAGAAAGAAAAAAATAAATAGGAACCTTCTAATGTCCTACGCAAACACTGTATTGTCCAAAAATAGAAACTTAACAAAACATTTTCATTTTCTTCTAAGCAACCAATAATCAATTAAAAAGTATCACGGCAACATAATCCTGTCTTATGATACCTTTACTTCAAATATATGGTAAACATGAATTAAGAAATGATAAATGGAAAGGCATTACAAGTTTTTTGGGACTGGTCAGTGGATATAAAACGTACTTGTGATGAAAGCAAGACGAGTGCTTTTCTAAACCACGGATGATGATTCTGTCTGTGAAGATAGACTTTAACGTGTGTACAGACTCATTAGGTTTTTTTAAAAACTCTAATGTTGATCAAAAAGCCTCAGAAACGTAACCACCATGGAAAGTATTCAAGTCTTTTTAAATGTTTTCTAATTATCTGTCATTATTGTATTCAGTAAGTAAATTTAAAAATCAATACGATAAATTATGTTGTTAATTGTTTTTATGTGACACAATTAAATATAATTATTGCATTCATAAATATTTTTTCCCTGTCAATCCTTAATGTATGCAAGACAAATATATATATTTATCAGCACAGGACATGATCGTTTTGAAAATTTGACATTTTCATTTTCATTTTCTATTTCTGTTTCTATTATAAGCTGTGCAAAATTGTAAAAAAAAAACACAGCGGGAATAATTAGTGCATTTTATAATATAAATATAAAGCCCGATTCATGTGTTGTTTTCAATAGTTATCCTGGCATACGTTCTGCTGTGCAACTTTTTCACATTTTTACATACACTTGCAATAAAATCTAAGACTTTAAATTTGTGTTAGATTTGCTTAAAAGCTGTATGATTTAATAATTTTATATACAACCATTAAACTAACTAGTTTTATTAATAGATAAGTCGATGTTCGTGAAATGTTTGTGAAATGAAATTTTTTGTGTTTGCTTTAATTGTCTCATAATTGAGTCACTCAGCGAAACTTAGTTCTTATGCTTCCGGAGGCGTCAATGTCGGGTTCGGCAAAAACATGTTGTAAAGTTTGTGATGAGGTCACTTTACGGGATCACCTTGTATTGACACTTTTCTGTGTCAACCATTATTTTTTGTATTGAACGTATTTGCGCCGTTTGAACCCTTGTCTGTTTTTTGTTTACGTGATATCTTAATCTGTTTAGTTTCTGTGTTGTGTTATGCAATAGTTTTTGATGTATCTAGGTAAAAAAGTGCATGCATGCCACTGTCGAGTTTTTCACTTTGAGTGTTTCTGGTTCAGTCAGTTCCTGAGTCTCGATTCGTACGCAAGGGGTTCTCTTACTCTTGTACTTCATCGAGTAAGGTTTTATTTTATACAGTTTGTACAGTCAACAATATTTGTTTTACATCATGCAACTTTGTAATGTTTACTATCATCTTCAAAACAGAACGTATTGGTGTCTTTGTCATGTTTACTATCAACTACGGCAACTTTATTGTTGGCGACTTTGTATCATTTGTTTGTTTGTTTTTATGTTTTAACTTTTTGCAACTGGTATTGTACGTCTGTTTTATATGTGTATATGGCTGCCTGGTCCTATTATATTGTCACATTAACATGCTTTGTTCGTTTGGTTTGCCTGCACAATATTGTCAATATACATGAACTTCAAACCCCTGTCAAACAATTGGAAGGTTTAGCTCTCTATAACACAATGTTTAAATTACTAATTGTTTCGTAAATAAGCAAAGTCAGGTTTATGACAGTTATTCAACGCCCGTTCCGTCGGCTGAACAGGTTTGACTTCGACAGTATTTATGAACTTTTATATATATTTTTGTATTGCCTTTTCACCTATTTGGTCATTTTTAAAGGCTAAAGAATGTATGTATACCAATAGTTAATGGTTTTAACTATGATGTTTTACCCTGCATTATTTTGCTTTTGTTAAATAGAAATTATAGATTTGTTTTTTTAGAGTAATTTAAATTGAAAATACAATTAAGCCAATAATAAAATGCATACTTTTTAAAACTTAAAAAAACTATTTATTCATGTGAATGATCAATAATTAGTCTAGTTAAGTCACTTCTAGTCTTAACAGCTCGAATACTACACACAATGAATGGATTTCATACGGCACGTAACAAGATATGTCGACTAAAAAATCCGACCTTTCATTATATATCCCTCATGCCAACTAAAACGTCATGTCAAGTTGTAATTATTTAACCATAATTTTGCTTTCATACAAATAAGTATCTGGTTATCGGACGAAATACATCTTGATGTGTCCCATCTTCTGATTGTCAAGTATGTTGCAAACATGTCTTCCCCAAGGTTGACACTATAGTGTTTAATAAAAACCATAGTAAAGGTATAAACACAATATTCAGAAACAATTACGAATATTTTCAGCAATAATGGAGTCTAGTGTTACACACAGCAACCTTTTAACTTGAAGAAGTCCATTTTGTTCGCAATAGTCTATAGCTGTTCTTCCCGATGCGTCCTTTTTCGTGATGTAAGCACCTTTTTGCAATAAAAACTGTACAAAAGTTAGAACATCATCTTCATTCGTTGTAGACCGACATGTGGTTATAAGTAACGTAGACTTTGAAGAGTTCTTAAAATTGACATTCCTATATCCCATCATTCGTTCTCGAGCCTGTGCAAAACTACCGTTAATAACTAAATCAAATAACTTCTGAAAATCTTCCTCATATTTCAACATGACAAATTGTCTTTTCTTTAGACATCGTTTTACTTTTTTTACAATGTTGGATATCAAAACCATGATTGTTGTATAATGCTAACATTATCGCTTCTCTTTTTATATACATGAGAATAAAATCACGTGATTTCGCCAAAATGTCAAAATATTGTTAATAAACAATAACTGAAAGGTAAACTGACCTTAGGCGGATTAAGCTATTGTTTTAATGGTTTTATGCTTCTTGTGGTTTTTAAAAGTATTAAAGTATTTATAAATCCCAAGTGTCCAATTATTGGGGTTGAAAAAAAATCACGACAAGTGTTAAATCTTGGACGCACCAAGAAATCGAAAAGTGTTGGAATTTTTTCATTTCTAGAACAAAACAAAAGTTGGTAAAGATAAATGTTTTCCTCACATGAAAAAAAGCGAAATCACAAATATTTTTTTTGGATATTCAACTAGAAAATTGTAAATATAAAAACACAATACCTTTACCAGGATCAAACAGTTTAATAACACGAATACCGAACTCTAACAAAAATGTATAACGAAAAGTCTCTTAACAAATGGCAAAATTAAAAACTCAAACGCATCATACGAATAGAAAACAAATTGTTGATTCTTACTTATCTTCGGAATTTTGTGGCATAGTTATGGAAAACGAATTTGTTACACTCAGAATAAGGCAAAAGTGTACATATTGCACAGGCATTTTTTCCATTTTTGAAACATTTGTTGGTCTTTTCCTTGGAGTTTCATTGTCAAACCAAATATCTTAAATTTACACACGTCGAAAACAACACAACATAAACACTCAAAAGTATTTCCTAAGCACATGAGAGCTAGATGTGTGATTTACCTTATAATGCAATAAGAGTTCAAAAGCCACAGATCAATAACATTGAGAAAAATTTTACCAATTTACCAATTTCCTTTTCACCTTAATTATTGAAACAGATCTAACATAATTCATCATTCAAATTTTGCTAATGTAATCATTGGTTTACCAGTTAACGTTTGCAGTATACGTTTTTTTTTTATAGTTGTAAGTTATGCTTAGTTTTAGATAATGCATCGGATTCAACACAGCATTGCCAAATTATATGAAAGACACTTTTTTAGTAGAATACGGTCTTTTTGTCATGCTTCCTTGAAATGATGTACAAATATTTATAAAAAAAGTAGACCTCATGCGTGTGCTGATATTTAAATGAACTTTCCTCATAGGATTGACTTGAGATATTAGAAACTTCAATTAGAGAAACATTACCGTTTTAATGTCACCATCTGGTAAACATTAAATTTTGTTTGTAAACATGATGATTGACTTTGCAACCTTGATATGAACTTCCTAATTAAGACCTTTTCATTAATTAATCCTAAATTGTCCGATTATAGATGTTTTTATTTTTTAAATTGTGTTTTGCAATCGTTCATAAAACACCCAATACACCATTTAACCCGTCTGCGATGAGTAATAGTGATGTGTTTCCCCTTTCGAACACATCGAATGAACGGAAAATATATTTCATATTCCTGATTCGATACATCATACATTGCAAGAAGTCAGGAAAAGAAAATAATAGACTTCGATTTGGGAAATGTATTCCGTCATATTGTATACATGTCTTCAATTGCAATAGCAAAACATCAAAAGCAATTCCCTTTAAAAAAAAAAGCTCACTTTCTTCAATATAAGAAATGAAAATTTCAACCTATTTCATACTCCCATGGTGCTTTTTTCTTTAGAAAAAATATGCTATTTTCTATTTGACACACTTAGTCAATCATATTATGGTATAATCGAATTTACCAAATGTCACAGTCAGGTTCCAGTCAATATTTTGTTCCAGACAAATTTGATTACTGCAACGACACAGATGTAGCTAATCTTTACAGGAAACTGTGAAGAATGGAAACAACAAGTCCAAGGCTTACATTGTCTAGCGACGACTTAAAGGCTGTTTTAGACTAACAAAAAGTAAAATAACAAAAATATTTAACTCCGAGGAAAATGCTAAGCGGAAAGTTAATTATACAACAGGAATGTGTCCAAAGTACACGGATGCCCCACTCGCACTATCATTTTTCAAGTTCAATGGACCGTGAAAATTGGTAAAAAAATTAATAAAGCATTAAAATTAGAAAGATCATATCATAGGGAACATGTGTACTTAGTTTCAAGTTGATTGGACTTCAGATTCATCAAAAACTATCTTGACCAAAAGCTTTAACCTGAAACTCGCACTTTCATTTTCTATGTTCAGTGGACCGTGAAATTGGGGTCAAAAGTTTAATTTGGCTTTAAAATTAGAAAGATCATATCATAAGTAACATGTGTACTAAGTTTCAAGTTGATTGGACTTCAGCTTCATCAAAAACTACCTTGACCAAAAACTTTAACCTGAAGCGGGACAGACGGACGAACGAACAGACGGACGGACGGACGGACGGACGAACAGACGAACGGACGCACAGACCAGAAAACATAATGCACCTCTACTATCGTAGGTGGGGCATAAAAATCCATAAGCAAATGGCTAATTCAAAAGCTCAAACACATCAAACACTTGGATAACAACTGTCATATCCCAGTCTTGGAAAAGGCATTTCTTTATGTAGAAAATAATAAATGAAAGCTGGATTTACAGATAGCCAAACCTTGCAGGTGTATGACATTCGCATGAAATTCCATGTTATTCATTATGAGTAATATCAAACTAGTTTAACAGTGTAATATATCAATGTCCGTTGCTCTGTCAAGGGTAACTTCATTTGTATCTTTGATTTAAACTTAAGTACTTTTGTAGTGATGGTTAATCTTTGATTAGCCCTGTTTAATTCCTTTACATCTTTTTTAGCAGCACCAATATTAAAAGTGAAATTGTCTATGAACGTTTAGAGCAAAATAAATTTAACAACTAGAAATTAGAGCTATAGCTCATTTAGCAACATTCCAGCAGCACCTGCATACGGGGTATATATCTCCCAATTGATACGATATTCCCGTGCTTGCATTTCCTATCATGATTTTCTTGATAGAGGTTTGCTGCTCACAAGGAAGCTATTAAACCAAGAGTTCCAAATGGTGAAGTTGAAATCATCCCTTCGTAAATTTTACGGACGCCATCACGAGTTGGTTGACCGTTATGGAATAACCGTTTCACAAATGATATCGGATATGTTCCTTACGTCGTAACTACAATCCCCTTCCCTTTCATGAATATGACCTACCGAATTAGACTATTTACCGTATTTGTAATCACTTAAGCAACACGACGGGTGCCACATGTGGAGCAGGATCTGCTTACCCTTCCGGAGCACCTGAGATCACCCCTAGTTTTTGGTGGGGTTCGTGTTGTTTATTCTTTAGTTTTCTATGTTGTGTCGTGTGTACTATTGTTTTTCTGTTTGTCTTTTTTATTTTTAGCCATGGCGTTGTCAGTTTGTTTTAGATTTATGAGTTTGACTGTCCCTTTGGTATCTTTCGTCCCTCTTTTATGATACCCCTGTTTTAGGTATTTGTAAAAATCGGAAGTTAGAAAATAATTGATAATGCATTATACGAAAATGCAGCTTTCATGAACCATCTATCAGATTTTGGAAAGCCCTGCTTGCTTAATAGAATTTTTACTATTTAACAGAGGTTAACTACTATTGCATTTAAGTTCATTGTTGTAGTGAATCACTATCCAGGAATTTTATCTTAAGCACATTTTGCCTTTCTTCAAATTTTATGGACCATTCTTATCCAAGTTAAGTTCAATTTTAAGCTTAAATAAGCTTGAACTGAATAGTACACTTTTAATTAACTTTGTACTGTTAGTACTTCATGGTAATATTACTGCACCTAGATAATGGTGTACTTATTTGGTACTTCCAACCGATTGTCCATAGTAAGTACCATACTATTACAGTACGAAATTTGTATTAACATTTAAAGTAAGAATGGTGTTGCTCCATTACTTTTTTTTTTAAACTTTTTAGCCCTAAACTTTTATAGCAAATTGAACAAGAATTTAACAATTGAAAAGTACTGGACTGGTACAAAGTAAAATCACAATAGTACTGAAACGGAAAGTTCCTAATCAAAAGGCAAAATTAAAAGTTCATACACATCAAACGAATGGATAACAACTGTCATATTCCTTATTTTATTTTATATAGTTTATTACTTTTCTATAGAGGAGTTTCGAACAAGGAAGAAGTCGCAGTGTACCCTCCAATCCAATACAAAGAATGGCCTCTTTTTCCTTGGCCACACTGGAAAGAGGATACTGACAAAAATTTAAAACAACTGAAATCCTGCTTTGTACTGTTCAGAAAGGAGGTATAAAGTAAATCACAAAAATACTGATCTCTGAGGAAAATTCAAAACAGAAAGTCCCTAATCAAATGTCTATATCTAATGATAAAAAACATCAAATGAATGGACCATAACTGTCACATTCCTTACTTGGTACATGCATTTTCTTATGTAGAAAATAGTGGATTGAACCTGGTTTTATAGCTAGTTAAACCTCTCACTTATATGACAGGCTCATCAAATTCCATTATATTGACAACAATGCGTAGCAAAAACAAACAAACATAATTTGTAAGAATGTCAAAAATAGGGGCATAGCAGTTAACACTGTCTTATAATCTTAATCACAATAAAAACAAACAAATAATTAACAAAGAAACACAAAAAGGCATATATCAAATTTACCAACCTTGTGCATTGCTTTTTTATTTTTTAATTTTTTTTATTTATGTTTGTAAAATCCACCCTTAAAGGAGTTTTAAGTACTATGATTGAAACTATACCCTGATAGACACATGGTTACATTAAATAGTTATCAAAGGTACCAGGATTATAATTAAGTACACCAGCCGCGCGTTTCGTCTACATAAGACTCATCAGTGACGCTTATATCAAATTATTTATAAAGCCAAACAAGTACAAAGTTGAAGAGCAGTGAGGATCCAAAATTCCAAAAAGTTGTGCCAAATACGGCTAAGGTCATCTATGCCTGGGATAAGAAAATCCTGAGTTTTTCGAAAAATTCAATGTTTTGTAAACATGAAATTTTAAAAAATGACCACATTATTGATATTCATGGCAACACCGAATTTATGACTACTGGGCTGGTGATACCCTCGGAGACGAAACGTCCACCAGCAGTAGCATCGACCCAGTGGTTTAAATAGTTATCAAAGTTGTTAACATATTTACTCTGACATAGAACCGCGCGTTATTCGGATATCAGTTGATCAGAATGTAAACGACACACAGGTAGTGATATAAAATAATTACGTCGTTCAAAATATGAACAAAATACAGTCTTTATATCTTTCAGCTCTATCCACTGCAGAATGTAAATTAAAATTCTTGTCCTTCTTGGGGCTTGTATACATGCTTATTGTAAAAACTTCTATAATAAAGAGCCACGTCATTGTGTATCAAAGAAATACAAAAGGGCATATAGAAAACACATTAGCAAAATTTTGATATAAGATAAAAAAAAAAGTACTAATAACATCATAGCACAATAACACAATGGAGGAATATTAAAGTACAGAACCAAGTCATTTGTATCAAAAGAACACAAAACGTCACACGGACAAAGCACATCAGCAAAAATGATAGATAATACAAAAAATATAGAACAACAACAACAGCAAATGGAAGTGTTTAACGACCTTGACTGGCTTTTCAGCCCTCGCACGGTCGGCTAGAACAATAACACAATGACAGGATGTATAAGTACAGAGTCACATCAAATGATTATCACAGAAAACAGACCAAACAGTTTAACTGATATTAGTAGATAGTTTTGTAACTAAAATACACACCATATAGGAAGTGTAAAAAAGCATTACAACAAACAAAGATATTACCAAATTGGGTTACATGGTTATACATTGAAAGTACAATACAAGTGAAGCTGTGCACTGAAGAGTTCTCGACAAAGTTTAAACATTTTTTTGAAAAACGTATTTATAAAAATTTGTTAAGGCCAACAAACGTTAGGCTTGGAAGGATAATTAAACAACATGTTATTGTGTCTTTAGTCTAGTATTATAACAAAAGTTCGTAAATGTATTATTGTTTTTCCCGTATCAGACATGTACTTGACCTACACTGGACATAAACCTTTAATATAGAAATACAAAATCATGTCATTGTCTCTGTCATGAAAGTTTTAAACACTTTGGTTAATATGTTATAGACACAAGTCGTCGTGTGTTATTTATTGAGGTGTATTTCTCAATGTCTGTTGAAGGTCAGAGTTTTTATTTTCTAAAAAAATACAAGGGTTTTTTGATTTTCTAAAAGATACACAAAGGTTTTTATTTTCTAAAAGATACACATGCGTTCAAAGTAACAATAAGCTATTCCTGAAATAAACAAACGAACGTACACAGGGAGTATGATTTGTCATATATGGGATAAGGATAATAAAACAGTGCCATTAAAGAGTGAAAAAAGTCTTAATGAAATAATGGATAAGGCAGTTTTCATTTGATAACACAAAATATCTTCAGTTGTGGTCTGACTTCAACGAAATAGAAGAGGACATATTTATCTTTCAATTGTATTTCTTACATGGTTTGATCTGAGGGAAAACTGTTAATGTTGATTAAGGCAGTATGACATAAATATGTCGATGATAAATTATGTATAGATGTATATGTTAACATAATTATTTGGTATCATTGTGAATGCATAGATTATTACCATCCTATTTGAATGGAACGTTTCAAAATTTAAAATTACAAAATTATATACTTCACATATATTTGGTTTTTATAAGTATATAACTTACATGAAGATAACATTTCAAAATGACATTTGTGCATCCGAAGCTATGTTCTATATCTAACTTTATTGGGAACATTCAAAGAATTGATAGAAACAAATTAAAACCTTGGGAACTAAATAACAAAAAAGGATATAAACAAAATAGCCTAATTCAATAAATATCAACTCTGTCTAATTTCTCAGTTTTTAAGTAAACACACGTACTGTGAGTTAATTCGAAAGAGAAGCATACTTCATTTTTGTTAAGAATACAAACGTTTATAATTTCAAAATCAGTACTTGTTTGAATGCTGTAAAAATTTGTATTTAGTTAATATTGATAAGTTCAGAAACGCCGTTTTGTGAAAATATGATTGGATAATATTCACTTTCATTAAAAAAGGAGATTTATAATTTATAAGTTTGTGCTTCGGATGGGCTTCTATTGATTTACTGTCATCATCGCTGATATAAAAACATTAACAAAAGTCAGGGGAAATAGTTTTTTTTACTTTTTTGAATTCGAGCGTCACTGATGAGTCTTTTGTAGACAAAACGCGCGTCTGGCGTATATATAAAATTTAGTCCTGGTATCTATGATGAGTTTATGTGCAAAATGGGACTTAGCATTGTGTATCTAAAGCTAGCTTTGTTTCTAAGTAATTTCTTGATTTTTGAATGGAGATTATAGAAAATATGTTTTCCATCGATAGTACCCAAGCACTGAGTAGACAGATAGTTATCTCACTAAATCCAAAGTGTAAATAATATTGTGATTAAATCAAGGATTACAATATTAGATATCTTAATGTCATACATATTTTCTTGTGTTTGTCGTCATTAACCTATGCAATTAATCTTATTATTTACCATTCAGGTAACAATTAACGATTTACAAGTGTACATGTAATACGAATATTCACACAAATCATGGTGAGAATAGTTCTATAGTACAATATTACAATAATCTGTGTTTTGACCGACTATTATTTGTCTGTTTGTCTTTTTCTTTATTAGCCATGACATTGTCAATTTATTTTAGATCTATGAGTTTGCCTGTCCCTCTGGTATCTTTCGCCCCCTTTTTTAATTTACCTCTAAAATCAAGGATCAACAACGAACGTTTTTAGTTATAAAAACCGGTAGTCCAGGTTTTCCCAGTGTATTTTTTTCGCATTAAGCTCTTTCTAGTCTACGTCGCGACGATTTCATTTCGTGATTTTCAAAATAAATTTCCAGATGTACTTATAGAATAAGAATAAGAATACTTTAATATATGTGTTGATTCCAGTTTTCCATATAATAACGACGATTTATTTGCGTGAATATTAGTTGGTTTATATAGTAAAACTAAGAACTAATATCAACTTATCAAGTCACAAGTTAAGAATGTATATAAAGCATCATGTGTAAAATATCCCAGTTAAAATTAAAGAGTGCAGTAATGCTCAACGTACATAAAAAAAGGTCTTTAACGATACATGTTTGTATTCAAAAACTAAAACAAAAGAAGTTCAAAACTAATTTGTGCTCTTTTTGTATGTTGTTGCTTGTAGTCAAACCGACAAAATGTGCACCGATAATCTGATTTCCTGTTTATCATATTGCAATTCCCACAATACCGGAAAAATTGGTGTTTTGTTATTGTGAGATTGAAAATATTCATTATTATCCAAAATGAAAATTTAGTTGTTAATCAGTTCGGGCTCTCGGCTCGATTCTGTTAATTTACTTACATCGTGATTGCTGATTTTTGAACATTGGGAGGCCAGTGTACATATTAACGTTTTGAGCTACACAACCATAAGGGACCTACATGGAACAATAAAATTCATCCAAAATGTACTTTGCCTGAGGGAGTTGAAACCTAAGTTGTTTTTAGTAATAATCTGATTTATAAATAGAAAATTTTAGACAAATATGGAATAAATCATGTCAGTGCGAAAGCAGTGACTACTAAGCTTGTCGTTCTTTCGGTACAATCAAAGATAAAAGTTAAACCAAATTTTGATTAAATTCAGGAAATATTCACCCACGATAATCACGTTATTAATTTTGGCTAATAATCCTTACTCTTATAACTATAAGTACTAAATATATAAATTTCATATATAACAAATATTCAATTTATATTGTCGACATGGAAAGTCGTCATTAACCAGTTATCATTATAAAACATTTACCAATCCGTTTCAGTTTATAATTGATACATGGTAAGCATAATATGTACATTGACACAAATCTAGAAATATAGTGCCAAAGTGCAATTATATTCATTATTATAAGTGTTTCATATAGTTGTTTACCATTTGTTTGAGCTTTTGATTTTGCCATTTGATAAAGGAATTTCCATGTTAATTTCCCTTGGAGTCTAGTATTTTTGTTATTCAACCTTTTTAGATAGAAAGCTTTAAGTAAGAGCTCAAACATTTAAATAAAAAGTACATTTTCGGAATCACTGATGAACTTTTTAAAATATCAGATTAAATATTGATGACAATAACAAATCTAAAGAACTATGAGTAAAGGTTTAAAAAGTTTACACTTTAAGAGTGATAAAGATTACAACAAACTTAACAATAGGTCTTTTGCGACACGTATTTTTTTAATTCGGTCAAGGGAAATTTGAATTCCAATCTTAAAAAGTTCCTAACTTTTTAATGCTCAGTTGTTATGTAGCAGCTTGTTTCACACTAATAAATCTCATTTTCAGTTAATAAAAATTGCAACATAAAGGCAGCATTTTTTTTTTCAACATTCGTTTCCAACATTCAACAATCGTTTTCAAAATTCGATTTTCAATATTCAACATTCGTTTTCAACATTCAACATTTGTTTTCAACATTCAACATTCGTTTTCAATATTCAACTTTCATTTTCAACATTCGGCATTCGTTTTCAACATTCGATTTTCAACTTTCAACATTCAACGTTCGCTTTCAACATTCAACATCCGTTTTCAACATTCGATTTCAACATTCGTTTTCAACATTCGTTTTCAACATTCGTTTTCAACATTAGTTTTCAACATTCGTTTTAATCAATCAACATTCGTTTTCAACATTCAACTTTCTTTTTCAACATGCAACATTCGTTTTCAGCATTCAACATTCGTTTTCAACATTCAACATTGGTTTCTACATTCGACATTCGTTTTCTACATTTAGCATTCGTTTTCATCATTCGATCTTAAACATTTTACATTCGTATTCAACGTTCAACATTCGTTTTCTACATTCGTTTTCTACATTCGACATTCGTTTTCTACATTCGACATTCGTTTTCAACATTCTACATTCGTTTTCTACATTCGACATTCGTTTTTAACATTCGACATTCGTTTTCAGCATTAGATCTTTAATTTTAAAATTTGTTTTCATTTAATGATTGTGTCCTATTCCAATTTAAATGACATTTTGACTGAGTGTAGTAAATGCGCTTCGCGGGTTAAGCATGAATAGTAGAAGACACCTGCTGTTCCTTGGTTTTACTCATATAGTTGATGTGTTTCCGTCGGTTTTAGTGTGGAACCCGAATTTTCTTTTCTTAATCAATCTTTTGAGCAGCAGATTACTACTGTTCAAGTTGTCTTTATTTACCGTGTCGACGCACTTGGAACAACTGCTTTTAGGTTGCACTACTGTTAATAAAGACAATACAGTTTCCAATAGGAACGCATCTTAGGCAAAGACACGTTAGCAATGAAGTTAAATAATATGTTCTAGAATTAGAATTTCATATGCATTTCTATTTCTTAAATGGTAAAAACATGGGGTGTGTGGCATCTTTTCAACATGTTTATGCCTCGAACTTTTAAGTGTTTAAACTTATTTAAAATTTTTGTACTAGACCTTCCTTCACTCTGGATCCATGTTGAGTATTAAAGATATGAAACAGAGAGATGATATCTGGGAACAAAAAGGTTAACAAAACAAAACATCTTTGAGTATTATTTATGTCCCCAAAAAGAGGCGTGGCTTTTAAAAAACATTTTTATTTACAAAGTGCAACCTGTAGAGTTTATACGTTTCCATCAGTTTATGTATGTTATCTCGATTTATATCGTCTGAACGGTTTACGAGATTTGACCATCGCGAAATTCTCGACGCCTTTATCTTTAATGTACGTTCAAACGATTGAGGGACAAAAACCTTGATGACAAGAATAAAGAGCTGATAAATATAATTTGTAGTAAATTAACTTTCCCTGAATAGGGTAAGACTAATCGGGTGGACTCTTTGAATGTGGTTTTCGGATATTTAGGCTGCGTAAAACATTTGCATGATAAGGTACGTTTTTCATCTTTAGTATTAAACTTACGTTTAACATACGTTATATTACGTGAGTGACACATCTTTGTATCAGGACAAGACATTAAGTATCAGTTTTGAAAATAATACAAATCTTTGAATATTCTTTTTACCTTAATTTTAAATTTCAACTTTCAATCTATTACCAGTTTACATTTCACAAAATAACTTAACGCCTTTTTTTAATGAAAGCAACTACGAGTAAACGTGTTTATCATGACACGCATTCGTCTGTAGGTGACATAATTCGCGCTATACCAATTGAAAATTTTTGTCATCTATTTTTATTTTGAAAAACTGCTAAACATCTTTCGATAAGTTTATATATTAATCATTTAATTAAACAATCTGTTAATAAAAGGGTTAATGTTATTTTTATAGTCTGGATTTTTTTTCGAAAACAGAAAGCAATTATAGGTCACCGTAAGGTCTTCAACAAAGAGCAAAAAACCATTCCTTATAGAAGACTTCAGTAAGCCCCGACATGACATAATGAGAAATAATACAAATGTAAAAAACACTAGCCTTTAGGAATGAAAAACCAACCGATTCGCACAAAGACCATCACTGAATTCCAGACACCTGCCGTAGGACATGTACATACATAATTTGACAGAATTAGATATTGCAATTTATTATAAACAAAAGGCATGGAGAAAACGTCACGTCGATACAGAGGTGGCAAATGGTAAA
Source organism: Mytilus edulis (assembly GCF_963676685.1). Lineage (NCBI taxonomy): Eukaryota > Metazoa > Mollusca > Bivalvia > Mytilida > Mytilidae > Mytilus > Mytilus edulis. Next base: position 12,545,737 of record NC_092344.1, read on the forward strand.
GCCACGATTTGTATGCGGGTAAACGTTGAACGTTGAAAATAAAATTTTGATAATGCGAAAATTGAATGTTAAATATTATATACTAATACGATGGAATAGAAACAGCTGAGCGTGAATGATTTTCATTTTACAGATCCAAAAGGGTAGTACATTGGATTAGAAACTTAGTGTTACCGGAACAACCTCGCAATTGTGCAGATTAAAACATATTTCCTTTTTTTCACGAACAAAAGCAAAGTTCTAAATATTTTAAGAGAACGAAGGTAAACATTAGTTTATGTTTTAAAAAACTACCGAACATTGTAACATATTGTAAATTCTGTAATATATTTACTTGGCTAGGAACAAAAATACAACCTTTGTAAATAGCTCAAGCGCTGGAATCAAAGAAAGGCAGCAGTAGTATACCACTGCTAAATAGTATTACAAATTGTGACTTGGATTGAGAGTTGTCTCATTGGCATTCATATCACATCTTCTTATATCTATAAAAACGATTAAGCAAAACAGAACCGGGTCATAAACCGAAATCGAGAGAAACACATTAAAATCAGTTGTATAAACAGTTGATTTAACCATCTGAAACATATCTTGAAAATTAACCTCGCCATAAGAAAAGCTAGTGCATTATGGGTAAAACATTTCAAAAGTGTACACTAAAATTGTTTGTAGAAATAAGTTAACAAAACCTTTAAGTAGACTTATTAAGAAGGGATATAGTTACATTGTATGACACTGTTGTCAGGTCATTAAAGATAGCATATGTTGGCGTTAATATGTATTCACTTATAGGGTCTTTGCATCGGAACTAAACACATTTATTTATTCGTCGCATAAATGTTATGATGGTATGATACTGAACCCCTAACGGGAAGGATTGTGCTTGATATTCATATGATGAAGACATAATCTTTCAATCAGTTGAATTGAAGTCTGGAGCTGACATGTCAGTTAACTGCTAGTAGTCTGTTGTTATTTATGTATTATTGTCATTTTGTTTATTTTCTTTGGTGACATCTTCTGACATTAGACTCGGACATCTCTTGAACTGAATTTCAATATGCGTATTGTTATGCGTTTACTTTTTTACGTTGGCTAGAGGAATAGGGGGAGGGTTGAGATCTCATAAACATGTTTAACCCCGCCGCAGTTTTGCGCCTGTCCCAAGTCAGGAGCCTCTTTTAGTCTTGTTTTATTTTTAATTTTAGTTTCTTGTGTACAATTTGAAGTTTAGTATGGCGTTCATTATCACTGAACTAGTATATGTATTTGTTAAGGGGCCAGCTGAAGGACGCCTCCGGGTGTGGGAATTTCTCGCTGCATTGAAGACCTGTTGGTGAACTTCTGCCTATGTCGTTCTATGGTCGGGTTGTTGTTTCTTTGACACATTCCCATGACTGATGTACCCATATTTTTACTATTTTATTTATTGTGTCTGTTTAGTTATTTGGTGATTCTAAGTGACCTCTACTCAACTTGGCATATATCATTGAAAATTCATCCAAGAGCTCAGGGAGACATTGATACTTTGGTTTGTCTGGCAGGTTCAACCCACATTTTTTTCTTAAAATGTACTGTACCAAGTCAGGAAAATCACAGTTGTTATCTTATGGTTTGTTTCTGTGTGTGTTGTATTGTTGTTTGTTTTTTGTTGCACTTCAGTGTTTCTGTTGTTTCGTGGATTTCCTCTAATAGTTGATGTGTTCCCCTCGGTTTTAGTTTGCATCCCGGATTTGTTTTCTCTCAATCGATTTATGATTTTCCAACAGCTGTATACTACTGTTGCCTTTGTTTAATGTGAATTTAACTGCAGTTTTATAATATATAATATTTAAGGATTAAATAACCTGTTTTCTGCTTATTTTGAACAAGGAAAAATATCGGCTTTAGTACATGCATTGCAGGATATTTAGCGACTTTTCATGTTCCTGTAAAATAAAAATGATATACAGCTCTATATTCATTTAAGACAAGCTAAAAAAAAAATTGTTTGCGACTAAAGCTAATAAAACATCAAAACATATCCTTCCTTGTCTATTAAAATGATTTAAGGGCAATATCATTAATAAAGATACTTCTTCCAGTCTCAAATAGCATTGGTGGTATTATGTGTACTAAATGATAGATATGTCCTGTCTTCACCGTTTGACTCCTAGTATAACTAATCCTTATACATCCCCGACATAACTTTTTAATAACATACAGAGATAGTTTGAGGCGAAACAGAGATCCTTTGAATGGCAGCAAAACTCATTATGTCTATATCAATTATATTATTTACAGCTGATATACTTGGATACTAACTGTGTGTAAAATTTATCATACATAAAAATGTAATTGAGAATGAAAATGGAGATCATGTCAAAGAGACAACAACCCGACCAAAGAGCAGATAACAACATAAGGCCACCAATGGGTCTTAAATGCAGCGCGAAAATCCCGCACCTGAGATGGACCTCAACTGGGCCCTATATAAAAATGTGTACTAGTTAAGTGAGAATAGACGTCAGAATAAACTTCAAAACATAAAAATGAACTAAAATTAAAACACATACAAGAATAATAAGCCAGAAGCTCTTGACTCCTAAAAATGGATAATTAACTATAGGAAATGAAAAATGACCTCTTTTATCAAAATATTTGGAAATAAGCTTCCCGTTAAAGATATAGATATTAAGATCCAGGAAAGATCAGTGTTTGTTGTATATAGGTATATGTCGTGTACAAGTTGATATTTTGTAATGTTTTAATTTATACAACAATGCAAAAATACAAATTATAACATGCACAAAAAGAAACAAGAAATAGCTGTTCAGGTGTTTACAGTTTAAATTTTCAGATGGATATGTTGTTCATTTCTTCACATGTCCCTTCAAGATTCTCATTTTGGATTATTATTTGCAATGTTTGAAATCTTTTGGTGTCATTGTGCATGTGGTTTTTTTCAAGATTTTATTGTCATGAAGGACATCAAGGAGGAAATAATTCATTCAAACTGTTTTGTGGGGCTTACATATGATGTTGTACATGTAAAATTCGAAAATAAGTTTGGAGTATACCTTGCTGTGTTTTTTCTTTGAAATCTATTATAATATTAGTGGGACTTTTGTGCATAAAATGCTGTGTTTGCTCAAGGAAATTCAAATTTTCATACGATGGGATTTAGTTATGTTAAAGATTAAAAAACTTCAAAACTGGAATTCAAGTAGGAGATATAGTGTGAGTTCATCCAACATGTTTCTGTGGCTTTAAAGACCAAACAGCCTATTGTTTATGCGCATCAGCTAACGCAACTTGGTAGTGACATAAAAGCTCTATATAACGTTGTTTCTAGCAATGAAAAAACGTCAAATTATAACGTCCTATTTCGCGCTTTTCTCGGATTCCAACATGGTGTACGCTACGTAGGTACGCTACGTCTCCCAAGAAAAGAGGAACTATTATGCGTCACGCTACCACTAGTAGCACGATTTCAGTCTGAAACGGTCATTTTGGTCTGATCGTATCTTAATTGACTGGATTTACCGCTAGAGGAAAACGTCAAGATTTGTCAGATCGTTCAGTCTCCATTCGGATCGATAGTCTCATTAGGTAAATTAGTCCCGTTAAGGCATGTCAAGATATTTAAGACTGTATCTTCTATCGAGCTGTTTAGATCCGTTAAGACCGTGTCAGACCAAAACAGACCATGGATACAAACTGACGTCAAGATGTTGTCAGACCGTGTCCAGTCGTGTTCAGATTTTAATAATTTGGACACAAAACGAGTGAAACTTTCCCATTATTTATCAGGGGTTGCTCCCCTTTCAAGAATAAAATAAAACTGTGAAAGAAGACGATTTTTTTAACTGAAAGTCTACCACGTCCCCTTAATCATGTTATTTAAATAAAACAAATATTCAATTTTAATTCTAACTTCTTCCTATTTAATTATTTAACACTGTTTTATAATTATATAAATAAAAAAAGTAGCTCAAAGTCATACTGCTGCACAAATCGCCGCGAATTGACTAAAAAAAATCAACAGATTGCCGAAATAATATTTGATTATTGAATATAAGCACCTGAACCTTTGTATTTAATGGTTTACAAGTGATTGCAATACGTTTTATATGCAATTACAGACTGCCGTACGTGGTGAAGAATTTGTCATTCATTTTTACACCCTTATTTAATAATAACGGATGTCGGCCGTGAACACTTGAAAACGTGATCTTGTAAATGAATGCATTATCATTTATCTTTTATGTTACCTATATAAATTGCATTTGAGTAAATTTGAGGCAGGGAAAAAAATATATAGATATAACTCTGTCTTTTATCGTTTTCTGTTTATTGTCATGACATTGTCCGTTAACTTTATTTTTGCCAGACTCATGCGTTTGACTTTCCATCTTTATTTTTTAATGTGTCTATAATTCGAGAGCCTTTTGTAAAAAAAACTACATACCAGAAGCCTTCGTTAAAAAATAAAGTTTGAATATTATAGCAGAAAAAGGCTTATAAATTCATTCAAATTTATATTGGAAATAGGATAAATAATCAAGAAAATGTTTATAAATACGTCAGACACTGTACTTAAAGTACATTTAAAGACCAGGTTACATATATATTACATGCATACAGCATAATAAAGCTGGTTTAATTTGAATGACTATCCATTAGGGACATTTTTCGACGATAATTAATCAAATCTGACAAGTTTAATTAAAAACGGAAAATAATTCTTCGCCCGTAAACGATTTAACGTTACCGTACCCTCTTTATTTTTGTTGCATTCATGTCGCATGTGTGTCGGCAGTGTCAGCGCTTCTAATAGCTAACTTATTTTACATAAAATCGTTGACATGGTAGAAGGAAACTATAGTACAATATAAGCTGAGCTGGAAATTGCAATTGGTGAGTAGAAATGAATATTTTAATACATGTCTATCAGAATAATCATTGATTATGGATCATCACCCAAGAATTTGAAGGAAAAATGTTCACATTTGTTAAATTTGTGCATACAGGTATGAATCGACGTTCCAATACTCCACACTCTTGGATAGTAGCCTGTTCAAAGGCAAAGTAAGAATTTGGGCTTGTTAAAAAATTGTTCCTGTGATTGGACCCCCCCCCCCCCCTTTTTCATGTTTTTTGGAAGATCAATGCATGATTTAAAAAGTTACATATAAACTAGTATGGTTTAAACCTCCTTTTAAAAATGGCGGGATCCACCCCTGTTTATTGCCTAACATGCATTGACATGTGGGGTATTCACAATGGTATGGTTGTGCGGGATGGCCTATACAACAGTTACAAGACCTAAACCCCTGATCGAGTAATCCTATATATTGTATGTTAACATGGTTAATGTATTGATAACTGTCACGTCCTAAATTTGCATGAAATATTTGTCACTTTTTTTTATTAACCAATAACCAACCAATCTTCACATGTTACCATGTAGTCCGAGACAAGCTTGTCTGGCAAAACAGCCGTTTGGACGTCAGAGTAATCTCAGACTAGTTACGACGATGATATACCTATTTATATAGCCACTAGTGGGTGATGTACAATAATTATAATTTGTCACATATGTGTTATGAATACCTTCAACATGTTCAAGGCTTGGGTTTATATATATGCAATAACCTCAAAATTGCCCGGGGCAAAAAAAAGAGTATATTGATATTGTGCCCTGACATGCCTGATTCCAAATGATGAGACGACATTGCGTCCTTAACAATAATTTTTAACACTTTTCATCTTTTGTGATAAGAAATTTAAGATTTTACCGGGTATGATTCATTATTTTGTTATAAATGATTTGTTATGCTCTAAATTTTGTAGAACTTAAATATATGTTATAACAAGAAAAAGAAATTATGTTGAAATTTTTATTTTTATCTTTTGTATATTAATTATTATTCACTGTCATGACTGTCATGACTAAATAAAAATTAGATCCCACGCATGCGCGGCATAGTTACTGTAAATAAGTGCCGGACACGTTATCATCAGTATGTTGATGGATTATAAAGAAGAAGAAGAATCTTATAAATACTATTTGCTTTGTCACCATGTCACGTTGGTAGTAATATTCAACAAATTCTATTTTAAAATAAAAAAGTATTATAAATTGATCACAACAAGTATAGTGCTATACAATGCTATAGCCTCTATTAGACAGTAACCCTTCAATGAAGTATACACCTAAGAAAACATTGATGTAGAAAGAGAGAACATTTTGTTTTAGAAATAGAACCTCAAAAAAGGGTTTTATTCTTCTTCTCATAAGGGACTTATCAATTAAATTGTATTAGTCATATATTCATTTCTTTACATCATTAAACTTTGTTGTCAAGCAAATTATGATTGCTAGTTTTTCTTGTAGATAAATTATACAAGTTTATATATAATAAATACTTTATTCTTAATGTATGTTTTTTTTGTAGATAAGATATCACATTGGTTTGAGCATGATTCCCAGCCAGATTATGAAGCGGCATATATCATGTATATCATGTATATCAATGTATATATAGGAAATATATAGTGTCACTAAGTTACTCTCATATGGTACCTCATTTGTACCTGTAGCTATAAATTGTGAAATGGTGGATTCATTCATAATTTTGTGTTACTTATTGGTTTGGAAATAACGTTGATAGAGCTAACAGCATTATGTCATGATGTACAGTTGATGGGATGATCTGATTGGACAAAAAGAGAATTGTGAATTGAACAAATAGCAAACTTACAATTCATAGAAAAAATGTACTACATTACTTGGTGACAGAGCATACCTTTGATATATATATATATATATTTGAAATAAGTAATATTAACAATTTGAAATAAAGAGAATTTAAAGTTTTCTAGGAATATTAGTAGTGCATCATATCTTAATTCCATGATTATCTTGGATAGTTATATCATTAAGAATAGAAAATTGGAATAATGGAAATTTCTAGTTTCAGTGAATATCAATCATTGTCAATACTAAACGTGCAGCATCATGATCATACATCATCTGATTCACCTTGGATAATTATTCATTTGAAATAAGAATTTGGATATAATAAGAGTTTCTATGCTGCCATTGCTATTGTTGGCTACATGTACCACCAGGGAGTGTTAAACCTCCTTTACTTTCCATGAGGGTCTGTCACGGTCCATCACTATTGGTTAGTGTCATATATATGCATGATGATGGAAGTTTTTACCAACCTAGACAAGCTTTAGTTTACAGCCCTGGCATGGTTGTTGGTTAGAGTCGAATGACAGCTTGCTGTATAGTTATAATAGTCTGAATGTATCTACATGTATTTTAATAATCTTCTAAATTACTGTTCATTCTGAAACTGGCATTTTATAATAGTAGTCAAACATATTAAACAATACATATACTTCAAAGTATCATTTTATTTTGTCTCGCCTTACACAAAAGTCATGAAAGTTGGTTGTATACAAGAAATTTGTATTACAGTCTTGGGGTGATGATGTAAGCTATTTTATAGAGCTTTACATTTTAAAAGCTAAAAGAGCTGGATGTTTCTTGTCTTGTATTCAGATGCTAGTAGGTAATTAATATGTTATGATGTTTCAGTTTGCCATTATATGTACATTGCACCTGACCCCATTTTCATGGTTCAATGACTGCATGTAAAATATACTGTTACTTAATCAATGAAATGCTCTTTTATACTGTATATTTTATATATGTAATTGGATACATTTTATTGTATATGAGTATCTTGAAAGATCTACTTGTCTATCAGGTTGGGTTGACCTGACCTTGACCTTCATGGATAATTTAAGTGATTAAGGTTATTTCAGTTTGATACAATGTTAACATGGTTAGGTTTGTTTCTCAGTTTATACTTCCTAATCATGCTAATAAAATTGACACTGGAAATGGGGAATGTGCCAAAAAAGACAACAACCCAACTTCAGAGCAGACAATAGCCGAAGGTCATCAATGTTTCTCATAAGCTATAAGCTACATTGTACATGTATAGGATCACTACTTTTGGCATAATTATGGAATAAATGTAATTTGTACATGTTTGACATTTTTGAATGGCTTATTTCATCTGACAATGACACCATTTTCATGGTTTTTATGTTTAGTCTTTTTCTCTGTTTCTATGGTTACTATAAACGTTTAACCATAAATTTGGGGTATGGAAGAACTGTGAAATTCAAAAATTCATGAAATTCATGAAATTATCTGTCCTATATATCTGTCTGGCATGGTTATTTTGACTGGACTTCATTTTAATGGATTATTGATAATGTAAAGTTTATGTGATACTTATAGACTAGTAAAATCTTCTTATTTCAGAATTTCAATAAAAAGATCATGAATAAGTCCACATTTAAAAGAATGTCTGTTTCCCATCCCAGGGGGCTTATTTTTTACCTGGGTGTGGGGAGGGGAAACAAACAATTTTTATTTTGGCCTAAGGAGATATGGTGAGACGACTATCAACCATTTAAACCATGTAGACCAAGTGATTTACTTGTTAGTCACTATATAATAGGTCACTGCACACCCTTCAACAATGACCAAAAACTAAAACTTTATAATGAGCACCCTATAAAAGGTTCAGCCTGTAATGAGGCATCTGACACAGTTAATGTAAAATATTCAGACGAAAAACCCAACAGTGATGACAATTTGATTTATTATACCATACCCTCCCCCCCTCCCTTGAAGTTAAATGTCTAATCCCTTGGTGTACTAATATGAATAGTATTTTACTGGAAATGTTTCGGAAAATAGATATTGATGCTAACGTAAATATTTTATCCAATAAAAAGACAGGAAATAAGTCGGTGAACCAAAAAGTTCAAATCTAATTGAAAATTAAAGTGCCCATGAACTCACTGATCATGCACGAGTGATTCTATTCATAAAAAGTGTCCGTGTAACAATTAAGAAGAGTCTGTGTATCATCGAAAAAGAGTCTGTGTAACACCCCTTAATGTACTGTTTTTCTATAGCTCTGCAAAGGGGGGGGGGGGTCAAAGTCGTTCAAAGGTCACTGTACGGCCTTTAACAATGAGCAAAATCCATACAGCATTCTAGTACGGCATACGTTTTACCTCAGCGAACTCACTGTCTTGGTGATGTATCAATCATTTGCTTCAGGTCGATCCATTTCGCATCTCGTCATGAATATGCGTGATATATTTGCCACTGGACATTAAGGGAGCAATCAATTTATCAGTTTCATTTAGTGATGCATGCTAATTATATATAGTTCTCAAATGATAATTGTCTAAAACTGTTTCCATTTTTGTGTATTTTATTTTTTAGCGTAAATTTTAGAATTTCTTTCCGAATCTTTCTCTTTGCATTTATTTGTTTGTAAACATTTAATAAAGTAGTCCATGTCCGGGGTTAGATTGTATACAGCCAATCTAGGACCAGGGCAGTAGAACAGAAAACAGTCTCCATTGTATACATACATATGCATTTATGTTGAAGCGTAAAACAACGACATGTAGTTGAGCTCATTTTGGTGAAACAATTACTGTCAAATCTTTATATATATATATCTGGTAAAGTTGTCATAAAAGCAAAAACGGACGAAAAAGTTGGCAACAATTTATAATAAGACTAAACTTATTTTGGCCGTTTCGTTTCTTCTAAAGTGTTAAATTCAAATTGACAACCATGTGACTGGCTTACTTGGAGATTCAGGTGACCTTTTTCGTTTTTTAGAAATTTCAATCAAAGTTCGTATATCCCTTCAACGATTTATTCACTTTTTTTTAACGTATAGAAAGCGCGAAACTCTCACTACACCATGCATAGACTTTTTTTTTTTTCGACCAAATGCGGCTGCTTATTTATACAACCGAACAACCAAACGTCCGCACCCAATTTTAGCAAAGATATACTGTCGAACGGGAGATGTGAATATTTCTATACCCAATCAATCATTTGGTTTTGAAAACAATTTTAAAGGTATACATTAATACGACATCAACCCAACGACACATATCAATCAAAACATTAAGAGTCAACACACAGATTTTTGTAATAGAAAGAAACCTATACAGAATAAAAAGCCTAAACCGCAACAAGACTAAATAATACGGGAGCAGTGATTTTTTTTAGACAAAAATGCAAGTGTTCCGTAGAAATATTTCACGTACCATTTTTTTTTATTTCGATCGTTGAAAATTATAGCAGGTGTGATATAAATCAGTAGATTCAGGCCAAAACTATAATATGGAAATATAATATGAAAATTAAGCCTGCTTTGTACTAGACCGACACACTGAGATGGATTTTTAACGTGTAAGTTCACAAGCTAACAGTTCGAAAGAAAGAAAAAAACTCTTTGTTAGACCCGTTTGGGATTCGGACTAAAGTCCTCTCGCTGTTGAGGTGAACTTATTCTCACGAGACCAACCAGTAGAGAGGTCGCATAGTCATACCATGGAAGTATTATATTGACGTCAATATAATACTTCCATGGTCATACCAAAAACTCGAGCATAATAAACAATACAGTTTAACAGAATTATCACCGTTACTAATGCGATTTTAAAGTCATGATCTTATCTAAATTAGATACCTTTATGTGATGTTGGTATCTACACGTATGAATAGAGATGGCCGACATCAGAGTAGATTGAGAGGACCATCGCTCTCTGCAAATTGAAAACTCTTCCTCAATGATGTTAGTGGTCCCACTGTAGCGAGCTGTTGCAAGGCTAAATTTCTATCCTTATTAAATCTTCTCTCATTATTCAGTGGTTACCGTATTTCAAGTTTACTTTTAATCTTATTGTCGAACGACTATACATAGTTCCGAACATCCGGGTATTGGACTACAGAGTTACTTCCCTTTACATTGTTGTTACTATGAGCGGTGAAGCGATCCGCCATTGTTATTGCAAGTTTCGATACATACACAACGTTTATTGCACCTTTCTGTTAAAATAAAGAACTGACAACATGCCCAAAACATGCTGTGCAGTTGGTTGTCAAAACCATAATATGATGTTAAAGTCTTTATCGTTCCATAAATTTCCTAAAGACCAAGAACGCTTTAATCTGTGGTTGACTGCATTGAAAAGAGACCGACCAGACGGTACACCTTGGATTCCTACCAAGAACTCAGTAGTGTGTAATGCACATTTTATTTCTGGTATGTATATTTGTTTATTTTATTTATGAATTCTGAATTTTGTCTTCTTTTTTTTTCGTACCAAGGATGTATATATCAGTTGTACATTTGTACATGTATGATGTATGTCCTTGATTATTTATATTTATTTGCTTCTGTTCATTGATGTTCAAAGTCTCATTCACAGATATTATATTGTTGTATTCCATATATATTTAAAATATAAGTAAACTAAACTGAAGGTAATTATCATGATTCTCCTGACCTACATGTATATTTGTAAATTAACAGTTTTTTTCATTTACAAACACCTTTTTTCTAGGCAGCCTTTTTTCTATGTTTTTAGAAGACATATTACTTAACAAATATTTTGTTTTTTTGCACTTGTAGGAAAACCATCAAGTGATCAAACTCACCCAGATTATGTTCCAACATTGTTTAACTACAACACTAATGTAAGCTCAAAGAAACAGCAACAGCAGAAACTTCAGAGGCATGCTAATGCACTGAAAAGGAAGCATGAAACAACCCCTATAGTAAATCAGGTGTCGGAGTGCAAGAAACTAATGCTATCTCCAAAACAGCTATTTCCAGGAAATGAGGAAAACATACAGCCGATGTATATAGCAGAACCAATTTCTTCTTATAAAAATAGGCACGGCTTTAACAAACCAACAGAACAACCTGAGCGTGAAATGTTCTTCAAAGAAATTAGCAATTTACGTGATGAAAAGGACAATATTTTGATTGAGAACCAAAGTTTACATGATCAACTAGTGAAATCGCAGTTAAACTCAGCTTGTGTTGAAAACAATGACCAGAAATGTAAATATTTTACTGGACTCTCTTGGACTGTGTTTATGAGTGTAAATACCTACTTGTCTCAATTCTTGACAAGGACTCCTCTTACTGACACTTTTTCACTAAGAGATCAAATGTTCACAACTTTAATAAAGCTACGGTTAGACATACCATTTGAATTCATAGCTCATCACAGAGGTATTGCATTATCAACAATAAACAATATTTTCTGGCGCTGGATTAATCTAATGTATGCAAAGATGGACTTCCTTATTCACTGGCCAGACCGAGAAACAATTCAACAGACTACTCCGGGTATTTTTAAGGCCAAATTCCCAAGACTTACCTCAATTGTGGATTGTTTTGAAATTTTTATTGAACGCCCCAAAAACCTACAGGCAAGAGCTAAAGTGTATTCAAATTACAAAAAACATAGCACTGTCAAGTTTTTCATTGCATGCAACCCATTAGGAGTTGTTACTTTCCTATCAAATGCATGGGGTGGTAGAGTGTCAGATAATGAACTTGTGCGCTCTTGTGGTTTTATTGATCGTAAATACCATCACCCAGGTGATCAAATTCTGGCAGATAGGGGCTTCCTTCTTCAAGATGACTTTGCAACAGAGTGCTCAGCTGAACTACTTATACCAGCCTTTACGAAAGGAAAAAAACAATTACCTGCCAAAGATGTTGAAACCTCACGAAAGCTAGCAAGTGTGAGGATTCATATTGAAAGAGTTATTGGAGTAATGAAGAATCGTTATACCATTTTGAAAGGGACTTTGAATATTGTTTTAGTGAAATCTTTGAATGATGAAGTTGAAGAATCTTGTTTTACGTCAATTGACAAAATTGTCAGAGTGTGTGCATCCCTAACTAATCTTGGTGATGGAATTGTATATTCAGAAAACTGAAATATTTTATTCTGAACTGAAGATGTTTTAATGTAATACATTTTTTAGTACAATTAAAACACAATTATGTAATTATCTTATCTCATCAATATGTTGATTTTGCATATCTAGATCTACATAAATTAAAAACTAATTCGACAAAGTAATTTATTGAAAACTGGCTACTTATAATTATTGTCCAGTGGCAAATATTTTATGCATGCTAAGGACAATAAAAGTAAAGTCTAAAATATCACAGTCTTATAAGGTATACAATGTAAAGTTATATAACAACAAACAATTGAGATATTAAAACAAGGAAATAGTTCAGAACTATATGCATCATTTATTTGGAATATAACATAAATTTTACACACATATATATAAATACATGTACAAATGCAGGTTCCTACTGTTTTTTACAATATGAGCAGTACCAGGTAAACTTTGGTACTCTTTTCATCTTAATGCAATCCAGATGAAACCACTTATATTTACAGTTCTGGTTGTCACAACCTATCATGTTGCCATCTTCAGGCGTCTGACATATACAAAATAATTCATCATTTGATATAGGCTTTTCCGTTGGTGATGAAATCTTTCTTGTAAGAAGTTCAGGCACAACTGCATTAATAAAAAAATTATGTGATTTCTCTAGCATTGTTTTGATGAATTCATCGTCTTTAGTAACATTGCTGACAACAGTGAATTTTTCACCCCATACCACAAAAAAGGATGTGTTCATGTTGTGCACATACATTTGCAGTTGAACCTGGCTATAATACTGATGAGTTTTTTTTAGTTCATGGTCTGTTGTAAGACAGGTATTGGGGTCTGCAAGAAACTCGGGAAGTAGACTTGATCTATATTTGTATGGACATTTCACTTCCAATACACTACTTCCATGGCAGTCACATGTTGCTATTCCATCTGCACTGACACCAATATATGGATAATTTAAATCAATCAAAAAACCTGCTTTCTTTACACAAAAGTTTTGATGGTCAGTACACATTACCTGTTGAAATTCTTTAATGGCACTTTTCTCGTGTTCACGTCCCCAGATAACTGCTGGTACATTTAATGGTTTTGGTGCTGGGTCACAGATTTTCTTCAACAGAGATGTTGAGGGATTTTCAAGGGTTGTATGTAATACATTGTGCACTGTTGATGATGTAATTCGGCCTACACGTTGGTCATACCATGTCATAGAGCTGCTCTGGGCTGTTGTGCAGTCATATATATACCTAGTCACTTCATATGATATTGTCATAGAGTCAGCAATACCTTTGCATTTATCATATAATTCATCTATGCTAAGCTTAATATTATCAGGATGATACCAGTCTTCGAGTGCTGCTGGAATTTTGGGGGTATTAACTGTTGGTGTTGTCCAATGAAAGTCAGTTGAATACCCATTAAATGTGCATAGAACAATTGGTTTTGTTGTACATCCTTTTAGTGAATCTAATAGTTGCTGCTTTTGATTATCATTTGCTGGTGTAAATTTCCGGGTACGATTTCTTTTACGAGACTTGGCTTTCAAAACCGTACTTGCTTTGTAAAACTTTATTTTAGAAATTGGGTCTGGTAAAACTTTCTTTACAAAATCAGCATTCCATTTACATGGTTCTTCAGTGCATGCTTTCCTTGTGTAACCAAGTCTGCCTGCTGCTTCAATTTTAAACAGGAGTGCTGCAACATGGGAACATACCTCTGATAACCTGATAAAAAAACAACATTAAAATAAATATTTATAGAAATTATTCAATAATTTATATTCTTGTAAAACTATATTGTTTTTCAAATTTATAATTATTTTGAAGTTCATTTCTTCATAATTGCACATTTATAGATAGATTAATGAAACAGAGCCTACAAATACAGACAATACATTGTTATTAATATAATATTGTTAATGTTAAGATAATAGATTGATGTCTTGATTTTTGAAATACTTCTCGCTGGACTGACACATGTATGTGTTTATTAACCCATCATCATCAGTTATTAGGTATTTGATTTTCAAATAAATGTGCAATGAGCTACAAGGAAAGAATAAAGCCAGTTAAAATAGCATAAGTAAATGCTTACCCAGCCATGCAGTCACAGTGGGCTGCAACAACAGTTCCACTAGAATTTACTGCAACCCATGGGTGATGTGGATCTTCATTAACTCTCTGAGATGGTTTAACATCAGCTTTCAGGATAAATGGGGCCCCTTTTTCTGTTAGGTAGTGAAATACAGTTTGAACCCATCCAGAAATAAAGAAATTGTGTGCTTCTAGGCTTTTGAAAGCTTTCATGCTTTCCCTTGTGTAAACACCTGAAATTACAATTATTGTGTTCATTTATGTGTGTGTACAGTTGGATCAATAACTGGTATAAAACACTCACTAAAAGTCTGGAGATTAAAATTGAACTATACAGTTATTTGAGATATGTATGACCTGCGAGTACTTTGACTCTTTCTTTGAAAGCCTCTTGTGACTTACAGTTTCCTTTTCCAGAATAATACCTATAGTTTCAGTCTGTCCATTTATACATATGCAGGGGGAAATAAGTTTGTCTTATTTTATTGCCTTCATACTTTTTTTAGGGAAATTTAATATAATAAGATAAATCTTTTTAATTATCTGTTCAATATTTTTTTATTACTAAACCTTTATTAAGAATTTTGCCAATTACTGAATTAGATTCAATAAACAACTAAGACAGGTGACTGATTTACACAGGATGTCTAGATCTGTATTGACATATCTATTTCACATGGCAAGGTAAATTCAAGACACACACAGATTAAAGAAGACAGAACAACAGGGGATATGCCTGTAATGTTAAAAATAACTTCATCAATTACCTGTTAGAATATTTGAACAGAAAACAGATGCCCCCCTCCCCTATTATTATTTAAACTTGGTCTAATAAAGTGTTATTATTATCATACAAGTACACTTAGTAAGAGGCATTATAAATACATAAATTATTTATGATAATGAGAACTAAATAATTGAAACATACACATTAATTTGAAGGTCCGTAAATTTTGGAAGACTTGATTTTTTTTCTATTTAAAAAATTACTTTCAAAAAATATTTGGTAATTAACAGTTTAATTTTATAAAAGAATAAATAATCTTAAAAGTATGATTTAGATTTAAGGTTGTTATGTTTTCTCTCTTCATGAGATCAATGTAACAGACAATTAAGTTATTCAAGTAAGATGTTTATTTTATTTTAATTTTCTACACTCAAGGATTTGTATAGTAAGACAAACTATACAAATCCTTGCTACACCCAAATCATTTTTTTTCAATTCACGCTTGACAAGTGTCTTACGAAATTCAAAAAAAAACTGTCTATTACAGCATTGAATACATACAGAAGACATATTTTCAAAGTTCAGGAAAATTTTGAATTAAGAAAAAGGATTTGTTTAAGTACATGAATTTTGATGATTAATCTAATCAAAATTCACGGCAAAAAAAGAAATAAAAAATAATTTGACAATATATTTTCATTTATTTTTAAATTTCAATTCGGTATTTCTTGATTTAAATGGGGAAAAAAATAAAATAAGTTAATGTTTTGGTATATAAACTAAAATATAAACATTTATAATGTTCAGTAACTATATATGTATAAATTAAGCTAACGGGAAAAAAAGCGGAAGAAAAGCAAAATCTTAAAATTGAATGCAAATACCTGGGCTGTCAATAAGGTATGAATACACATCACCCCATTGCACATCTGGCCATTTACAGGGATTATTCTGCCAAACGCCAGCGGGTAACTTGTAAGGACACTCTTTACAACTAATTAGATCCAATTTGCACTGATAACGACTTAATGCTTCACCATTTAAACTCTCTTGATAATTGTACGACATTGTAACACCTGATTAATAATTAGACTAATCTCACACTTGCTAATTAACCTTGTTTATATAGATATCTTACCTATGATGCCCCATTACTTATAATGGTATCTATGGTAAAGCTTCACCCCTCAAAGATGGCGGATTCGGTAACTAACCGGTAGTGACATCACGACGAAATTAAGTATTTGAAGTGCTTCCTATTATATTTAAAACTTGTGTTCTCGTTATGAACACGAATGAAATATTTGCCACTGGAGGTGACTGAGGCAAACAACAATGAATCACCATCACTAAAATATAAGTATTTGTTCTCACAAAATACTTTGTAATTAATTAGAAGAATGATGACAATTTCTCATCTATTCACGTTTTGATCGAGCCGCTTCAACCTCAAATCTTGCTGCATTGTTTTACATTTAGGCTACTTGTATTAAATACTATTGTATTCATTGAAGTTTACATGCGTAGTTTTTTTTATTCAAAAGAATAAATTAATATTTATAAATAAATTGGACTGAACAAACAACACTAATTATTTCGCATTTGCATGTAACGCAGTTTAGAAAAATAAAAGATTGGATTTTTTTTAGATTAGCACACATGCAACGCATCCCCACTTAGGAGTCCTCCAAAAAGGTAAAATCTACCTGTAAGGGAACATGCATGTCTGGTGTATGTATATCACTCGTTCCATCTACAATATACGGAAATGACACGACCGGGTATTGTAAAGCTTTGAGGGACTTTTAATGTCAAATTCATATCCCTGGGCGAAGAAATTACCAAGTTTGGAAAACACCGTGTGTACACTGACTTATAAAAGTGTTTATGTCTTTCATGCTGTCTAGTCTGAGAATAAAAGTTTGAGCAGTTTTTGAAGGTAAAAAATAAAGGTTTAATATTATTGCAAAAGTCTGTGAATAATTGAAAATAGGACGTTCCGGAAAACACAAGTCGCTATATTAAATGCTTGTAAATCTCTGACTGTTACATGTGGTGCGCTTCTATTTAAATACCTTTCTGTTAATTAAGAAAGTGTAAAAACAGTTATTGAAATCCGGCTGAAAAAAGGGAAAACGAATAGTGACTATCTAACTTATTTTTCAAATATCGAATACACAAATAAATCTCTAACCATCCACGCTTACAATTTGTTTTTACTGACAGGTGTCTGTTGGCATTCGATTGGATATCAGTTTTATGTAGGCGTAACAATTCATCCCATTTATCCAATCAGCTGTCTTGTCGATCTCATACGGTTCACATGGTCTAGTTTTTTATAATGATAGCGATAAAAATTATTCGTGCAGAATATACATACACTATAAAACAAAAATATCCTGTCCAAAAATGACTTACGAGACACCATATTAACCAAATAACTATTTAAAAAATTAGACAGCATACATGTAAAATATTATCATTCATAACAATTACTATTTAAAAGGGAAATATTATACTATTAGTATCATGGTCCCAGCATTTTAACAAATTTATCAAAACAGGACGTTGTTGCAATGGTGTGACTAGGACTTTACGGTGCGTCTAAAAATAACCTAGGCCGCCTCGGTGCACTATAAGCTCTCGAAACTGCACTAAGACCATGATGGAACACTATAGCGAACTTTCTATACTAATGAAATGTCCATGTGTGGAAAAAAGATCTTACTATACACTGTACGGACATTTAGACTTATTCACTAGCTGTGATATACAGTAGAAGATTTAGCAAGGATAGCAAGGATACAAAAATTACGATATTAATAACGCTAAAAATTAAAAGGAAAGTGTACGCTATGTCGCCCGGAATCCGACACTGACCTAGCAAATTACGACATAATTAAACCATTAGCAACTTTGTAAAAAAATATATAGAAAAAATGTCTTTTCTTTTCCTTAAACTGGGAATATTATGATAATCAGATAAAGGTAATGTCTGTCAAAAAACGTATTTTACGAAATAATTGAAATCGGATTGAACAGATACTGGTGAGAACCCAACCACTTTAAAAGGGGGTCCCAACCGAGCATAAAAAAGGGGCGAGTTCCAACTGTATATATATGCCCCCTTTCAAATGCATTGATCGTCTAAAAAGTTTAAGATTCGACGGTTTTCTCCAACAATATGGTTTGATAAATTTCTTTCGAAGTTCATTATACTTTTCACATACTAAAATAAAATGATATTCATCTTCAATTACTTGTTTATCACACCATATTACAAAATCTCGGATATCTCCCAATATTATAAAATCGACAAGTTTCTATATTCAAACAGTGAACAGACTGATTTATGCGGTATTTACAAATAAATGGTTTTATAAATATAATTTACAGCATGATCTAATACATCTATGCAACATACATTTAGGCGAGTCTTCAAAAAAATAGTTCATTTCACTATTAAGGCAGCAACCATTTGATTTTCTTGGGGGGGGGATTTTTTTTCCAAACATTTTTTTGGCGACAAATTTTTTTTCCTTCAATATTAGCATTACATATAGTGTCAGCTGAGGGTAAAACAAACATTTTTTTTCTCAGAGTCAAAAACAAATTATTTTTTTCCAAAACTCGAAACAAACTTTTTTTTCCAAAAAAAACATAACCCCCCCCCCCTTTCCACCCCCAGAAAATCAAATGGTTGCTTCCTAAAGCTACCGTTTAATCTATCTTTGAATTCAATTAAAAACAAGTTCACATTTTTTTTTAACCTTAATGTAACCGTATGTTAAAGCGTTGTCATCCGTATCAATAAATTGTTTATCAAAATTGAAGTGCATGAGTATTATTAACGTCTGGGATGAGTGTGAGATTTCTCTGTTGATGGGAATAAACAAAATTTAGCTGAATTTGTATTATTCAAATTAATGAAAAGGCAAGCTAGTGTGTGTTTAAAATGATATTGTTGGAATGGATTTATAACATTAAAAATGTGTGTAACCGATTTTAGGTTGACTTGGACTGCGAATTTGAAAATAATTTATTTGTGAAATCACATTCTTTAAGATGACATATTTTGTAAGTACGTTAACCTTTTATTCTAATTATAGTATCTTTGAAATGCATTTTATAGCTGACTATGCGGTATGTGCTTTGCTCATTGTTGACGGCCGTACGGTGACATATAGTTGTTAATGTCTGTGTAATTTTGGTCTCTTGTGGACAGTTGTCTCATTCGCAATCATACCACATCTTCTCTTGTATATTTATATAGCTGTTACTTACAACTGTCATGTGTACATGTTCCAGGCTCGTGCCGCTGAAAGAGGTCCCTTTTCAAGTTTGAAAATAGGTGAATAGGTCGGGAAAACTATCAGAAATATATATGATAAAAAAAACAGTAAAGTTCCCACTACTTTTTTGGTAAACTTTCTTGCTATTCCCGAATGTGTTTTTGTGATTTATGCAATTTTATTCATGGACTAGCTAGCATAAAGAATTACATGTACTTTAAATGTATAAAATAAATTTTTTCTACAATGATATATAATTAGGAATGGAAATTAAAAGCCTAATTCAAAAACATAAAAAGGATTTTTTTATTTGTATCTTTAAATATCCTCGAAAATAACTGCGTTTGAAAGCTTCTTTTAATATAATTTACACGTATATCGAAATGTGTTCATACCAATTGTCCCGCTTAATACCGAACCCGCGTAACCTTAAAAATTAAGACATTACACAATCAAAACATTACAATTTTGTTTATTACAGATATATTTTATCATATCCACGGTTGAATGCACAATATCCCCACCAAGAGAACCGTCTACGGTTAGAGGTGGGACGACAGCCTAGATGTCGTGTGCAAAAATAATAATTGCACTTGGTACGGTTTCAGCTTGCGTATTGTAATTTTAAATAGTATAGATCGATTCGTGTTTTAAAATCAAACAAACGCTACTGCTTGCACTGATGATCAAAAATTACTTTTATATATATTATATATATATATAAAAACAATGTATTTGTTACATGTTATTGGTATTAAATAGTATATTTTGAAGATCATATTCCGTAATGTTATACCCTGAATTCTATTCGATGTCTATAAAGCAAATAAAATCTATTTGTACTCGTAACAAGAAGGAGAAAAGATTGGGCTGCCTCTCTTCAATTTTGTCCAGTTACCAAAGTAAAATCAAAATTAAATTCTCCGACAATGCACATGTTGATATATTGTATATGTCATTCCAACACTTACACTTGTTCTTTTATTTGTGTGGCAAATTTAATGACCATTTTAATTCAAAGCTTGGATTTGCATCCTTCATTCTCCAGTACGTTTGAATTTCTACATACATCCAGTCAGTAATTAAAGTTGTGTGTTAAACGTCAATACGAAAGCAAACAATCCATAGTAAAAAAAGATATTTAGAGGGCACATATGTATCTTTCGTCTGACAGCACGTATACACCACAGTTATCGTAAATTATATAAACATATAAAAAAAAAATCGTTTTTTTTTTTTTTAAGACAAAAAAGAGAAAAGAACTGATAAGTGCGGGTAATCCATGCGCCTTGCCTCCTTCATGTTTCGATATCTTAAAAATTAATTATTCTTTTATCTATTATAACACGTGAAAACTACACCGGTGAGTTCCATACATGTCATAAACTTACAGCTGGTCCTGAACATGCATGAAGTATTTGCCACTGGACTTTAAACAACAATCAATCACACTACAACTTATAGTATATATAGTTGTGAAATACAAAATGTATATTATAATGATACATTTAGATGAATAAATAGAATACAAATACACACTACTTTATATAACTGACACAATTTAAAGGAATACTCTCTAAACTATATAGAGAAGCGAAACGTTTCTTTTGAATACTAAACAAACTTCCTAACAGTACATGTTTTTTTAATGGTTTTACATGCGGCGCTCAAATATTTTGCATGGTCTTTTGGTATATGATATTGTAAGAACCTTTAACGTTTAATAGATTCACATTCGTTACTTTGCTCAATATAAAAAAAAACATAAGCATTAATTTATATTAAAAACTGAAGGTCAGACATCACTAATACGTGTTCATTCATTCTTTATTAAAGTTTAGACCTTTTTATCAAGAATGATGATGAGAGTAATTGTAAAATATAATAGGCATGTACTTTCTTACGTTATGGATCATTGATTTTGTTACCTGTTGACCCGGTTGATTACTAGCACGTGCCATTGAACTCGACCGTTTTAACTAAAACAGATTTTATTTCAAATCAACGCCATATATATATATAGACGAGTTGTACATTCTGGTGTGTATACAATTAACGTACGTCCTTGCATTTAACTATCAATTTATATTTATATAAACTAACATTTATTAAAAAATAAACAACATATATATATAGAAGAATAATTTATTAGTTTTTAACAAAACAAGAAAAGAAATAAAGAATTAACACAAGATTTAATCTTTTTTTTTTTAATTAATCAAAATATACTTCAAATTCTAATAATAAAATACATATATACATGTATTAATCTAAAATGCATTATCGAGTAGAAGGGGCGCAACTCGTGGTATCAAACCGGTATACTGAACGGATCAAAACAGGGTCTGAAAATTTTGAACGTTCTTTTGTATCCATGGTCTGTTTTGGTCTGACACGGTCTTAACGGGTCTAAACAACCCGCTAGACGATTCAGTCTTTTCCGTCTTGACACGCCTTAACGAACTGATTTACCTGATGAGGCTATCGATCTGAACGGCGACTTAACTATCTGAAATATCTTGACGATTTTTTCTAGCGGTAAATCCAGTCAATCAAGATGTGATCAGACCAAAATGACCGTTTCAGACTGAAATCGTGCTACTAGTGTATACTTTAATATCCTGTGGAAATTTAACACAAATAGACACATAAGATACCACACTATATTTAACCTTCGTTCTAATAAAAATAATAAAATATAAATTTTGATCTCGACTTTTTGCATTTGCGCCGTTCTGCTTTTCATTTTCTTTTTTTTTCCTTTCACATGCGTAGATTTTGTCTTAGGGAGCTACCATTTGATTTTATTGGGGGGCTAGGATGAAATTTGAAAAAAAAAAGCAGGACAGGAGTTTTGAGTAAAAAAAAAAAAGGCAGGATGAGACGTTTGCAAAAAAGCTACAGTTTTTGGTCAAGGTAGTTTTTGACGAAGTTGAAGTCCTATCAACTTAAACATGTTCCTTATGCAATGATTCTTCTAATTTTAGTGTCAATTTAAAATTAAAAAAAATTGAATATTCACAAGGTTAGGCCGATAATCAATTATTCCTAAAAGTTTTGACATACTGGCAACATGTGCATGTAACTGATGTCTGGATGATTCTCGTAAAATAATGCCCGATCTTGCAATGAAGTTAAAATTTATTCATACTGCTTATTTGACAAAATCTTATAGTAAAAATAAAATGATGACAAAGGGTCATTTTTGTTTGTCATTTGTTTTCATTTCAAATTGTCTTAAGATGAAATGATAATCATATTGTCTAATCTCGCTGAAGCTTACAGCTAATTTCCTACTGTATGTAGATCAACACTTTGGTTTGGTTAGACTGCTTGCTTTGTTTGTATATTTTGTATAATTATATTTTGATAACGTTTACCTACCTATATATAAAGATGTAAATCTTAATTACAGAGCTTGAGTAAACATTTATACAAACAAAGCAAGGAAGTCAACCAAAGTTTTACCCTACATGCATTAGGAAATTAGCTGTAAGGCAAACATATTAATAAAACTAATACTCAGCGAATGTGAATTAAAATCAAAATTTACGGTGTTTAAAACTAAATTGTTGTAAATTTAACTTATGACAAAAACAATTGCTCCAAGAATATTAATATCTTACATAAAATCGCCCCCTTTCATTTAGCTACAACTGTGACCGGAAAGATTGAAAACAAATTTCGATTTTCAATGCCGGCAACAACCTTTTCTTTGTTTTAATTTCCAAAATGAGCAATTTAGGTTTGTAATATTTTATCCTGTTGGAGAAATCTTACTTTGTAGTTTGAGGTAGTAATAAAGGATTGTATTTTAAGGTAGATGTATAACATTTTAGAATCAAAACTTTCATTCATATATTATACCTATAAATTTCCTTATATCTTAATTATTCTAAAATAATGAATTCACAATCTCGATGCTATAATTTCGCAACGTTCGTCTTAGTCGGGAAAAATAATGGTATAAAGAACTCCGCCCATGCTTTTGTATGTCCGTCTTTCAACAATACTGAATGAGTTCGTTACGGCATACTTCTGAAATTGACGCGAAAAGGAAACAAGCACATCTAGGCTGGTATATTCAAATACTCTGTAAGTTAACCAGTGAAATCTTTCATTTCTATTTTTATTTTCAATAATTTTGCTTATGTGGGACAGAGGACAAAAACAGACTTTCAATACAAAAGCGGCGTGAAAGGTTATTTCAAACAATTTCCCATTCCGGGCAGATGGTGTTTCTGAAGGTTTATATTGTGCGGCAACAACATCATAAAGATCTGAAACTGATACATGCTTAATCTCTAGTATTACCGGATAATAAAGTAGGTGAATATAGCTGTTATTCTTGGAAATTTAAATGTGGGTTTCAAACGTCCAATTTGCTATTTCTTTTTTCAAACAGTGCGCCAGAAAGGAAAGTTTGTACTATGACGTCAGATGCAATGTTCTGAAGGAAGGCAACTCTTTTCTTCAAAACGAACGAGAAAAAAACATGAAAATTACTCATAACTTTTTTGAAAGGTCGGTGACATACACTTTTTTTTGTTTTATTTTGAAGAGTACATATGGCACTTTCCTTCTTTAAATTTTTATGAAGAAATCACTGGTAGATATTTTTTAATACTGGAAACGTTTTTCAATTTTACGTGTAATTTTTGGCGGGAATTAAATAAATCTTATTTTTAAAGATAAGACCAATATGAGCCTTAAATTCTTGAACCTGTATTTGAAAGATACATATCTACTGTTTAACGTGAAACAAGAATTATGCTTGTAGGTTTGATATAAAGCATTTTTTGAGAGTTTAAATAACAAGCAAATATTATGTTAATATTCGGGAAAACACGAAACTAAGGTTGCTATAGTGACAAAACTAAGTCGGTGACCCCCAATTTTTTTCAGCATGCAACACCTTCACACAAAATTTTAAGGAAAAATCACTGATAGAAATGAATAGGCTGTTTGGTCTTTAAATGTGATTTTAAAAACATTCATTATTAATTTGGGATCTATTACAAACTTAAGATGATTTACCATTTAAATGGGATCTTGGAAATGAAATAAAATGTTGAATTAATGCAGTGGATATAGTCTAATCTAGTGATAAAGTGAAAAATGAAAGTAAAATATTCTAAAATATTCCTAACGTGGGGAAATGTTTTAAGTGAATGTGAAATTGGAAATAGTCATTATAAAATTCTGGATCAAATATTGAAATAAAATGTTTTGGATATAGAAAAATCAAGTGATATATAGTAAAAATATAAATAAAATATTACAAAATATTTGTAAAGTGAGGATAACTATTTGGAATATAGTAATGGAAATGATAAAATTTTTTACAAGATTCTGAATTATGAATAGATTCTGCACCTGTTAAATTAGGATGTATATAATGGGAACTTAATCAGAACTTATACTATGGATTTAGAAAAAAATCTAGTGAAGTAGTGAAAAATGAATAAAATTGGGAATTATTTAAAAACTTTGGAATTCAGGATGAGATGTCAAATATCAGTGTAAAAAAATAAATGAAATTGTTTATTCAAATATGATTTTGATGTTTCATAAAATAAGTGAAATATTACGACTGGATTATTTAGGGTATTAAACACTGCTAGTAGTGGCTATGCAAACATTAAGATGAAATGAAGTGCATTTTAGGCCATGCAATTTTAAATAAACTGCAAGAAAATAACATATACGATATAGTCATTCTTGTTTGGCTTGATAACTCCTAATATTTTGAATGACAGTAAAATAAAAATCTCTCAATAGAATAATCCTAGGTAAGAAAAATTTCAGGTAAAAAGCATGCTGAAACTTTGGGTTAGGTGAATAAAATTTTTTACAGGTAGCATCAAGGTAGATTTAAATCTAACAATACCAACTGGTCAATTTAAATGTCCCTACTGTATTGTCAATTTTAAAAACAGGTTGAGCTATAGGTAAAGTTTTACAGTAACACCTATAAGCAACTCACTGTAAGTGATTTTCAAAAGTGAGTTCTGAGTCGATTATGACTTCTTTTCCCTCTTTAACAGCTGCTCTTGTTCGATTTAGTAGACTGTTATTTGTTGAGTGGTCAGTGTTATTTGATTTCTTACATATTTGCATGTATTTACATTTTTCAGGGTGAAATTTTAGTACCTATTTGTCAATCCATATTTGCATCTTTTTATGTTCTCTTGCATACTACTGAGGGTTTGTCTGAAATTTCAAATATTGACATGGTCCGTGCATGAAAGAGGGCCCTTCTAGCCAGCAGATACAAGCTGATGTCTTGACAAAAAACTCAATACTAGATCAACTGTTCTCTCCGAAGATGATAAAGTTATCGTTCCTATTCCATCCATTGATTGGGGCAATGTCGATGAGGGAAACATAAAAGGCGTGGAAATGAATTAGAATGAATGTGGCAGCTCTAAAATTGGAACTAAAGTTAGACGAAAAAAGGGAGACTTGAGTAGAAACCAGGTTTCTTTTTTTGCAAATGCAACTTTGAATGTTTTTGAAGTCCCAATAACTGATATGAGTGTGAGAGAGATACATGAGGTAGTGCGTAAGTTATCATTGAGTGGATGTACAGGTTTTGTGCATTGTTATTTTAAGAAATACAGCTGGACTGTAAGTCTGATATCTGTAAATGTAGAAGAATGAAAGTTTTGTGCAACTCAAGATGTCACATGTCTCTGTTGTAGCAACAAGTAAATGCAGACTTACTTCATGTAATTGCAGTAATTCCGAATATATTTATGGACCCATTTCCCATGTTATAACAGGAGATCTTAACATCGTTCAAGACCGAGAGTTAAAATCATTCCTCAGTAAAGGACCTAAATATCGTCCCCCGTCAATTATTTGGAATGAGTGTCGTAATATCATCCACGACTCACTCCATACTTACTGTATGAAATGGATAAAACGGGAAAAAGCTGACAAAAAATCTTTGGACTCTTTTTTTAATTCAGTAATGAAGATAGTTGATATACGTATTCAACATTTTAAAGAACATTTTACTATAAACAATAACCACAATAAACCTATTTCTCGTATCAAACATAAACTAAAAGAACTAGCCAAGGAATTTGTTTTGTCCCGGCAGATAAAGCTGCTAATAATATTATTATTGTTTGACGTAAATTTTACATTGAGGTTCTGAAAAAGGAAATCACCAATTCACCAACATTCCAACTGACTCCATTTTCAGAAAACGAAATCTGTAACAAACATAAACTTTTAGCCACCGCTTTACAAGCAGAGCCAAATACAATGAAAGTTCCAACTATGTATTGGCTTCCGAAGCTACACAAAACCCCTTACAAATATAGATTTATTTCGTCTTCAAGCCATTGTTCAACTACTAAATTGTCTATTCTTCTTACCAGCACACTTGGTACAATTAAAAACCTGATAATAAATTGTTCAAATAAGGCCTTCGAAAATAGTGGAATAAATTACTTTTGGAGTGTCAAGAACTCGTTGGAAGTACTTGATAAATTGCATGCTTATATTGGTGATTTTGAATCTGTTCAAAGTTTTGATTTTTCTACCCTGTATACCACATTGCCTCACATTCTCATTAAGAAACAATTCACACACCTAATTAAATGGGCATTCAAAAAATCAGAATGTGAATATATATGTTCAAACTCTTTTAGGTCATTTTTTAGTAGCAATAAACAAAAAAACTATGTTAATTGGACATGCTTTGATACTATATATGCCCTTGAATCTTTACTAGATAACATTTTTGTTCGCTTTGGGGATTCCGTATATCGTCAGATTATCGGAATTCCAATGGGGACTAACTGTGCACCACTTATTGCGGACCTGTTTTTGTATTGTTATGAGTTACAATTTATGACAAAAATAAGCAAAGACCCATCGAAACAACATCTGATAAACAAATTTAATAATACTTTTAGATATTTGGATGATATTTTGGCTCTCAATAATGACGACTTCAGTATGTATATTAATGAAATTTATCCTGTTGAAAGTACTTTAAATAAAGCTAATACTAACAATGACCACTGCCCTTTTCTCGATCTTGATATCTATATCACTAATGGAAAGCTGAATACTAAAATTTATGATAAAAGGGATGATTTTTCATTTCCTATCGTTAATTATCCGTTTTTAGATGGTGACGTTCCCTTGTCACCATCTTACGGTGTTTATATATCACAACTTGTACGATTCGCTCGTGTATGTAACAATGTTTTAGATTTTAACGAGAGAAATTTATGTATTACTGAAAAATTATTACACCAGGGTTTTCGATATCACAAACTAGTCAAAACATTTACTAAATTTTATCATCGGTATAAAGACATCATTCGTAAATATAGCTCAACATGCAGACTTCTAATACGTTCAGGTATTTCACATCCAATTTTTTATGGTAATATTCTTTATAAAGCACAAAGGTGTCAGTATTCACCTCAGAAACTTACAAAACCTTTGAATAGACTTATTAAGAAGGGATCTAATTACGATACTGTTGTCAAGTCATTAAAGATTGCATATTTTGGCGTTAATATTGAGTCACTGATAAGGTCTTTGCATCGGAACTAAACACATTATTTTTTAAAAACAGTTGTTCTTCTCATATATGTTATGATGGTATGATACTAAACCCCTAACGGGAAGGATTGTGCCTGATGTTCATATGATGAAATCATAATCTTTCAGTCAGTTTAATGGAAGTCTGGAGCTGGCATGTCAGTTAACTGCTAGTAGTCTGTTGTTATTTATGTATTATTGTCATTTTGTTTATTTTCTTTGGTTACACTTTCTGACATCAGACTCGAATTTCTCTTGAACTGAATTTTAATGTGCGTATTGTCATGCGTTTACTTTACTACATTGGTTAGAGGTATAGGGGGAGGGTTGAGATCTCACAAACATGTTTAACCCCGCCGCATTTTTGCGCCTGTCCCAAGTCAGGAGCCTCTGGCCTTTGTTAGTCTTGTATTATTTTAATTTTAGTTTCTTGTGTACAATTTGGAGTTTAGTATGGCGTTCATTATCACTGGACTAGTATATATTTGTTTAGGGGCCAGCTGAAGGACGCCTCCGGGTGCGGGAATTTCTCGCTACATTGGAGACCTGTTGGTGACCCTTTGCTGTTGTTTTTTATTTGGTCGGGTTATTGTCTCTTTGACACATTCCCCATTTCCATTCTCAATTTTATTGTTTCTAAAATGTATGAAAATGTAGTATTTTATACATGTTGTAAATAATGCACCTTCTTTTATTACTTAATAAATTTCAATCTTGCATGTATATTCTGCTTTGATATCTTTTTCAAATTTTGTACAGGTTTAAACCATTTTCAAGCAATATGTACGAGGTACTTTTGTACATGTTATAACTTATATTATAGCAATGTACAAATTATAACATGTACAATATTTTTTTTACATGTTATAATCTGTACAAAATAGTAACGTGTACACCACACATAAATGATTCATTACTTTTTTTTTAGTTTGAATGTCCCTTTGATATATTTCGCCTCCCGCAGAAAATCCTTATAATTTTGAAAATTCTTTTTGTAACAACTAATTTATAAATATCCCTAAATCAATGAAAATTCATGGCAACAAAGGGGTGCTGTCTTCATTAAACTTCTTTAAAAAAAGCCTTCTAAGTATCAGTATTTTCATAAACTCTATTCTCATTCAAACTATGGCACATGTGATCAAAACAATGTCATAATCTCGAGCATTTTTTGTATACTAATTTTAAAAAAGCAATGTTCTAACCAAACAATGACTTATTTACCAAAACATGATAACATCAGTGTAATAAACGTACTTGATATGACGACGTTAACACTTATAAATTGATATTTAAAAACAACGGTAATGAATTTTTAATATTCTCATCTTGTTTAAAATTGTATGACTTTGTTTCCTACACACTTATTCAAAGACGTTTGCATAAAGGTTATGAAAATCGTCACATTTGCATTTTCCTAATAAACGTGAACATGAATACCGTGCTTGATTTTAATTTTCGACAAAGTTCGGTGTGTAAATAATGGATTTAAAACATTAATCAGGTGAGGGTTATCGGAAATGACGAAAATTTTTACTCTGTAAGCCATAGAGACATAGAAAAAAGATTTAAAGATATCCAATATAAATAAAGAGAGGAAAACCTGACAGGTAACTTCGGTATTCGCATCAATTGATGAAGAAAAACCAAGGGTTGACTGTGGTAAAGATATTGTCATCCTTTAGACTTCACCGTGCAGGTAAATGTAGTAAAACACTTGTTATAATTGAACTTGAATTAGGTTATCTGTTGTCAGCTTAATGTAAACAATGATTAATATTTTAGTTTGGTCATCTTTATATTCTATAGTTTTGAATTTTTAGGAATAACAAACTCAACAAATATCATTTAGGCTTGTATACGACCTTTAAGGAAAATCGTTCTTTGATTTCAATCTTTATTGTATTTGAATTGAACAGTATCGATAAAATATAATCCACAAAAAATGTGAAGAATGATATACATAACCAAATTGAGTTTTGATATGAACTTAGCATGTTTATCAGGGAGAAAACCAGTTTTTGTTCCTAACCTAAAAAAAAACCATGTTGTGTGTGTCGTGAAATGTTTACAACACTTCGGTACATTGATTTTGAAAACAAGACTTTATGACTCATTGGGTTGTTTACTTCAATGTGAGCTGAAGTTCAGGATTTGTTGATTTTTTTTGAAAAGATAAACAAAGCTCTAACCGGAGCACATGTGATCACCACCGCTGTATTTTTTGGTTCGTGCGAGTTTTACTTAGTTTTAGTTTTCTATGTTGTGTTTGTACATTGCGTTTTGTCTTCTGTTCTTAAAAAGTTGGGTTTTTTTTTTTTTGACTTGCTGGTGATAGTTTATTTAAGACGTACGATGATAAGAGTTTGAATGAACCTATAACTCGGTACCTTTATTCTCTTTAAAAGAAATTGAGATTGCCATGGCAAAAATAGGAAAACAACGAAACAACTTACAAATCTACAGAAAACTACAAAAACAACTAGTTTTTTTTGTTTGAATTGTTTCATATTTGTTTGTTGATCTGGAGCACCTGATGGCAACCAAAGTTTTTGGTTTAGTTTTTGTTGCTTTATCTTTAGTTTTTTATGTTGTGTGTTGTGTACTGTTTAGTTTCTGTTTTTCTGTTCGTCTTTATTTTTCTTTTTTAGCCAAGACGTTTCCAGTTTATTTTCGACTTATGTCTTGGAATGCCCCTTTTCTATCCTTCGCTGCCTGTCTTTTACTTTCACCAGGAACGGTAAATCAAAAATATTTGAAAGACCGGGATGTAGAAATACGTAGTACCGTGATTAAATTTATGTCTAAAAGGAACATTTGCCTGAGGGAATCGTAATATGAGATGTTTATGATTTCGTGGTTTATGAACCGATAAGCTGGAAAAGATATGTTATAAAACTTGTCAGAATTGCAGCATTGACTATTGATTATGCGTCCGTTCAATAGACTCATAAAAAATATAAGGATTTAAATTGTGTACGCCAGACAATCGTTTCGTCTTTTATAGAATCATATGTGATACTTAAATAAAAATAATAAAAGGCCAAATAAATTCAGAAAATAGAAAAAGTGTGAACAATATTTGGATTTAAACAAGGGATGTCGAGTTATTCACACCAATCACGTAATAAATTGTGTCTTACATTCGTGGAGATTATAACTTTTGATATTAAGTATCTTAATGTCATATATAAGCAATCACTGATGATTTTTTTATAAACGAAACGAATGCTGGCATACGAAACTGTAAGTCTGTGTG
Source organism: Mytilus edulis (assembly GCF_963676685.1). Taxonomy (NCBI): domain Eukaryota; kingdom Metazoa; phylum Mollusca; class Bivalvia; order Mytilida; family Mytilidae; genus Mytilus; species Mytilus edulis. Next base: position 12,577,508 of record NC_092344.1, read on the forward strand.
GTATCTATGGTGAATTCATTTATGACACTTTTTATCGCTAATGAACTTTATATTAGAAATCAGTATGATATTCAATTTAATAAATTGGTAAAGGTCTATGGAAATTTAACAATTAACTTTTACATCACATTAAATATTCAGCTGCTGTTAAAGAGACTTTAGATAATGTTAAAGAACAATATGCATCACTAGTATACAACAAAGAAACATTAGAAAAGATAAACGACTTAAAAATTCAATTTACTATAAACGATCAACTCTTTCTAGAAACTTTATTAACAGAAATTAGAGGAAAATCAATTCCATATGCTTCTTTTAGGAAGAAACAAAAAGATAAAAAAGAAAGAATACTATCAGAAGATATTAAAAAACTAGAAGAACAAATATTTTCAGAAGAAAAATTTATTGAAACTGAAAAAAAGAAAACTGATCTAAAAGTATTAAGACAAGAAAAGATGAGGGGGTCCTACATCAGATCAAAAATGCAATGGATAGAAGATGGAGAAAAACCTTCAAACTTTTTTCTAAATTTAGAAATTAAACATTTTATGAATAAAACTATTCCAAAATTAGTCAATGAAAAAGGGGACACTACCAGTCAGCAAGATAAAATATTAAAAGAAGCAAAAGATTATTACAAAAGGCTATATACTAAAACAGAAAGTTTGAATAATGTTAACCTAAATAATGAAATACCTGATACTGATATTAAAAAAATAAATAATACCATTAGAGAATCTTTGGAGGGTGAAATTACTTATGGTCAATTAACAACTGCTCCCAGGTCAGATGGTTTCACAAATGAATTTTTCAAGTTTTTTTTGGATAGATATAGGAAAATGTGTATTTCAGTCAATAGGTAATGGTTACGAAAAGGGAGAATTATCAATTACTCAAAGACAAGGTATTATAACCTGTATTCCAAAGGGAGATAAACCTAGATAGTTCATGAAAAATTTGCGACCAATAAGTTTACTAAATGCCACATATAAATTAGCATCAATCTGCATAGCTGAGCGTATAAAATTAGTTCTACCTCAAATTATTAACAGTGATCAGACCGGTTTTATTCCGGGTAGATTTATAGGGGAGAATACTCGTCTTATTAACGATATATTATTTCATACAGAACTAAATGATTTACCAGAACTGCTCCTTCTCATAGATTTTGAAAAAGCTTTTGATTTTGTATCATGGGATTTCATTGAAGACGTTTTAGACTTTTTCAATTTCGGCCCCTCTATAAAACAATGGGTAAGAACCTTTTACAAAAATATAAGTTCTGCAGTTTCTCAAAATTGTTTTTTATCTGAATTCTTTGAAATTCAAAGAGGTTGTCGACAAGGGGATTCTTTATCCCCTTAGATATTTCTTTTATGTGCAGAAATACTTGGAATATTAATTAGAAAAAATAAAGATATAAAGTGAACCAAAATAGATGATACTGAATATTTGATCTCTCAATATCCTGATGACACATCAATTATTCTTGATGGTTCACCAGAGTGCCTTGACGCATCTCTCCGCTTATTACATAAATATGCTGAAATGTGTGGGCTCCATATGAACTTAGACAAGACAAAGGTGGTGTGGATAGGAAAGAAAAAATATTGTCAAGACACCATGTGTGTAAAGTGGGGATTGGAATGGGGTTCCAGTAGGTTTACACTATTAGGAATAAACTTTTCTGTCAATTTGCAAGGCATGGAATCTTTGAACTATTATCCTAAAATAAATTGAAAATATAATCAATATTTAGTCTAGACAAACACTTACTCAAATGGGAAAGATAACAATTATCAAGACACTAATTATTTCAAAATTAAATCATCTGTTTTTAACATTACCAACACCATGCAATACTACTCTTAAACAACTTATTCGTACAAGATATTCATTTATTTGGGAAAACAAGCCTGACAAGATTAAAAGAGAAATATTTTGCCCGGAACATAAATTTGAGGGGCTGAAAATGTTAGATATTGAAGAATATATAAAAGGGTTAAAATTAACGTTGGTCCGACGGTTGCTAAAAAACAATACAAAACTCAAAAAGCTTATAGAAAGCACAGAAAATATTGATATTGAAAATCTAGTATTTCTAAGCCCACCAAACAAATGTAAAAACACCTTTTGGAAAGAGGTTTTTAAAGCATGGACAGAAATGCAAAATAAACTTAAACCAAAAAATGAAGAAGAATTTTTAACAGATTCACTTTGGAATAATGGAAATATTAAAATAGGTAGCAGATCTGTGTTCTATAAAGACTGGGCTGATAAAGGTATTTTGTTGATTAATGATCTGGTAGATAATGAGGGTTAAGTAATGTCGTTTGAGCAATGCAAAAATATTTATGAAATTAAATTTAACTTTCTAGTTTATAATGGAGTTATACCAGCAATAAAATTATATCAAAATTCTCTTAAACATAATATCTCTATAGAAAATCTTTATAAAGTTCATGGACCAATCCTACAAAATAATATTACAACATTTTCTTGTCAAATAAAGGGTCAAAAGATATGTATAACGTTTTCTTAGAAAAAAGTAGTACAAGGCCTAGTTGTGAAGATAAATGGTTTCTAAGATTAAACAAAAATTTGATTGGAAAACAGTGCATAATATGCTTTCTACACCACAAAAAGCTCTAAACTTTATTGGTTTCAGTACAGAATAGTGCACAGAATCATAGGCACAAATGAATTTTTATTTAAAATTACGATAAAACAATCAGATAAATGTTCTTTCTGTAATGAAATTATTGAAGATATTGAGCACATATTTTGGACATGCCATAAAATTTCAGATTTATGGATTGAACTTGGTGATTGGATTTATAACCAAACACAAATATTGATTTCATTTAATATAGATATTATTTTATTTGGAAATTTAGGTAACAATAGAAATAATATGATAAAAAACTTAATAATACTCCTGACAAAATTCTATATTTACAGAACAATACTCTGTGAAAATAAGGTAAATTTAATAGGACTGAAAAACTACCTCAAAGAATCTCTGGCACTAGAAAAGAATTTCTTTTTTAAAAGAAAACCTTTTCATATGGCCCATATCTGCTGGGACCCCTGGCTTCCAATTTTAGAAGACTAGGTTGATTATCAAAAAATTGGAACATCATGTACCGGAATTATACTATGTACATTTCTTTCCTTATCCACCTTACCACCTATGTTATGATTTGATACTGTTATATGTTGGTTTATATATAAACTCATCATAAATACCAGGACTAAATTTGCTTGATGTTTTGTCCATGTTTATAAATAAACTAACAAATACTAACCAAATTGACTATATGCTACTAACGGTTAAGAAGGCCGGGATAAGGTACCGGTATTTGATGTATTCACTAACAAATGTCAAACTATCAATAAAGTATGACCAAAGATAAAAAAAAAAAAAAAATAAATAAATAAATAAAAAAATGGGTCAACACCACGAACCAATCAAACAATTATGTATAATGAATTAAACTCTGCAGGATGCGTTCTAGCGTAAATTGGGAATGTTATTTGATTATTCTCTAGCTTGAGAAGGGAAGAAAGTATGTCATCATTTTTACCATAAAGTTTTCATTGCATAATTTTGCCATGTCTTTTGTGGAAAGATACTTGAAAATACCAACTAAGTTACTGAAAGAGGGACGAAAAGAAATACCATAGGGACAGTAAAATTCATAATTTCAAAATAAACAGACACTTCCATGGCTAAAAATGAAACAAAGACATAACAGAAAAACAATAGTTCACATGACACAACATTGAAAACTAAAGAATAAGCAACACAAACCCCAACTTATAATGAACTGGTAATAAGTTCTCTTACTGAATAACAACCAATGTGTAGTAAAAGAGCCCGCTCAAAGAGTTCCAGTCAATCAACTTAAGAAATTTGTATATTCCAAGCCAATGTTTGTGTTCAAGTAGCATACCTTTTAAAGTCGTCATCTTTTGAAATAATGATTGACCCAATGTTCTACGTTTGTTGTAATCTATAGATTATTTAATGAATATAAGACTTGATTAAGTATGTGTTTTCGAGGTTTTCTAGATTTATCTTCATAATCAAACTCAATCATTTGAAACCCAAGGATGAACACCTCATAAACACTTGAATGACTATATAACCCAAAGGAATAACATCAATGCTAAAACTAAACCATTTCCAATTTCATGATGTATATATATATATTAGTGTGTAAAACTTCTAATAATGCATTGGTCGTAAGAAATAATGCTTAATAACGATATACAAAATATCAACCTTTAAGAACACCATTGAACAGAATAAACAAGAATACCTGAACCATTTTCTAGAAATAATAACAGTGGGTGCTAGTGAAGTTCAAACCCGTTAATAAGAGCACGACATTGCATGTGGTTTCGCCAATTAAATCAAATCCGTTAACATCTAAGAACCTGATATAATTTCATGCTAAACCAACTAGCGATGGAACTCTTATAATTTCGAAAATGATTTAAACTTACCTGAACGAAAATCATTTAATAAGTTTCCTTGCAAGCCGCAATCCTCTATCAAGTAAATCATGATCGGAAATACAAACTCTGGAATATCGTATCAACTATTAATTCCATATACAGGCGCTGATATAATGTTGCAACATTGAAATGAAAAGTTTACAATTGGGAAGCTACTTTTACTTTTCTTTTATTTTATTAGTTTATTACTCAACTGACCCTCAACAAAATTTTAGTTTTCAATATTTCTAATTTCAGCTTTCACACTTTTATCATCATAAACTTAATTTAATAAACGCCTTCCATTCCTAACAAAAGTTAATCAGGTAAACGTGTTTAACACATCTGTCATTGCACATGTCCCTTTGTTGCTGACATGTGTTCGTATATGAGAGCAATGATTGATACACTCCAGTTTTTACATTTGCGAAAAAAATTACTTTTCTTCAATCCAAAACACTTAATTTATACCTATGATTTTTGGTGGTTTTTTTTTTCATGTCTGGTACTTATTTAACGTTAGTTATAACGACCTTTGGAACGAACTTCCTTATTCTATTTTTTGTTCGAATATGCCTTTCATCAGCAGTTTTTTTTTATCAGAAGGAGTGAGGACATAAAGTAGATAATCAATTGTTAATGCCTACATTAAAATATTTACATAAACTAAATACACAGCAATCTATCTCACAGTCTTTTAAATCATCTTTATGCAGGCTGTTTGTTTCTCATTTATATAAGGCCTCACTTTATTTTGTCGTAACACAATCTCTCACAACGAGTATAACTTGCACATATAGCAGACACAATCAAACAAAAATGGACAAGGTAATGTTGAATTAGGGAAAAAGATAATGAATTATAAGACCAATTTTTCTTATCAGGCTTTAGAAAAAACAATTATATGGACACATTAGAGGTTTCATACCGTGATTATTGTTTACCCCTTTAAGTCTTTGTTTAACTTGCCCTTTTCTAAAACAGGTGTAAAATAAATCTTTGATTCAAATAAAGAAATACTTGGCACTAGTGAAGTTTATCCTGTCCAGTACAACAGACAACACTTCACATAATATTTCTTTGCATATTTAATACAATCACCATCATTGAAGTTAACAAATATAACTTTCTCTACTGTGAGTGTAGTGAGAGTATACAAAATTAGTTAGCACCAGTAAATATTATTAATTCATTCATTTTAATTTCCGTTGACTACCAAATAATGCTTTTTTTATGAAAGGCAACGTATATATCAACACATTGAAAAATTGACTTTTGAATTAACATTGATGTCTTACTTTCTACTTTCAGCTGTTTAGTGGGATCAATAATTAGCGCTTTTTTTAATAAATATTAATTTTTAATCACGTGTCAGTTTCTTTTCGACATATAGGTTCATGGTCTGTATGGTAACTACCCTTAAACTGTAAGTACGATATCTTATGTTCAGTTTCTCGATTGTTGCTTATATTTGTTTTAAGCACGTCATAGCACGTGTCTCTTTGTTGCTGACATGTGTTCGTATATAAGAGCAATGATTGATACACTCCATTTTTTACATTTGTGAAAAAATTTACTTTTCTTCATTCCAAAACACTTAAAATTTATACCTATGTTTTTTTTTTTTTTTTTTCTTTAATATCTGGTTCTTATTTAATGTTAGTTTTCAAAACCTTTGGAATGAACTTCCTTATACCATTTGTTGGTCGAATATGCCTATCATTAGCAGTTTTTTTTATCAGGAGAAGTGAGGACATAAAGTAGATAATCAATTGCTAATGCCTACATTAAAACATTAACATAAACTAAATACACAGCAATCTATCTCACAGTCTTTTAAATCATCGTTATGCAGGCTGTTTGTTTCTCATTTATATAAGGCACCATTTTATTTTGTCGTAACACAATCTCTCACAACGAGTATTATTTGCACATATAGAAGACACAATCAAACAAAAATGGACAAGGTAATGTTGAATTAGGGAAAAAGATAATGAATTATAAAGACTAATTTTTCTCATCAGGCTTTAGAAAAATAAATTATATGGACACATTAGAGGTTTAATACTGCCATTATTGTTTACCCATATTAGTCTTTGTTCAACTTGCCCTTTTCTAAAACATGTGTAAAATGAATCTTTGATTCAAATAAAGAAATACTTGGCACTAGTGAAATTTATCCAGTACAACAGACAACACTTCACATAACATTGCTTTGCATATTTAATACAATTACCATCATTGAAGTTAACAAATATAACTTTCTCTACTGTGAGTGTCGTGAGAGTATATACAAAATTAGTAAGCACCAGTAAATATTATTAATTCATTCATTTCAATTTCCGTTGATTACCAAAGAATGCTTTTTTTCATGAAAGGCAACGTATATATCAACACATTGAAAAATTGACATTTGAATTAACATTGATGTCTTACTTTCTACTTTCAACTGTTTAATTGGATCAATAATTATCGCTTTTTGTTAAAAATGTTTAACTTTTAATCACGTGTCAGTTTCCTTTCGACATATAGTTTCAGTGTCCATATGGTAACTATCCTTAAACTGTAAGTACGATATCGTATGTTCAGTTTCTCGACTGTTGCTTTTATTTGTTTCAAGCACGTCATATCACGTGTCCCTTTGTTGCTGACATGTGTTCGTATATAAGAGCAATGATTGATACACTCCAGTTTTTACATCTTCATTCCAAAACACTTAACTTATACCTATGGTTTTTTTTTTGGTGTTTTTGTTAATGTCTGGTACTTATTTAATGTTAGTTTTCAAAACCTTTGGAATGAACTTCCTTATACCATTTGTTGGTCGAATATGCCTATCATTAGCAGTTTTTTTTATCAGGAGAAGTGAGGACATAAAGTAGATAATCAATTGTTAATGCCTACATTAAAACATTAACATAAACTAAATACACAGCAATTCATCTCACAGTCTTTTAAATCATCGTAATGCAGGCCGTTTGTTTCTCATTTATATAAGGCCTCACTTTATTTTGTCGTAACACAATCTCTCACAACGAGTATTATTTGCACATATAGAAGACGCAATCAAACAAAAATGGACAAGGTATTGTTGAATTAGGGAAAAAGATAATGAATTATAAAGACCAATTTTTCTCATCAGGCTTTAGAAAAAACTATTATATAGACACATTAGAGGTTTAATACTGTCATTATTGTTTTACCCCCTATTAGTCTTTGTTTAACTTTCCATTTTCTAAAACATATGTAAAATGAATCTTTGATTCAAATAAAGAAATACTTGGCACTAGTGAAGTTTATCCTGTCCAGTACAACAGACAACACTTCACATAATTTTTCTTTGCATATTTAATACAATTACCATCATTGAAGTTAACAAATATAACTTTCTCTACTGTGAGTGTCGTGAGAGTATATACAAAATTAGTTAGCACTAGTGAATATTATTAATTCATTCATTTTAATTTCCGTTGACTACCAAATAATGCTCTTTTTTATGAAAGGCAACGTATATATCAACACATTGTCGAAATTGAAATATTGAAAAATTGACTTTTGAATTAACATTGATGTCTTACTTTCTACTTTCAGCTGTTTAGTGGAATCAATAATTAGCGCTTTTTTTAATAAATATTAGTTTTAAAGACCTATGGAACGAAATTCCTTATACTATTTTTTGGTCGAATATGCCTATCATCAGCAGTTTTTTTATCAGGAGAAATGAGGACAGAAAGTAGATAAACAATTGTTAATGCCTACATTAAAACAATAACATAAACTAAACACACAGCAGTCTATGTCACAGTCTTTTAAATCATCTTTATGCAGGCCGTTTGAATTATTGAATGAATTATAAGACCAATTTTTCTCATCAGCCTTTGGAAAAAAAAAGTTATATGGACAAATTAGAGGTTTAATACTGTCATTTTTGTTTGTAAAATGCATCTTTGATTCAAATAAAGAAATACTTGGCACTTGTGAAGTTTATCCTGTCCAGTACAACAGACAACAGTTCACATAACATTACTTTGCATATTTAATGCAATTACCATCATTAAAGTTAACAAATATAATTTTTTCTACTGTGAGTGTCGTGAGAGTATATACAAAATTAGTTAGCACCAGTGAATATTATTTAAGAAATAATTGATGCCAGCTATACTTTATTGTAGTTTTAACATGGGTAGGCATTATATTCGTGATTATTTTTGCCAGAGTGATAGCGAGGGCTAAAATAACACGAATATAATGCCTACCCATGTTAAAACTAAAATAAAGTATAGCTGGCATCAATTATTTCGATTCTGATTAGGACAATAACGGTAATTTCTATGTTCGCTGTGTATTCAAGGGTACAATATTTGTGTAGGCTCTTTCATCAACCTCCCTGTCGATTCCTATCCAACTAGTTTAAACCAGTTTAATTTCGCAAAGTTGTGTATTTCTAAAATTTAAAATTGAAACAGAAATTAACAAATTTAATAACTTAAACAATATTTGTGTCACAAAATAACAGAAAAGTTATAATTCAACGTCTTTTTCTTTGAGGTCAATTTCTGACGCGAACATTTTCAAATCAGTTGTCAATGGCGGTGGACGCACAAGGAGAATCGGGTAGGTCGATCTTTATTTACTAAATTAATTTTGTAAATGTTCCGCCGGTTATTGTAGCATTGGTAAATTATATGTTCATATCTGATATAGGATTCCTTGATAAAGTTGTGCTGACAATCGAAACTTGGCAGGAGGGGCCCTCTGACAGAGATTCATTTATACTTGCGGTAGTCCAAGTAATTACGACGTCTGACAAGGCTATTTTAATTTTTTTTTCCGGGACGCCTTCCTTTAATGGCGTCCCAGAAAAAAAAAATAGCCTTGCCAGACGTCATAATTATTTGGACTGAACTTGCGGTAGCTACACCCTGTAAAGTTGATAAAAGGGCACGTACGCCTTTGTGCATCTGACGATTTCAAATGCTGTATTACATGATGATTCAAATTAATAATGAGAGACAATCTTGTTGCATTTTTAAAATGGATTGGAAACCTTGGTGGTATATTGGTAATTACGCCTATTTTTTTTTTAATAGAAGAATGGGGTTCGATTCCCTGCTAGGGTCAATAATCCATTTTATCATAAATATGAAACAATTTTGTCATTTCAGTACAACAGTTATAATTAACCTATACTTTATTTTATATTTTATCAGATGTCAATCATATGTTTCAATGAAATTATTATATACATGCCTTTTAACAAGATAGATGAAACGTGTTTTTCAGTGGGAGGGGTTTTGAAGTTAGAACAGCCATTATGAACGTTGCGGTATCTAGGTCACATATGTCAATTTCGAATTGTACCACATTGTTGTCATTGGAAAAGTATTAGTAACAAAATGTGTATCTTATTTTAGTGTTTGAAAGTGTCTCAAGTTAATGAAATACATTAAATGCGTATACCAATTTAATAAAATTCATTTTTCTGCCGTAGTCAATATACGCATGTGTAAACTAATTTTATTGGATAATAAAGTATGGTTTCTTTACAAAGCTAAAGAAGCACGTCATATTAGAATAATTCGTTCATTTTAATTTCCGTTGACTACCAAATAATGCTCTTTTTTATGAAAGGCAACGTATATATCAACACATTGAAAAATTGACATTTGAATTAACATGTATGTCTTACTTTCTACTTTCAGCTGTTTAGTGGGATCAATTATTAGCGCTTTTTGTAATAAACATTAATCTTTATTCACGTGTTAGTTTCTTTCCGACATATAGGTTCAGTGTCCATATGGTAACTATCCTTAAACTGTAAGTACGATATCTTATGTTCAGTTTATCGATTGTTGCTTATATTTGTTTTAAGCACGTAATACCACGTGTCCCTTTGTTGCTGACATGTGTTCGTATATAAGAGCAATGATTGATACACTTCAGTTTGTACATCTTTATTCCAAAACACTTAATTTATACTTATGTTTTTTTTTTGTTTTTTTTTAATGTCTGGTACTTATTTAGCGTTAGTTTTTAAGACCGTTGGAACGAACTTCCTTATACTATTTTTTGGTCGAATATGCCTATCATCAGCAGTTTTTTTATCAGGAGAAGTGAGGTTATAAAGACGTTGATCAATTGTTAATGCCTACATTAAAACATTAACAAAAACTAAATACACAGCAATTTATTGTAAAGTCTTTTAAATCATTTTTATACAGGCTGTTTGTTTCTCATTTATATAAGGCTTCATTTAATTTTGTCGTAACACAATTTCTCGCAACGAGTATTATTTGCACTGTAGCAGACAAAATCAAACAAAAATGGACAAGGTTATGTTGAATTAGGGAAAAAGATAATGAATCATAAGACCAATTTTACTCATCAGCCTGAGCAGTGCCATCGTCCCATTTGTTGTATAGCTCATCATAGAAACCAGGATTAAAATTTGGTATTTGCGCTAGACGCGCGTCTCCTCAACAAAAGACTCATCAGTGACGCTTGAATAAAAAAAATGTTAAAAAGGCAAATTAAAGTACGAATTTGAAAAGCATTTAGGACCTAAAATATGTAAAATTTGTACCAAAAACAGGGAAGAAAATCTTTTCCGGAATTAGAAAAGCCTTAGTATTTCACATTCAAAATTCGAAGTTTATTACACAGTCAAATTATATTTTTATTTATAATTATGACCACATCAATGATAATTCATGTCAACACAGAAGTGCTGACTACTGGGCTGGTGATACTTTTGGGGAATTAAGACTCCACCATTAGTGCCATCGACCCAGTTGTTGTAAGTAAACTCATCATAGATACCAGGATTGAAATGTTGTATTTGCATCATACGCGCGTTTCGTCTACAAAAGACTCATACGATACGCTTGAATCAAAAAATGTTAAAGATGTCAAAATGAAGTACAAATTTGAAGAGCATTCAGGAAAAAAAATTCCTAAAATTTGTGCCAAAAAATAGCTAAGAAAATCTGTTTCAAATTTGGTATACAGTTAAACTATATTTTATTTATAATTATGACCATATCAATGATAACTCATGTCAACATAGAATTGCTGACTGCTGGGCTGGTGATACCTTTGGGGAATTAAGACTCCACCAGCAGTGCCATCGACCTAGTTGTTGTAAGTAAACTCATTATAGATACCACGATTGATATTTTGTATTTGCGCCTGACGCGCGTTTTTTCTACAAAAGACCCATCAGAGACGCTCGAATAAAATAAAGGTTAAAATGGCCAAACAAGTACGAAGTTGAAGAGCATTGAGGACCAAAAAATCCTAAAAGTTGTGCCAAATACAGCTAAGGTAATATATTTCTGAGAAAAAAGTCTTTGTATTTCACCAATTTAAAGTTTTGTAAACAGTTCATTTATAGTTAATTTAAAATCATAATTATGACCATATCAATGACAATTCATGTCAACACAAAATTACTGACTCCTGGGCTGGTGATACCCTCGGGAAATTAAGCCTCCACCAGCAATGCCATCGCACAGTGGTTGTAAGTAAACTCTTCATAGATACCAGGATTGAAATTTTGTATTTGCGCCAGAGGCGCGTTTCGTCTACTAAATACTGATCAGAGACGCTCGAATCAAAAAATGTTAAAATGGCCGAAAAGTACGAAGTTGAAGAGCATTGAGAACCAAACATTCCTAAAAGATGTGCCAAAAATAGCTGAGGTAATCTATTCCTGAGGTAAACAAGTTTTAGTATTTCAACTATTAAAAGCTTTGTAAACAGTTGTTATAATAATGACCATAGCAGTGATAATTCATGTTAAAACAGAAGTGCTGACTACTGGGCTGGTAATACCCTCGGGTAATTTTAAAATACTCCAGTAACAGTGTTATCAACCCAGTGATTGTAAGTCAACTCAAAAAGTATTTTTTTCATTCGTTCGGTTTTAACTGTACAGTGATGTCAACATCGTCAAACATGACGCACACGGAAAACGTCTATTGACTATTACGAAGAAATTAAACTGTTTCGAGTTCAGGTCTTGAAGTCATAAAACTCTTGAGTCAGTTTTTTGTACTCATACTCCAAAATCATCCAATCAAAACGTTGGATTTCATTTTTCGGGCATAACTTTTGTGCTCCGAGCACTGGGCAAAGTTTTATGACTTCAACCCCAGATGTTTTTATTTAAAACAATGTACTGCCTTATTATGGACAACACTTTCCATTTCGTCTAAATGTGTCTCGTTATATCACGTTTATGAACAATAACTTAAAAAAATAAATTCTAATTATTTATAAAATATGAAGATGCTACTGCTAGATTTATTGATTGATAAGGTTTGAATAGAAGGACTATTTGCATTGGTCATTAGATTAATAATGTCTAATCATGTCCGGAAAGTAAAAGTGGGGCAAAAGATACCAGAGGCAAAGTCAAACTCATAGATCGAAAATGAACTGACAACGCAATGGCTAAAAATGAAAAAGACAGTACACAAAACACAACATAGAAAACTAAAGATTAAGCAACCCTATTCTTATCCTGTCAACGCACTGTGATTTATTGTGTTTGGAGAACTCCGGTATACTTTTTCTGGATTTCTAAAAGTAGACGTTACACCAGTTTTATGTACAAGTGAAAGGTTTAGCTAGCTATAAAAAAAATTCAGTGGTTTTTATTTGTTACTGTATATTAAATCTGTTTTTTTTTTTAATTTGATTTGTACGTAAATAAGGCCATCGGATTTTGTGAATAGTTTACATTTGGTATGTCGCAGGCTTATAGCTTTTTCAGCTTAATATATGGTAAGGGGTTTTCTCATTGTTGCGAGCTGTATGATGACCTATAGTTGCTTACATGTACGTCATTTGATTTCTTGTCTTTGAATAAATTTGCAGAATACAAAAATAGCTTAAACCATATAAGGGGGTTTAATTATGATATTTTGACATTTGAAGACATCACGTGATTTTACCTAGTATATTAAAACGATGCGCTGATGTTAACATGCCAGAATTATCATGGCATTGATATCAAAAATAAGAAAAGAAGTTAAAAGATGTATCAAGAAAAGTCAGTTTGTCAGGTTGAAATCTGGAGAAGATTTTCAGAAGTTATTCAACTTAGTACTTGACGGTAATTTTGTTCAGGCTCAAGAACAATTGATGGCGTTTAGCGGTGTTAATTTCAAGAACTCTTCGAAGTCTACTTTACTTATTACCGCATGTCAGTCAACAACAAAGGAAAAGGAAATTCTTACATTTGTACAGTTTTTATTGCAGAAAGGTGCTTACATTACGAAAAAGGACGTATCGGGAAGAACGGCTATAGACTATTGCGAACAAAATGATCTTTTTCAGATAAAGATGCTGTTATGTGAAACGATAGACTCTATTATAGCTGATAATATTGCAAAATCTAGTTTAGTATGAATTGTAATAGATATTACAAAGTGCTACTTGATAAAGACAAGTTAACGACATGCTTGCAAATCACAACATAAAGTGGCAGGTGATAATGGAAGATGTCTTCCTTCGGTTTATCTTATAACAATGAGAATGAAAGCAATGTCATAGCTGGGATAATTACTGACGTTATTGGAATGAAGAACAATGGATGCAAAGTATGATTTTCTAGTGGACGATGTAAAAAAGACATTTGAAAATAATAATGATTGTATAAATACTACTGATAACGTATTCAAATAAATAGTTTTGCAAAGTAAGCATTGTGTTCACAATTTTTTGCTTAGAAGCCTGTTGAAGCCTACCTCCAGCTGCGAGATTTTCCCTCTGTGTTGAAGATCAATTGGTGGCCTTGGTTTGTTTTCTGCTCCTTTTTCAAGTTGTTTTCTCTTTGACACATTTTCAGTTTCCATTATCACTTTTATAATGTTATCAACTTACTGTTCTGTCAAACATATTCCATATAATCTAGGTTAGATCAAAAACGGATACTGTTTTGCCTTTCATTTGAAAAAAAGAAAAGATCATAGTTCAAATATCAGGGACACGTACTGACTACGATAAATTGAAAAAGCCCACGAACCATACCGTAAAAGAACAGGGAGTAAATTTAAACAGCATGTTATTTGATTGCAGTTTAATTCAATTTAAACCTACTATAATATTAATTAATAATGATATGTTAAGAAATACATACCACAATATTAAAATACATGTTTAAAATCATACTAGAACACAACGGCGAAATCGTGGGCATTCAGAGCTTGGTAGAAAATATGTAAAGTGGTGTCTGAAAATTTTTGTAAAAAATTTAATGACTAGAGAATTTTAGAAAAAGTATCAAAGTCATAGAAACGAGGGGACAGGACAATGTTTTTTTTTATCCCTCTTCCTTTATTTCCATAATTTTCAATATGAACATACATTAAGTATATTATGAACATTCAAGTCAGGAGCCTGTAATTCAGTGGTTGTCGTTTGTTTATGTGTTGCATATTTGTTTTTTGGTCATTTTTATGTAAATAAATAAGGCCGTTCGTTTTCTCGTTGTCATTTCGGGACCTTCCGGCTATAGCTGACTATGCGGTAGGGGCTTTGCTCATTGTTGAAGGCCGTACGGTGACTTATAGTTGTTTATTTCTGTGTCATTTTTGTCTCTTGTGGAGAGTTGTCTCATTGGCAATCATACCACATCTTCTTTTTATAATCAATGAATTTTTGTAAAAGATTTAATGACTGGAGAATTTCAAAAAAGATATCAAATGTCATAGGTACTTTGGGACAGGCCAATTGGTTTTCTAGCCCGGCTCCTCCTTTTTTTCCCAAATTCCCTTTTTTTCTATTAATTCAATAACACATAAATAATTTTAGCACTTATCTGCACATTGTGAACATTCATTACTGTAAATAAAGTGTATTTGCTTTTTATTTTCAATTCTCAGTTTGTGTCCTTTTTCTTCATTTTAAGGACATATATTTGGTCATTTTTGTGGGTTAATAGTATAGAAACCACTGGTACACGTAAATTCTGTAACCCACACAAATGACCAAATATATGAGCTTAAAATGAAGAAAAAAGACCCATTTCACTTTGATAAAGGAAAGACGAAAACAGGCAACACGTAAACTAAAAAACAAGTTTTCAGAAACAACAACATAGATCAATAACAACATCATCAGGAACGACTTACAAATGAAGGCAACAGTAGTATACCGCTGTTCAAAACGTAAATCGATTGAAAAAAAACAAAATCGGGGTAACAAACTACACTGAGGGGAACGCATTACATATAAGCGGAGAATAACTACACAACATTAAAATTTTATACACTCAGAAACGGACTAAGCATAAGACAAAATCCGATGAGTATAACAAATATAACATCAAAACAAAATACATTAATTTGGGATAGAAAAGTACCATGACACGTCTTAAAGTAATGTAAATTCACACTCAAAAAGAAGAGAAAACAAACGACACAACGGAAACACAACGCTAACATGTAACACACACAGAAACGAACTATAATATAACAATGGCCATATTCCTGACTTGGTACAGGACATTTTTTATAAAGAAAAAAATGGTGGGTTGAACCTGGTTTTGTGGCATGCCAAACCTCCCGCTTTAATGGCAATGTTAAATATAACATTAAAATGACAACATAACATTACAGTACACATAAATAGGAGAACATATTAGACAAAGAAACACACGAATAATAGCTAACAAAACGCTACAGGTTTAAAATTTAATTCGCCAGAAGCGCGCCTCGTCCACACAAGACTTACCAGTGACCAGATACAAAAGTTCGAAAGTCAAAATAGTACAAAGTGGTACATCACTGAGGATCAAAAGTTCAAAACGGTTGTGCCAAAACTTTTTTTATGAGCTTCAGAACAGAAAGTAATTTCTTACGATCCCATAGACACTGCTTTTTAATCCCTTATTATGAGCTCTTATATTAAGTGAAGTCATGTCAACAACTAGGAAAGATGTTCTAACTTGTGGCTGCGACAAGTATAATAGATCTATAACAAATGAATGTTCATCTGTTACCAAGTTTTTTCTATAACGGTCAGTAATTCAATATCGGCGTCCATAAAACATCCGATATATAACCCCAGGTGTTGAATTGGTTTGGGCTTCTAAGTTTGTTGTGTTCTGCTTTCTGTGGTTTTGTACTGTTGTTTATCATTTGTTCGTGTTTAGTCATGGCATTACTGTTTGGATGTTTGCAAAGGTTTATACATGCATATTTGAGGAACAATGACCACACATGAAGTTTTCATTATATTGCAAGATTATAAATAAAACCAGCAATTGGGTAAAACAGAAGATACGATAAAATAACTGTGCATACAAGAGAGGCGATAGATATCAAGGGGACATTGAAACAATAAGCTAAAACATACTGACACGTGATTCAGGATTAATATTCATTACAAAATGCGATAATTGATCCTACTCCTCTTCAAATATTTGAACAGCTGAAACAACTGTAAATAAAAATGTCAATTTTTCAATTTTTCATTTCGATAATGATATATACTTATGCCTGCCATAAAATAAAGAGCATTATACGTGGGTGAAAGAGAAATATAAATTAAAAGCAATAAAAGCATTTTATATCAGCAACAAAGGAACGTGTGATATGATAACCGTGGGCGAAACACGTTTACCTGATTAACTTGTTAGGTACGTGTATACTTTTTCCGAGTGGGTTAAATCTCTGAGGTTGTTGATCCAAATCAGAATTAAGTTACTTGATGAATCTATGAAAACCCGCCATACATCTATCTTCAAAGACCCAATCATTGCATAGCAGGTTTCCTACCTCCATGACTGGTATGTTGTTGTTTCGACAGACAAAGCTCGCAAACGATATTGTGCCTGTATGTGCATCGCTGTTTATAAACCCAAGCATATAATTTCACTACATCGAATAATCATAAAACAGAATGTCAAGGCAGATAAATATATTTTGTTATAGGAATATTCATTTTTATGTTGATTTTAATTCTTTCGTCAGTTGTGTTGTTTGTCTGTGGTGTATCTTTACACAATGATTGAGCTGCTGTGGGTGGTTTGCCATGTTTGCAATTTAACGCAACTATAAACAACTGTCATCGAATGATAAGGCTTATCTAGCTATCAAACCGGATTTAACCCACCATTTTTGTCGAAAACTACATGTAAACAAATCAGTTATCTGGTCGTTTGTTACTTGTTCCGTCGATTCATTGTGTTTATTTGACCTGTTTTTATGGACCGTTTCGTTTTTTAATTTGTTTCAGAGCTCGTTATTTTTGTTTTACTTTTCTACTTTAATTTGAAATACCACAACGCGACTAATTATGCAATTTAGAAGATATAGTACTATTGCTCATGAAACAACAATTCAAAAAAGACAAAATGGCTAAAAGTTAACAAATATAGTTCCCGGTGTGGCTTTCAATAGTGAGCGTTGTCAGCTTTAAAAGGTCCACAAATGAAAACTGTATATCAATTCAACCAATTCAATTTGAGACAATGCTAAATATAAGATAAAAGTCAGAGTAAATCTTCCCACCAATTTAAAAAAATCAAAAATCATCAAAAGAAGATCGATATCTTTTTAATATGTTTAGCTTATTTTGTTCTTGATTAAACTCTTTTTACCTATGCAACCAATTTTAAACTCTCTATATATTTGTTAATACCATCTAACTACATCCGTAATTTGTACAGACAAAAAAAATGTAAGTTTTACACAAAGGTAAAAACTGATGTTTAAGTGCTGTTCACGGGAGTTTAGCAAGTATTTCGCTTCGGTAAGAATTTATATCAGCTGCAAAAGAACGTGTGATATGATAACCGTGGGCGAAACACGTTTAACTGATTAACTTGTTAAGTACGTGAGGTGTCAATGAAATACAGTTTATAATGGCACAGGTATGAATCTGAAATTAGAAATATATGTGAAAAGTGATAAATAGATGGGAACGATTCGAAATTAAAAAGTCTTTTTTTTTTCATTTTCCACAATATCACTGTCCGAATATTTTGCTATAATAAATGGGTATTGTATCGACAACTATGTTACGACGAATAATATGGTTTGAAGTTGTACCATCTAAATTTTTCTAATATAATTCTCTATCCATACAAACTATACACAGGGTCTCATTTCCTCGAATTGTTGAATATGTGAGTTGCTTAATTACTAATCCTTAATGAAACTGGTTTTGAAGGAGTGGTGTCACAAATATGAAAACTGCTATTTCGATTGAAATCTTAAAAGATAAATGAAGTAATAAATCACCTTTTGGACAATCAATATATTTATAAACCATCAGTATATGTGAAATCATGAAAAGTTAGAGGCATGACAAGATGAGAAATGGTGAAATGAAAACAGTAACCAATTCCCAAGGAAAAGGAAAAGACAAATGCATGAATGATACAAATAAACGAATCGTAGATAACAGCACAATGTAAACAAGACTTAAAGAAAGCAAATGTAGACAATGTACCGTTATTTGATATGATATATTTCATTGATAATCAAGAAACGGGATATGTTAATTTTTTTCTTCAAGAACAAACGATTAAATAAGAAAGAAAAAACGATATTAACAAAAGAATGTTTAACATTTTTTTCCGTATGTGAACCACGTTTAGCGTATATTTCATTAAATGGGTAATTGCGTGAAATATTGAAATAAAAAAATTAAAACGTGTCAACCATTTAGTTTTGTCTTGATAGATCAATACGCAAGTAGACATCAACGACCGTAACAAAAACGAAGTCAAATTGACGTAAAACATCCATTATCTCGTATCTATACGTTTAGTACTGCCTCCTGTCAATCGTAGACAATATGTGATTTTTTTTATACTATCAGTCTAGTATATTTGGTAAATATCTAGCAAAGCGAATGTAAAACTGCGTTATCAAGTTCACGTTATACGCATAGTAGAAATCTGTAAAACTTCTCTCAAATGGATATTTGACTGATTAAACGTACTTATTAAAATCATAGTGCTTATTTTATATCACTTAAATTTATTTTTTGTCATCAAGTGTTTGACTTAAAAACTTGCGTTTACCTAAACACTTATCTATAAAAAATACCCTTTTCATGGGCGGTACTTTTAATTTGTTATAGGACGTTTGGATCGATCTTCCGTTAAACATATGTGTCGCAGTTTTATATAGTAAATGATCATTTGTAAATGTCTTCAATGCTATCATTTGTATCATTGTAAATAGACACTGGAAGGAAAGTTCTGAAATGGAACTTAAATACAGGATTTTTTTCAGTAAAAGTAAAATGTTGTATTGACATGACTAGGCGGTCACTCAATTTAATCTTTAGGGTATTTTTCACTTATGGTAAGTGATTTCAGGCATGTTAAATAATTTATACCTTCATGCGCTAAATATATAGAAATTGAAACGTTTTAATAAGGTTATGGATTACAACATATATTGGCTCTGAAGAGACATTAATTGTTGAAAAAAAAGTAAAATCATAAAAATACTGAACTCTGAGGAAAAATTCAAAACGGAAAGTCCCTTATCAGTTGGCAAAATCGAAGGCTAAAACATATAAAACGAATGGATAACAACTGAGATATTCGTCACTTTGAACATGCATTGTTCTTATGTAAAATTAATGAAATGTGGATACGGGTCGGTGAAATTTGTACCATTTAGAGTAGTTCTTGCAATCTGTGGAAAATTATCAAGTTAAAGTTTGCAAAAGGTAACCACATTTTTTTTCACGAATTTTTTAAAACGATTTTTTTTATAACATGTTGTTGGTTGAACTTTGAAAATAATGTGTTTTACAATCCTCCTCTTCTTATAAAGGAAGAATTCTAATATTCATAAACATTGGGGTTTTTTTTGTTTACTTACTGGTTCCAAAATACGATCTTATTGCACCATCTGTTAAAACACTACTTTAGAATGTTACTAATTAAAAATGAATAGCAGCGTAACTTAATTTCAAGGAATACCTAAATTGAGGTGAGGGGTAGTTTAGAATGACATAGAAGTTTAAACTATAAGAATTGCGAGGACTATTAATGTTGAATACGTTTGTCATCGCCCTGTGTCTTGATGTATTCCTTGATACTTTTAAAATAGATCTTCCCTGTTATCATTTTCTTTATTGGTTAATTTATAATCAACTTATGCATTTATAAGTAATCTTTAATATATGTTTTGTTATTGTTTGAACTTTTGTATGTTTAAATATATCATGATCAAATTCTCTTTCAAGTTGCAATATTTTCGCAGGATCTCTATGTATCTTCCCATTTTTGTCTAAAAGGCCTGTTATTGATTGTTTTGTTTGTCTAGTTTTTTTTAATCCTAAAAAGAACTTTGTATATTCCCCCTTCTTTCACTCATTTAATTTTTGAACTATTGTGTGTCCCTTAGTGTTTGATTCATATAAATAACTTTGTTTATTTTCCAATATATTGATTTCTCCATTAAAATAGATAATAACATCTTCTTGGCATTTCATACTTGAACATTGCTTTAATTTTTTAAGTTTATTTTCTAAAATGTTTATATCTGTTACATTGTTTTCTGCTTTCCTTATACAGAATGCTGAAGTATAGTCTCGCACATTTGTTTTAGAAGGATCCCATTGAAGCCTTATAGCATTGGTATGTAATAATTTACATTCATACTGTTTTATTAGTTTCTTAATTATGTTTTGCTACTTTTTTATTTACTAAAATATTATATATTGATTATTTAAAATATACTTTTCCTTTTTTGTTGTGATCTACACTTTATCATGTGAGATATTGCTTGATGATTTGTATGGTTTATAATGGCTGGTCTTATGTCTGTTGATTCTATTTGAGTTCGTATTTTAGGACAGGTAAAACAGAAATCAATTCTTTGTGGTTCAGTTAAGTTATTTGTCCTTCCCCAAGTAAGTTGTACTTTTTTACCACGTATTTCTCGCCATATAACACTTAACTTATGCATTTTTTTTTTTTAATTTTTAACTGGGTACAGCATTTTTTCTCTGTAAAGGACCTGTTTGACATATTATTCTTGTTGTCTTCATCAGTTTAGTTGTCATTCATGTCTCGTCCTATAATGACCATTCCTAAGCTGTTTTTAGTTAAAATATCTTTAACTTTTTTTAAGAACCTATTTCTTGTATTGGGTATATTTGGTTCATAAATATTTACCAAAGTATATATACGGTCTTCAATTTCTTCAATTATTATAAATTAACTGTTTACAAAACTTTTAATTTTGAAACAATAAGGCATTTCTACCTCATGAATAGATAACCTTAGCTGTATTTTGAACAACTTTTATAATTTGTTTTATTCTCAATGCTCTTCAACTTCGTAATTTGTTTGGCTTTTTTAACATTTTTTTATTCGTCACTGTCCTTTTTAGACAAAATGCGCGTCCTGTGAAAATACAAAATTTTAATCCTGGTATCTATGATGAGGTAACTTTCATATGTTATTGACTGACATGCTATACTTAATCGGTAAAGTAGACTTAAAGACTAAATCCTTTCAGCTGTTGACGAGTCCGTGCAAAATAACCGTAAAGTACATATACCAAACTGAATAATTTCTGAAAATCGTCTTTCCATTTACACATGCCTAATACATTTTTATTCTTGCACATTTCAGTGTTTTACTTATTTTAAAATGTGTATGTCATTGCTTTCATTTTAACTGTTAAAAAATCACTTTTTTTGAATTGAAAATAACAACATGAATAATATTCAAATAATATAAAAATCAATATAAAAAAAAAACGCAAAAAGTTTATTTTCAATTTGACACACTTAATAAATCATATCGTGTCACAAAAAAAATCTCCAAGGTAAAGTTCAGCAAAATATGATAAAAATTAATCAAATGGCAAAATCAAAAGCTGAAACATATCAAACGAATGGACAGCAACTGCCATATTCCTGACTTGGTACAGGCATTTGGTAACGAAAAGTAACATCAGACTTGGTACAGGCATTTGATAACGAAAAGTAACATCAGACTTGGTACAGGCATTTGGTAACGAAAAGTAACATCACAAAAATACTGAACTCCGATGAAAATTCAAAACGGAAAGTACCTAGTAGCAAATGATCATATAATACTTCTGTCACATACGTTTTACGGAAATCGACTGAAACGTCCTAAAACTTTTGAAAGTACTGTGTATGAAAATGGTAAATTTTGAAATAGGTTGTTTAACGTTCAAACGTATGTGTTTCAGTCAAACACTTGATGACAAAAGTGTTGTTTAAGCCAGATGCGCATATTGTCCACATCATTCTTTACGCTCGAAATGAGACATTACTAAGCGAAAAATTAGAGCTAATGGATGTTTTTATGTGAATTTGACTTCGTAAGTGTCATGTTCGTTGCTGTTTAATTGCGTATTGATCTATCAAGACCAGACAAATTTAATTTTAAAATGGTTGACACATTTATCTTTTTTCTTATTTCTATTTCATGCCATTACCAATACAAAGTGTAACAAATTAACGCCTTTTATAATGAACGTTAATCCCAACAAACGTGTTTCACACAAGGTAAGTATGTCACAAGTACTTTATAACGGTCGTTATTTCTCATCGTTACGCTTGTACCTGAAGGCACATTTATAATGTCCCGTTTCTTGATTATCAACAACATGATATCATATTAAATCCATTTTTTTTACATTGTATTGTTTTTACATGATGAGTTTAAGTGTATAATACATGCATTTGTCCATTCCTTTTCCTAGAGACTATTTTCCTGTTTTCATCTCAACATTGCATGTCTTGTCATGATACTAGGTTTTCGAATTTACGTGTACTAAAAGATTTTTGTACAAGTTTTGCTCACTATTGAAGGCCACACCGGAACCTATAGTTGTTGATTTTTCAGCCATTTGGTCTCTTTTAAATTGTTGTTTCATTATCAATCGTACGCGTGCTATTTCTCCTGAATTTTTATAATTAGTTGCGTTGTAGTATTTCACATTAGATTAAAAAAGTTATATACAAAAGTACTGAATTCCTAAGCATATTTTAAAAAAGAAAGAGTCCATAAAAAAACATGAAAAGTTAAACACTATTAACCAACGGAACAAGTTATTCTGCCTGATTATGGATTTTTTTACAAGCAGGTTTCGACGAAAATGGTGGATTAAATCCGGTTTAATAGCTAGAAAAGCATTATCATTCTATGACAGTTGTTTATAGTTATGTTTAGTTCTGAAAAATGGTTAAGCAACCAATACAAACAAAAAAGTTTTTCTTGACAACGATTGGGATCCAGCATTACAATCATTGTGTAAAGATACACCACAGACATAAAACCCAATTGACGAAAGAATTTTAATAAACATAAAAAATATTCTTCCTGTTACAAATATATCTGCGGTTTTGATGATTATTCGATGAGTCCTCTTTTTGATTGTCTCTCTGGTATCTTTCAACCCTCTTCTGTAATTGTCGTTAGAATATATGTTCGGGTTCATTAACAGCGATATACAAACAAATACGACAACGTAGAGGGCTTTGTCGTTCGAAACAACAACAAAAACTGTCATAGGGGTATACAAAAACTTACCAACATTTGGGTCTTTGCAGATAGATTAAAAGCCGGTTTTCGAAGATTCATTAAGTTTTTTTTAATTCTAATTTGGATCAACAACCTCAGAGATTTAACGCAATCATCAGAAAGAGTATACACGTCCGTTAATTGTTTTTCGTTAGCACCAGTAAATTTTGTTATTGCAATCAATTTTACTTCTGTTCAACCCACGTTTAAGGCTCTTCATTTTATGAAAGGCATAAGTATATGTTTATATTATTATCGAAATTAAAAATTGAAAAAAGATTAAATTTGAATTTACAACTTTTTCTTCTGTTTCAGCTATCAGCTGTTCAAATAATTGAAGAAGAGTAGAATAAATTAACGTATTTTGTAATAAATATTAATCTCGAACCACTTTGTTTTTAACTGATTAGTTTAAAGTTCCTTTCTTAGCTAAAGCCCCACTTCAATGGGAGATTATTTTATCTGCTTTACCTGATTTGTTCATTTCAGTCACAATCTTGCAATATAATCAAAACCTTCATGTGTGTGGTTTTTGTTCGTAAAATATTCACGTTAAAGTCTATACAAATATCCTAACAACAATGCCATGGCTAAAAAGGACGAAAGGATAAACAACAGTACATTAAACGCTGAAAGCAGAAATCAAAACACTCAACACAAATCCAACCAAAATCCGAGGATGATTTCGGCTGCTCCGGAAGGTAATCAGATCGTACTGTAAGGTGAAGTCCTGTTTTTGAAATTTTACGGACGTCACTATCTAATTGCTGACGTTTTGGGAACTGCGTTACAGCTGAACAAGGATTTGTTATAGAAATGTATACTTGTAGCGGCCACAATTCAGACCATATTTGCTGATAACCAAACGTGACCTCAAATAACACACGAATAATATTATATAGCTGTGTCTAGTGGCACAAAAGAAACTACCAACTGTCTTGTAGCTCGTACGATATGTTTTATGATTTCTTGGTGATGTTGTTATTGTTTCTATGCTTTTGTTTTTGTGTGCTGCCTGTTTTTGTCTCTCCTTTATCAAAGTGAATTTGGTCTTTTTTCTTCATTTTAAGCTTATATTTGCTTATTTCTATAAAAGAGGGACGAAAGATACCAAAGGGACAGTCAAACTCATAAATCTAAAACAAACTGACAACGCCATGGCTAAAAATGAAAAAGACAAACAGAAAAACAATAGTACACATGACACAACATAGAAAACTAAAGAGTAAACAACACGAACCCCACCAAAAACTAGGGGTGATCTCAGGTGCTCCGGAAGGGTAAGCAGATCCTGCTCCACATGTGGCACCCGTCGTGTTGCTTATGTGATTACAAATCCGGTAAATAGTCTAATTCGGTAGGTCAAATTCATGAAAGGGAGGGGGATTGTAGTTACGACGTGAGGAAAATATCCGATATCATTTGTGAAATGGTTATTCCATAACGGTCAACCAACTCGTGATGGCGTCCGTAAAATTTACGAAGGGATGATTTCAACTTCACCATTTGGAACTCTTGATTTAATAGCTTCCTTGTGAGCAGTAACCCTCTATCAAGAAAATCATGATAGGAAATGCAAGCACGGGAATATCGTATCAATTGAGAGATATATACCCCGTATGCAGGTGCTGCTGGAATGTTGCTACTTAGAAATGGAAAGTTCACAATTGGAAAGCTGAAATCATCTCTTTTGTCGTAAAGTTTTGTCTTCAACCGACCCTCATTGTCAATTTCTAGATGTAAGTCAAGATATGAAGCTGACTTAACTGTATCTGTAGTATCCTTTATCTCCAATTCGATGGGATAGATGCGTTCCACATAGTCACCAAATTTTGAATTGTTTAGTGAAAGAACGTCATCTATATAGCGGAAAGTAGAGTTAAAGGATATTGCTAACTTCTTATCTTTCTTCCTAAGAAGTTCCTGCATGAAGTCAGCCTCATAATAATAAAGAAACAAGTCAGCAAGTAGAGGGGCACAGTTTGTTCCCATTGGTATGCCGACAGTCTGTTGAAAAAACACGTCCTCCGAACGTAACAAATATGTTGTCAATCAAGAAATCAAGCATCTTGATAATATCAGTTTCAGAGAATTTTTTGTTTGAATCAGAGTGATTCTTTACAAAGTAGGATTTATCCCTCCCTAAGACAAGATACTTGTATCTACGTTGGCCATTCTTTTTTATGAAGCAAAGTAATACCAACTCTTTTAATTTGTCTTTAAGTTTGGAATGTGGAATACTTGTGTAAAGAGTAGAGAAGTCAAATGTTTTAATACTGTTACAAGATGAAAGAGAGTTAGATTGTATGTACTCTAAAAGATCTTTGGAATTTTTAAGTATCCACATCTGATTCACGCCACCTCTAGAATAGGCAGTTTCACAATAACTTTGAAGCCCGTCTTTGATTGCTGATAAAATGGATGTTAATAATTTAGAAAGAGGTTTTGTGGAGCACTTGGAAGACCCAGCAATATACCGCTGTTTGTAAGGACACTTATGTAGTTTAGGTATCCAATACAGTGATGGAAGATCCAGTTCTTCATCTTTGGTTGAAATACCAAAGGAACAAAGAACAGACCTATGATTATCCAGGATTTCCTCTAGTTATAGAATTTACGTGTACAAATGGTTTATGATTTTATACATGTCTTTTAAAATTGTGGTATGTATTTTTTTGAATATATCATTATCTATTAATACTTTTTAAATTGAAAAAGAATGAAACAGCAACTAGATTACATGATATTTAAATCTACTCTCTGTGTTTAAGGTACGGGTAGTGGGGTTTTTCGATTTATCGAAGACATGACTCACTGTCCCATTGGATAGTTGATCTCTGACAGTGTCTGAATCTTTACTTTTGAAACATATACAAAGTGACAAGGTAAAATAGTATCCATGAATTGATCTAACCTAGATTATACGGACAATAGTAATTAAATGTTATATTGAACAGTAAAATAAAATTGAGAATGGAAATGGGGAATGTATCAAGAGACAACAACCCGAACATAGAAAAAACAACAGCAGAGGGTCACCCGATTCACGTGTTGTTTTCAATGGTAATGTTGAAACTTTTACAATTTCTTCTATTGTTTCTATTATCAGCTGTTGAAATGATTAGCACATGATTTAATATAATTCAAAAGCCCGATTCACGTGTTGTTTTCAATGGTTATCCTAGCATGCGTTTTGCTGTACATATACAACCATCAAACTAACTATTTTTATTTATGAATAATTCTATGTCCCGTTTGTGAAATGAAATATTTTTTGGTTTTGCTTTAATTGTCTTATCTTAATGGAGTCACATAGCGATACTTAGTTCCTATGTTTCCGTAGGCATCGGTGTCGGGTTCGGTGTCAACATTTTTTTAAGTTTGTGATTAGGTCAGTTTACGGGATCACCTGATATTTGTTATGCACTTGTATAGACAATGGCATTGGCATATCTTGTTTCTATGAATTAGTTTTGGTACCTTAAATGGTACATTGATCTTTCATAATTAACAGACTGTTGCATTCATTTTTCAATTTCAACGATTGCAAATAATACATGATTGTCATAAATTATAGATTCTATGATTTGATGTTTATTATTCAGACAAGACACTTTTCTGTGTCAACCATTAATTCTTGTATTGTACTAATTGGCGCCATTTGAACCCTTGTCTGTGTTTTTTTTTGTAGGATATCTTAATCTGTTTAGTTTCTGTGTTGTGTTATGCAATGGTCTCTGCTGTATCTCGAGGAAAAAAAAGATTTTTCATTTCAATATGCATGCATGCCACTGTCGAGTTTATTACTTTGGGTGTTTTTGGTTTAGTTAGTTATTGGGTCGCGATTCGTACGAAAGGGGTTCGTTTACCCTTGTTCTTCATCGAGTGAGGTTTTATTTTATACGGTTTGTACAGTCAACAACATTTTTTTACATCAACAACTTTGTCACGTTTACTATCAACTTCAAAACAGAATGTGTTGTTGTCTTTTTCAGGTTTTCTATCAACTACGGCAATTTATTGTTGGCGACTTTGTTATATTTGTTTGTTTGTTTTTATATTTTTACTTTTAGCAACTGATTTTGTATGTCAGTTATATATGTTTAATCAGTTTTGACTGCCTGATCCTATTATATTGCCACATTGATATGCTATGTTCGTTTGGTTTGCATGCCAAATATTGTCAATATACATGAACTATAAACCACTGTCAAACAAATGGAAGGTTTAGCTATCTATAACACCAGGTTTAAATAACTATTTTATTCGGAAATAAGCAAAGTCAGGTTTATGGCAGTTGTTCAACGCCCGTTCCGTTGGTTGATAATGTTTGACGTCGACAGTATTTATGAAAATTTTATATATTTTTGTTTAGATTTTTTCACCTATTAGGTCATTTTGAAAGTCTAGAGAATGTATGTATACCAATAGTTAATGGTTTTAAAGATGCTGTTTTACTCTAAATTATTTGGCTTTTGTAAAATAAACATTTATAAAATTAATGTTAAGAGCAAATTAGATTAAAAAATACAATCTCAAAGTAAATAATATTATTACAAATAGGTTTTAGGGTATTAATATCTATTTCGCCCCATACGTCGTTACGATCGTTAACAGTCTGGTTCGATTTGTCGTTGTCAGCTCGTGTTGCTCCTCTGGATATTTTTATTTCTTACAAAGTATTAATCTTAACCTAGAGGTAATATAGAAACCGACTAATGAAAGATGTAATACGGAACAGGATTGGCAGAACATTGAGCCGATAACAAAATGCATACTGTTTAAAACTTTGAAAAACAATGTAATGATTATATCTAAAGGCTTATACATGTAAATAATGGAAAACAAACATAAAGTAAAGATTATATTTATTAACGTATATAAAACAGTTAAATATCAAATAGTCTAGTTAAGTCATTTCTAGTCTTAACAGTTCAAATACTACACATAATGAATGGACTTCATTCACAACGTAAAAAGATACATCGACTAGAAAATCCGACTTTTCATTACATATTCTTCATGCCAATTAAAAAGTCATGTCACGTTGTAATTATTTAACCATAACTTTGCTTTCATACAACACATCATTTGCTTATCGAACGAAATACATCTTCAAATGTCACTTCCAAGTATGTTGCAAACATGTCTTCCCCAAGGTTGATACTATAATTTTCAATATAAACCATAGTAAAAGAGGGACAAAAGATACCAGAGGGACAGTCAAACTCATAAATCGAACATAAACGGACAACGCCATGGCTAAAAATAAAAAGGACAAACAGACAAACAAAAGTACACATGTCACAACATAGAAAACTAAAGAACCCCACCAAAATCTAGGGGTGATATCAGGTGCTCAGGAAGGGAAAGCAGATCCTGCTCCACATGTGGCACCCGTCGTGTTGCTTATGAGATAACACATCCGGTAAATAGTCTAATTCGGTAGGTCACATTTATGAAAGGGAAGGGACTTGTAGTTACGACGTGAAAAACATATCCGATATCATTTGTGAAACAGTTATTCCATAACGGTCAACCAACTCCTGATGGCGTCCGTCAAATTTACGAAGAGATGATTTCAGTTTCACCATTTGAAACTCTTGATTTAAAAGCTTTCTTGTGAGCATCAACCCTCCTTTAAGAAAATATTGATAGGAAATGCAAGCATGGGAATACCGTATCAATTGGGATATATATACACCGTATGCAGGTGCTGCTGAAATGATACTACTTAGAAATGTAAAGTTCACAATTGGAAAGCTGAAATCATCTCTTATATCGTAAAGTTTTGTTCTCAATCGACCCTCATAGTCAATTTCTAAATGTAAGTCAAGATATTAGGCCGACTTAACGGTATGTGTTGTATCCTTAATCTCTAGTACAATGGGATAGATGCGTTCGACATAGTCACCAAATTTTGAATTATTTAGTGAAAGAACATCATCTATATAGCGGAAAGTAGAGTTACAGGATATTGCTAACTTCTTATCTTTCTTCCTAAGAAGTTCCTGTATAAAGTCAGCCTCATAATAATAAAGAAACAAGTCGGCAAGAAGAGGGGCACAATTCGTTCCAATAGGAATGCCGATATTCTGTTGAAAAACACGTCCTCCGAACGTAACAAATATGTTGTTAATCAAGAAATCAAGCATCGTATGAATGTCAGTTTAAGAGAATTTTTGTTTGAATCAGAGTGATCCTTTACACAGTAGGATTTATCCCTTCCTAAGTCAAGATACTTGTAACTTCGATGGCCATTCGTCTTTATGAAACAAAGCAATAACAACTATTTCAATTTGTCTTTTAATTTTAAGTATCCATATCTGATTCACGCCAACTCTAAAATCGGCAGTTTTACAATAACTTTGAAGCCCGTCTGCTGATAAAATAGATGTTAATAATTTAGAAAGAGGTTTCGTCGAGCACTTGAAAGACCCAGCAATATACTGTTGTTTGTAAGGACACTTTTATCTGCGTAAACAACATATCTGTCATGAAGGTATGATAAGTGTTATAATAGATTATGCATTTGTCATCTGATACAAAAACATCTTCAGTTGTAGTCTGATTTCCAAGAAATAAAAAAGGACCGATTTATTTTTTAATGTTAATTTCTTACATGGTTTGATCTGAGGAAACATTTTTTTATGTTAATAAAGGCAGTATGACAATAATACGTCGATGTAGAATATTTTATAGATGTATATGATAACATAATTATTTGGTATTGTTGTCAATTCATATGCTATTATCATTATATTTGAATTGAACGTTTCAAAATTTAAAATTACAAAATTATATAGTTACATATATTTTGTTTTTGTAAGTGCTGATATTAATCATCTAATAAACTTTTATCATATTTTCCCTCTTGTGTATGTTCTTCTCAATCTTGATAAACGTTCGAGCAGATGATACTATTTGTCTTTATTTCAATCATTGTGTATCAGTGGTAGTTGTTTAACTAGAATCAACAGTATACACTAGTATATAACGTACATGAAGATAATACTTCATAATAAATTTCGTGCATCCAAAGCCTGTTCTATATTTAACTTTATCAGGACCAATGAAATAATAACATAAACAAAGCTGTACAAAATTTTTTAAAACCTTAGGAACTATATTAAAAAAGGGTTATAAAAGATATAACCTATTCAACAAAAATCAACTCTGCCCGAGAGAGTTAGAATTTTAGTTCCTCAATTGTTTTTCAGAATAACAACGTTGAATATTGCAAAATCAGTACCTGTTTGATAATTTATTAACGCCGTAAAACAAAACAGAGTTTCGAAGTCTTCCGCGTTGCACATATTTTAGTAATAGTCGTAGTTAGTTTTTATATTTGATACTTTTCCCTCAGTTTTAGTTTGTAACCTGAATTTGATTTTTCTCTATCGATATATGAATTTCGAACAGCGGTATACTACTGTTGCCTTTATTTATCTTAAGGTCAATATCTATCATTTTAATTATTGGTTCTGTAAAATACTTTACAAATATATTTAAAAAGAATTAGGGCATGAGAGTGCTATCAACGGAATTTTCCATAAGATAACATTTCCAAGAGACAAAACTCCAAAATAGTTTATCTGTAATGATTCTTATCTTGTCCATTAAATCCCTGATGCTAAGCCATGTTAAAGTTGTGTAAGAAAATCAATCTAATAAGTCGAAAACGAACTTACAGGCCAATGGCAAACGATCTATGGACAACAACGGTATACAAAACACAACACAGAAAACTATAAACTGTTTTGCAACACATGCACTGGCTACTACTTTTAACCGATATTTAATTACAAATGTTACAAGCAGTATGTAAATATTGAAACACTCATTTGTCTTCACATTTGTAGTTCCAAAGCTACATAGTAATTCGTTTCAGTCAACAAAACCGTAAACTGATGCGATGTTGGTTCAATATAAAAATAATTACATTCAGATTAACCATTATAGCTTTAGTTTTTATGCGTACGCAGATTTTGAAAATATCATTGATGCATTCAATGAAACTAATAATAAGATATTCTTTATGAAAAAAACTTCCTTTAAGGCAGCAAACAAATGTCATGACAATCATATTAGTAAGTCCTAAAATCAGCTATCAATTCGCCGTTTCAGAATCTATTGCATCCTGGGTAATATTTTCAAAAGGGAACACAAAAATGTCGTGATTTGTTAAAAATGTCATAAACAATGGACATTCAACCGTTTTTATCCGTTTGGGGTACGAACAATGAAACTATCAATGGTTCTTTAGATTCTGATAAGGCGAATTGCGATATAGTTACTCAACATGCACAAGCAATTTAGATCGTGATTTTGAACTGGTCAGTGGATATAAAAACATACTTGCGATTGAAGCAAGACGAGTGCCTTGCTAAACAAATGATGATTCTGTCTGTCAATATAGATTTAAAACGCGAAAAAGCCTCAAGAACTAAACCAACTTGGAAAAAAATTTCAAGTCTTTTTAAATTTTTTCCAATTTTCTGTCATTATCGTATTCAGTGAGTGAATTTAAAAATCAATAAGATCAATTATTCTCTTAATTGGTTTTATTTGACACAAGTAAATATAATAATTGCATTAATAAATATTTTTTCTTGTCAATCCTTAATGTATGGTAGACATATATATATATATATATATATATATATATATATATATATATATCAGCACAGGACATGATCGTTTTGAAAATTTGACATTTGAATTTTCAATTTTTACAACTGTTTCTATTAACAGCTGTGCAAAATTGTAAACAAAAAACACAGCGGGAATAATTAGCGCATTTTAAATCTAAAGCCCGATTCACGTGTTGTTGCCAATGGTCATTCTAGCATACGTTCTGCTGTACAACGTTTTCTCGTTTTTACACAAACTTGAAAAAATATCTAAGACTTTAAATTTGTGTTAGGTTTGCTTAAACGCTGTTTGATTTCATATATACAACTGTAATAGGGTTCTTGGACTATATCTGAAGCTGCAATGTACTGATACTGCAATCACTAATAAATACAGTAGAAATCAATCAGAATAATCCACTGAAATATCATCAAATATAAGATTAATAGTATCAATAGTAAAGCTAAAATATAAAACATCAATGATCGGTCAAAATGGCTAATAAAGCCTTCCCTGCTTCTAGCTCTATCCCTGAAAATAAACCTCTAGCAATACAGCTAGACAGGTAATCTGCCTTCTGTCTCCACTCAGCTGGTGGCAATACAGGTGTATCAATAGGTGGAACTGCAGACTTCGTCACAAAATCACCAGACTGTAACCACTTAGGTTGCGTCCTCTCTCGGCCTGATCGACGAGGCACAACTGGAGGTATATCATCATCATGAGCTGGATCTAGCGTCTCTGGTTCTAAAGACGGCTCCTGCTCTTCATCCTCGTGTAAGGAATCTAGTTCCTGTACCTCTATATCTATATCATGGGCGTCCCCATCTGACTCCGGAGTGTGTAGTACTTCTTCTTCGTGATCATCAAGACTATCTGTTTCATCATCATCAACACTGGATGAAGTGTTGTCAACCATTGGTCGTTGATGTACGAATATCTCATAATCATCATCACTTTCGATATCGGTATCCTCCATAGTACAGTCTGTGTTAGATCTGATCTTCTTTTGCAATCTCGTTCTTGGTCTAGGGACTGGTCTAGGTAATGGTTCTGCCGTTGGTGGTTGACTTGAAATATATCCCACAGGTAATAGAAGATTCCTATGTAATGTACGCTTACGCCCCTCAGTCATGCCGTTGCCCATCGGATGGTATGGTGTGGTTCTTGACTTCTTTATCCCTGTTAGACGGCAAAGTTCCTGAATGATGTTACTTTCAAAGGATGGACCCTGATCTGAGTGAATTCTGTTAGGTAAACCATAATGCACGATGAAGTTGTTGAGCAATGCTTCTGCAGTTGTCTTTGCAGTCTGGTTGCGTGTTGGTATAGCCTGTGCATAACGTGTAAAGTGGTCGGTGATTACCAAGATGTCTTGAATTCCTCCCTTTGATGGTTCTAGAGTAAGGTAGTCAATGCATATAAGGTCCATTGGCTGAGTTGTTGTGATGTTGACTAGTGGTGCTCTTCCTGGATCTTTCTTTCTCTTAATACATCTTTCGCATCGTTGAATCCATTCTTCAATATCTTTATTCATCCCAGGCCAGTAAAAACGTTCTCTTATTAGACTGGTGGTTCTGTCTTTCCCTGGATGTCCCATTTCGTCATGTAGTGCTTCTAATGCTAATTTGATGTCTGAAGATGGTATGATGAGTTGATGATGTATCTTTTCGTCGATGGTAATCTCTCTGTAAAGCACATCATCTATAAGTCTGAGATGGTTGAACTGTTTACTTAGTGGACTTGATAATATCTTTCCTTTTACTGGTTTCTGTCCAGATTTCAGCTGTTTTCTCCATGCGTGGAGTAGTGGATCCATAGCTTGGACTTCTGACCAGTTGGTATCAGTTGAAACCTCTATGTGCATATCCAAATTACTAATGTCGATGGTATCTGGTGATATGGCATAGGAGTCAATCAACGGTGTATATATGCATCCACATATCGCTTTAATGGAATCTTTGCTGATAGTTGTCAATCTGGACAGTCCATCTGCATCTGCATTGGTCTTGCCTGGACGATAGATGATGTCGAAATCGTAAGCGGCTAGTGCAGCGAGCCAACGGTGTCCAGTAGCATCTAGTTTTGCAGACGTAAGTACATATGTGAGTGGGTTGTTGTCGGTGAGTACTCTAAACTTGTGGCCATAGAGGTAATCATGGAATTTGTCGGTTATGGACCACTTTAGCGCAAGAAATTCCATCTTATGTGCTGGATAGTTCTGTTCCGCTTTTGTTAAACCTCTGCTAGCATATGCGATAACACGTTGATGTCCGTCTTGCTCTTGGTATAATACGGCACCAAGTCCTTGACCACTGGCATCAGTGTGAAGTTCAAATGGTTTAGAGTAATCAACATATCCAAGTATCGGTGCTGATGATAAGTGTTGCTTTAATGTTTTGAAAGCTGTTTCTTGCTTATCAGTCCACTGAAATGCTTCTTGTTGTTGTTTCTTAGTCTTTTTTTCCCTTTCTTTACATTTGAAGTTGGCATAATGGATGTAAGTGGCTTTGCTATCTGACTGAAGTTACGGATGAACTTGCGGTAGTAACCTACGAATCCGATGAATCTACGTACTTCTTCAGGTGACTTTGGAGTAGGCCAATTCATTACTTTCTCAACTTTCTCTGGGTCTGTCTCTACTCCCTCCTCAGATACAATATGTCCTACATATTTGACTTTTGGCTGGAAGAAAGAACATTTTGATGGCGAAAGCTTCAAGTTGGCTTGTCGAAATCTGTCAAAGACCATCTCAAGTCGCTCTAGGTGTTCCTCGTACGTTTTAGCAAATATGATGACATCGTCTATGAATACACAACATATACGCATGTGAAGATCTCTGAGGCAATCTTGCATAAGACGTTGATAAGTGGCGGGGGCGCAAGCAAGTCCGAAAGGCATACGGTTGTACTCGAAGAGTCCAAGAGGTCCTACGGTGAATGCTGTCCTCTCCTTGTGTTCCTCAAGTATCTCCACCTGATGATAACCAGACTTCATGTCTACGGTCGAGAAGTACTTGTTTCCAGCCATGCAGTCTAACATATCCTCCATTCTTGGCAAAGCATAGGCGTCCTTTTTTGTCTTTAAATTCAATTCTCTGTAATCTACGCATATTCTTAGTGTGCCATTCTTCTTCTTAACTAGAACAACGTTGGAGGCATACGGACTATGAGACTTTCTAATTATTCCTGCTCGGAGCATCTGGTATAAGTGGCTCTTAACATCTTCATACATTGAAGGCGGTATGTGTCGGTATCGTTGTTTGAACGGTCTATCATCTTCTAAGAGTATCTTATGTTGTACTATGTTGGTATGTCCAATGTCGTAATCATCTTTGGAAAATATATCCTGGTATGATGTAATGAAATCTTTTCCACGTTGAAGTTGATCTGATGTTATGTTGTCGTTGGATATGTCTACCTGCTGTAATAATGGTGGTTCAAATTCTTTCTCTTTATTTAAAGGCTTATCTTGTATGAGTACAGGTTGTAGTTCAGCAATTATGGCGTTTGGTTGAATGGTGACTGTTCTTGTAGTGATGTTACAAATTCTGAGGTTGAACATGTCATTATGCTGGTATTTATAATATATCAGTGATGGTTCAATATCTAAATCTGATGGTAATATAGATGACTTTGTTTGCTGCGTGATAGCAGATGTGGAGTGGTAAGGTAGTTCTTTGGTTGTCATGGCTTTGATGGATATCTGACTGTTTGGTGGTATAATGACTCTTTCATATTCAGCTGATTTAATTAATGCTAATCTGTTGTTCATCTTTCTAAGTTCTTTCTCTCTCAATAGTATACATCTAAATGAAGAATACCAGGGTGTTGTTAAATCTGAAGTTTGAAGAAATCGGTTGCCAAATCTATCTTTGTAATTATCCATGATGGTTGTCAGTATATTTGTTCCCAACAGAACTGGAACTTTGGAGTGATACGGACTATCTGGTACGACAAGTAGTATTGTTGGAAAATGCTGATCGGTTTCTTTCAGTTGAATGTTGGCCTCAATATATCCATGGTACGGTAATGAATTTCCATCTGCGCATTCAATGCTGATAATCTGTTCTAAAGGTTTGAGTGGTGTGTCAGTAAAGTGTTGAGTGTAGAATTCATGAGCTATTGTTGAAACAGTGGATCCTGTATCTAAAAGAGATGAAGTTTCAATGCCATTGATGATAATTTTTGATTCTGTTGGTTGTCCACAAAGTCCTGGTGGTATTGTTGATTTGCATAAATTCTGTTGTATAGGGCTTTGTATGTTCATGTCGATCGGCTGCCCCTTGTCGATGACATCATCTAGTTTAAAGGTTTGCCGTTGACATCAGTGTTGGCTCGGCATCCTCTGGCAATGTGCGAGTCTCTTCCACAACGGTAACATGTAATCGGTTGAGCAGACTGATGTTGATTCTGACCAAAACCTCTTCCATTACCTCTACCATAACCTCTGCCATAACCTCTTCCATAACCTCTATCATAACCTCTATTTCCTCTACCACCTCTATTATATCCTCTACCTCTAAACTGATTAAAAGTCTCTTGGTACGGTTGTGGTTGTGTGTCTTGTTGTTGTTGATTTGGTTGATCTTCAAATTGTTGCTTATTATGTTGTCTAGATTCTAAGTGTTCAAGGCGTGTGTTTATCTGCTTCAGTGTTGTAACAAGTTCAGATTCCTCCTCTTTCTCATTCATGTCATTAGCAATGGCTTGTTTTGATGTTGCTTTCACCTTCGGTAGTTCATCCAGATTATGTTCTTTCTCAATCTTTCTCAAAGCTACACGCAAATGATCAAATGTCTTAAAGCGTTCCTTCTCATAGTGGCTAATATGCTTTATATCTGGTCTAAGTCCTTTCCAAAGCATGTCATGCATCATGGTATCTGCTTGTGGCTTACTGACTTTCCCTGAATGGATGGCTTTATCAAGTATTCCTTCCAAGCGACAACTCCATGCTGAAACATCCTCGGTTTCCTTCTGCTTTGCATTGTAAAAGTCACCCATGATAGTTTCAAGTTCATCTACATTGCCAAAAACGCTTTCCATCTTGGTCATGATCTCAGTTAATGATGCATCTGTTCCTAAACGCATTGCTACTAATCCTGCTTCCCCACGCAAAGCTCTACGTATGGCTTGGATTATAGCTTCCTCTGAGTGAATCTTATCCTTCATGAGTCCAAGTACTTCATATTTCCAAAGTTCGTATGTTGTTTCACCTCCTTTCTTTTCACCACTACCAGAGAAAAGGTTGATTCTAGGAGGCTGAGTATAATGGGATGACGTTGTTGTTGATGGTTCCTTCTTAATAGGTTGCGTCTGTTTTCCCATCTGTAGTGTTTCTATTGCGTAAGACTCAATCCACTGTTGTAATGCCTCAGGTGTATCGGCCTTTGGTTTTATATGCATTTCCTTTAAGGTGTCGACGAGCTGTTGATATTCCTCATCGGCCATGATGTCAAAATATGAATGAATGTATAATAAGATATCCTAAATCTACAAGGAATATAATAAATATTAGCACCTATAAAAAAATAAAGTTATCTACAATAAATACAAAAAAATATAAGTATCCTACAAGAAATAGCAAATGAATGTTAATAATCTACAATAAAGAAAAAAAAATATGATTAAATTCCTAAAATGAATACCAAATGTATATATTAAGTACCTAAAATTAATATGAAATAGAATTAATTACCTACAATGAATAAGAAATAATATTAAATACCTAAAATGAATATAAGCAATGTTAAGTACCTTCAATGAATACAAAAATTTGTTAAGTACCTTCAATGAATACAAGATTATATTAAGTACCTTCAATGAATACAAAATTATATTAAGTACCTTCAATGAATACAAAATAAAGATAATGAATAGCTGAAATCAATACAAATGTATTTGACAAACCTATATAAATCTATCTGGTAAATCTATATAAATTTATCTCGTACTCAAATTAGTCAAAATGAAAAAAAAATATCTGGTAAGTATATCCTAAAACACAATGCAATATGATATAACTATATGTATCACCAGTAATCTATGATGGATAAAGAAAACAAAATAATATATATACTATATGATAAATATGTAGCACTGAAAATTCAAGTAAAGATTAGTTAAAGTCCAAATATGAAACAAAATATCAAAATCTGAAATTAAATAATAATTAATAGATCTGAAATATCAAAGTTAAGTATTAAATCTGGTACCAAGGAACTAAACAACTGTAAAAAAAAATTATGTGTAATGATTAAATGCAAGTATCAAAATACAGGAAAAAAAATAATAAAGTCAGCTATCTAATAGTAATCTGAAATTATAAAGTACAATTAATTCAAAAAAAAAAATAATAACCTAAGTATGATAAACACAATATGCAAAGAAAGACAACTCAATAATAGTGCAGATTATCTACCCTGATGAAAAGTAATGAATAAGTATATCAAGTATGTAAATATCTAAACACAAGTATGAATATATACAAATATGACACAAGTACTATATATAAATAAATATGAACAAAACTAAAGTAAAGATTAGTTCATCAATAGATCAAAGTAAAGTAGATAGAATATAAAGTAAAGTTAAAGTACAAGTATAATTATAAGCAACAGTGACAACAAATACAACTAAGGTTGGACCGCAACACAACTATACTAAGTTTTACTGTGTAACCGAAGCCTACTGTGTAATGTAAGTTTTATATGTATGGGCTTGGGTTACTTACATCAAATCATATACCAAATATGTCTTCTCGTCTCAATCTATGAGTTCACTCAAATGTATCTATATATCGCTATCTATATCTGCTTCGCTTATAGACTATCAAGTGTATGTATGCTTTTAAATGTGTATAAAAGTGTATTAATTTACATGCACTGCAATGCACAAAGTAGGGTAGGTGTCGGGCAAGGCAAGGGAAAATTTATTAAAATGTGAAAGGTCAAGGTCAATCACAGGTTCATATCAACATTCAATCATACATACGCACACGTAAACATACAAATAAAATAAATACACCTATACCCTTATATACTAAGTACAAGTACAAATGTATATGTGACTACCCTGTATAGCAATACACTATGTCAATAAATACTAAGTACACACGTACTAAGCTAATACCAAATCAAAGTATTTTTTTTCAAATATGAAAATTAATCTAAGTACACTTTCTCATAAATAATACCAAATCAGTACAACAGTATCTCACTATTGATGTGTATGCATGTTAACAAAGTGTAAGTGAATGACAAGAACAAACACAAACAGGTATGTAACACCTACCAATCAATAGTACACAATGTAAACAAATAAAAATATGGCTAAGTACAAAACACAAAAGTCAAGTGTAAATACCAGCTGGATTTTCAAAAATTTTCTAAGTTTGGACAAGCAGACCAGTTGTCAGTATTATTCAAACAAAGAAAATTTATAAACAGTACAATAATATACAATATCAACACAAAACATGCATGATAATGGCCAATTTCAAATTTTGGATGTTTTCAAAGTCAATGTTTTTCTTCAATAGTGGCTTTTTGATACCAAATATTTACAAAATATTTATATAGAGTGTAAACTATGTGTATATTCTCACCATTTCATTACATAAACAATGTATACATCAGCAAATAGTCTGTACAATAAACGATTTTCACCAACGTGTTGAATATTTTCGACTGATTTTTCCAATCTTCCGATGGATGTCACGTCCTAGATCCTGACCTTCAGTAAGGCTCCAACAGGAAATATGTCGTTGAACGTCTAACCTACTAGTGGGCGCCAAATGTAATAGGGTTCTTGGACAGAATAAAAGGATTCGTCAAGTTTAAGATGCTTTATTCATACGACATAAATAAATCAACCCTGAAAGTACACAAATAACAAAACGTAAATACATAGACAGTACAGTGTACAAAGGGATATAACTCTAAATCATAAAACGGAAAGTACATATATAAAATACGATAAACTAGCTCTTTTCTGTAAGAAATATACTATTTAAGTGTATATATTATAATTATATGAATTCAATCAAACTCAATTATAAACCAAGTCAGGATTAATTACTACATATGTCCAATTATATTACGCTACTCATTCATAGATTTATGAATGAACTACAATTTCTTACTATAATGTTTACATGTAATAATTGACATACAGGTAACTACTATTCACAAGACACAAACAATACATATACTGAACTAAAATTAAATAGGCAAACACAGACAATACAGTAAACTAAAAATACATGTAACACTGATCTTACCATGTATATGGTACAAAGGTCTATCTCCGTATTTGGAAACATCACCAGATCAATAGAATATGAAGATATTCTGGTCCTGTTAAAAATACAAATATAACCTACATAAGTCTAATGAACTAACTATATCAGCATAGCATTTATATAAACAATAAGTTTAATGTTCAGCAAACATTACTTTGGACCTTTTATAATAATAAAATAACTGTACCAATACATGTATCATTAATATATCTATGATATATTATTGCTCTGAGTTCATGAAAATACTTCTTTAAAATAAAATATCTATCATCCATGCACAATCATTCTGACTTATTCAAAATACATTTTCTCTCAGATTCAAACTAAAGGAATACTGTGCAAATATTAAAGACTTAGAAATATTAGTAACTGACCTGATTAATATAGAATAAGTGTCCAGAATATTAAACTGTATAACTATTTTAAATATGGCTGCTACATGTAAAGCTTTCTCTCAAGGTATATCAAAAAGAGTGGCAAAAACTATGAACTTAATGACTGTGACCAATAGTAGACAAGATAATATGACACATGACTGACTGACTAATGAACCAGAAAAATAGAGTAGAAATGTACTAAGAAGATATAAGAGAATAGAAGAATTGATGAACTCTTAATAAACATATAATAAAACTACTTATTAATATTAATTATTCTAAAAGAAAATAAATATTAATGCTAAACACTCTACCACACAACCATCAAACTAACTAATTTTTTTTTTATTAATAAATAAGTCTATGTTTCGTTTGTGAAATGAAATAGTTTTTGGGTTTGCTTCAATTGTCTCATTTTGATGGAGTCACATATAATAGTGAAACTTAGTTCTTATGTTTCTGGAGGCGTCGGTGTCGGGTTCGTCGTCAACAGTTTTTAAAGTTTGTGATTAGGTCAGTTTACGGGATCACCTAATGATAAGTAAATAATATTTGTTATGTACTTGTATTGGCATTGGCATCGGCATATCTTGTTTCTATGGATTATGTTTGGTACCTTAATTTCAGTCATGGTACATTGATCCGTGCAAAGTTTTCATAATTTACGGACTGATGCATTCCTTTTTCAGCTTCAACAATTGCAAATAATACATTA
Organism: Mytilus edulis; assembly: GCF_963676685.1. NCBI lineage: Eukaryota > Metazoa > Mollusca > Bivalvia > Mytilida > Mytilidae > Mytilus > Mytilus edulis. The sequence goes on from NC_092344.1 coordinate 12,619,581, forward strand.
ATTGCAAATAGTACTACTTTATAGATTTGATGTTTTGTTTTGTACTAATTGGTGCCGTTTGAACCCTTGTCTGTGTTTTTTTTTTTTGTGTGTCATATCTTAATCTGTTTAGTTTCTGTGTTGTGTTATTTAATGGTCTCTACTGTATCTCGGTAAAAAAGGTAATTTTTCATTTCAATATGCATGCATGCCACTGTCGAGTTTTTCACATTTTAGTGTTTCTGGTTCAGTCAGTTCTTGAGTCTCGATTCGTACACAAGGGCTTCGTTTACCCTTGTACTTCATCGAGTAAGGTTTTATTTTATACGGTCTGTACAGTCAACAACATTTGTTTTTACATCAGTGAATTTGTAATGTTTACTATCATCTTAAAAACAGAACGTATTGGTGTCTTTGTCATGTTTTCTATCAACTACGGCAACTTTATTATTGGCGACTTTGTTACATTTGTTTGTTTGTTTTTATGTTTTAACTGTTGGCAACTGATATTGTATCCTGTTATATATGTTTATACAGTTTTGACTGCCTGGTCCTATTATATTTCCACATTGACAAGCTATCTTCGGTTGGTTTGCCTGCCGACTTTTGTCAATATACATGAACTTCAAACCACTGTCAAACAAGTGGGATGTTTAGCTATCTATAACGCAAGGTTTTAAATAACTATTTTATTCAGAAATAAGCAAAGTCTGGTTGATGAATAAAGGCAACAGTAGTATACCGCTGTTCAAAACTCATAAATCCTTGGACAAAAAACAAAATAAAACTCATAAATCCATGGACAAAAAATAAAAGAAAACTCATAAATCCATGGACAAAAATTAAATAAAACTCATAAATCCATGGACAAAAAACAAAATAAAACTCATAAATCCATGGACAAAAAACAAAATAAAACTCATAAATCCATGGACAAAAAAACAAAATAAAACTCATAAATCCATGGACAAAAAACAAAAAAAACCTCATAAATCCATGGACAAAAAACAAAATAAAACTCATAAATCCATAGACAAAAAACAAAATAAAACTCATAAATCCATGGACAAAAAACAAAAGAAAACTCATAAATCCATGGACAAAAAACAAAAGAAAACTCATAAATCCATGGACAAAAAACAAAATAAAACTCATAAATCCATGGACAAAAAACAAAATAAAACTCATAAATCCATGGACAAAAAACAAAATAAAACTCATAAATCCAAGGACAAAAAAACAAAATAAAACTCATAAATCCATGGACAAAAAACAAAATAAAACTCATAAATCCATGGACAAAAAATAAAATAAACCTCATAAATCCATGGACAAAAAACAAAATAAAACTCATAAATCCATAGACAAAAAACAAAATAAAACTCATAAATCCATGGACAAAAAACAAAATAAAACTCATAAATCCATGGACAAAAAACAAAAGAAAACTCATAAATCCATGGACAAAAAACAAAAGAAAACTCATAAATCCATGGACAAAAAACAAAAGAAAACTCATAAATCCATGGACAAAAAACAAAAGAAAACTCATAAATCCATGGACAAAAAAACAAAATAAAACTCATAAATCCAGGGACAAAAAACAAAATAAAACTCATAAATCCATGGACAAAAAAACAAAATAAAACTCATAAATCCATGGACAAAAAACAAAATAAAACTCATAAATCCATAGACAAAAAACAAAATAAAACTCATAAATCCATGGACAAAAAACAAAATAAAACTTATAAATCCATGGACAAAAAACTAAATAAAACTCATAAATCCATGTACAAAAAACAAAATAAAACTCATAAATCCATGGAAAAAAAAATAAAATAAAACTCATAAATCCATAGACATAAATCCATGGACAAAAAAATAAAATAAAACTCATAAATCCATAGACAAAAAACAAAATAAAACTCATAAATCCATGGACAAAAAACAAAATAAAACTCATAAATCCATGGACAAAAAAACAAAATAAAACTCATAAATCCATGTACAAAAAACAAAATAAAACTCATAAATCCATGCCACGTTGTAATTATCGAACCATAATTTTGCTTTCATACAAATTATTATCTATTCGGACGAAATACATCTTCAAATGTCCCATCTCCTGATTTTCAGGTATGTTGCAAACCAAGGTTGACACTATAATGTTCAATAAAAACCATAGTAAAGGTATGAACACAATATTCAGAAACAATTGCGAATATTGTCAGCAGTAATGAAGTCAAGTGTTACACACAGCAACCTTTTAACTTGAAGAAGTTCATTTTGTTCGCAATAACCAATAGCTGTTCTTCCCGATGCATCTGTTTTATTAATGTAAGCACCTTTCTGTAATAAAAACTGTACAAATGTCAGAATACCTTTTTCATTCATTGTTGACTGACATGTGGTAATAAGTAAAGTAGACTTTGAAGAGTTCTTGAAATTGACATTCCTATATGCCATCATTCGTTCTCGAGCCTGTGCAAAATTACCTTCAATAACTAAATCAAACAACTCCTGAAAATCGTCTTCACATTTCAACGAGACAAATTGACTTTTCTTTAGACATCTTTTTACTTCTTTTACAATTTTGGATATCAGAACCATGATTGTTGTATAAGGCTAACATTATCGCTTCCTTTTTATATACATGAAGATTAAATCACGTGATTTCGCCAAAGGTCAAAATATCTGCCATAAACATAAGGTGTCAATATATTTTTATCTTTTTTAAAAAAATGTTTGGTTGATTTTTGTTTGAGACTCTAGTTTATTTTCGCTTAATAGATTTATTCATATTTAAATATGTTTTTAAATAGTGGAAATAATGGAACACTATTAAACTAACTTGATGCTAAAATTTTCAGCCTTATAAAGCAAATTATCATTATAAATGGATGGGAAATATCTCTTTTCCAAAAGTAACAAATTGCAACATTTGATGTACCTTTCACTGCTGTAAAAATGAAAATACAATGTTATACCATAATTCAATTTTGAGAACTTTATACAAACACATTATCTGTCTTTATGTGCTTTATATTGCCTTTCAAATTTTTGGCCTTTTAACTTTTTTCTTTTTGTTTACTGTTCTAAATCGAACATCATTAATGAGGTTTTTGTAGACAAAACGGGTGTCTTATGTTTAAAGTTTAAAATTATAACCTGGTATCTTTATAAGTTTGATTTTATCATTCTGTTTAACTTTTGTGTCACACTTCATAAATTTGTACGTTGTTCAATGATTTGGTATTGTGTCTAATACATAAGAGTGTTTGATTTCCTTTTAAACTTGCCTTGTAATTGTTTGCAGGGCTACCTTGGTTGTTCATATACAGTTTGGTTGTTTTCAATAAATGTTAAATTCATGGTTTAGCACTGAAAGTATGAAAAAACAACTTAACCTTTCTAAATGTTAATCTCACTTCGAGTACCTAAAAGTAAAGAAGACATTGCACCGTTAAAAGTGTTAACTACTCATGGCTTTGCTTTCCTCCATCATAAAAGTAGTAAGAAAATTTGTAAAGAAAAAAAAGTTCAACATGTCTAAAAAGTAAAATCACAAAAATACTGGACTTAGAGGAAAATCTAATCGGCCAGTCCATAATCACATGGCAAAATCAAATGACAAAACACATAAAAAACGAATGGACAAGAACTGTCATATTCCCTACTTGGTACAGGCATTTTCAAATGTAGAATATGGTGGATTAAACCTGGTTTTATAGCGCTAACCTTCTCACTTTGATGACAGTCTCATCAAGTTCCGTTATATTTACAATGATGTGTGAACTAAAAAGACATAATAAATAAAATAGTCAAAATATAGGATACAGCAGTCACCATTGTGTAACAATTATGAAAGAAACAATTTAACATAACACAAAAACAATTATCTACAAACACATTCATTGATTCGCGTGTCTGATGTCAGAAAATTTTATACGTCAAATATATTTGTCGTTCAATGTGTAAACAAACAATTTTAAAATTTCACATAGGCAATGTTAGCATACAGGGTTAAACAATCAAAAGTATGTAAAAATTAATTTCAAAAATAGACCGAGATTTAAAATAGTACAAAAGTTGTATAGAATTTATAAGAATCCACAAATAGTTCATTCCACTACGCGATTGAATAATTTTGACGTTTGTGGTTCAACGTATTTTGTAATTCATAATAGAAATATATTATAATGACATAAAATAGAACAATATCATAATGACATCAAATAGAACAATATCATACTGACGGGATCTTTTTAAAGTACAGAGTCACGTTATTAGTCCGGCGGCTATAAGCATATTTCAGACGAATTGTGCACATCCTGCTACAAGCATGAAATTTGGCATAGACCTTCCTCAACTATTACTCTTTTATTTCAGATAGAGAGGCATTTGTAAAAAAATGTCTCACTTCCGGTAAAATCCAAAATGGCGGACTTCATACTGAAATCAGCCCAATATCGAAGGCAAATATTTGAAAAGGTGTTATTATCATGCTACTATCATGATAATATTTGGTACAAATCTTTGTTTTGTACTACTTTTGGATATATTATATAGATTAGATGTCTTGAGAAACCCTACTTCCGGTTAAATCCTAAAAAATTAGGGAAGGTAATTGAATTGAATTGAAGGTATTTTTTAGTGTAATTTCACATTTTGATAAGACGTGTCACGGTACTTGTCTATCCCAAATTCGTGTATTTGGTTTTGATGTTATATTTGTTATTCTCGTGGGATTTTGTCTGATGCTTGGTCCGTTTCTGTGTGTGTTACATTTTAGTGTTGTGTCGTTGTTCTCCTCTTATATCTAATGTGTTTCCCTCGGTTTTAGTTTGTTACCCCGATTTTGTTTTTCGTCCGTGGATTTATGAGTTTTGAACAGCGGTATACTACTGTTGCCTTTATTTATAAAAACCAAAGAAATACTAAAAGTCGCATATACAAAACACACCAGCAAAAAAATAAAAGAAATTTGCGGAAGATTTTCAGGAGCTATTTGATTTGGTAAAAGGGTAACTTTGCAGAGGCTCAAGAACAATTGACCACTTACAGTGATATTGAATTTAAGAACTTTGCAAAGTCTACTTTGCTGATGACCGCATGCCAGTCTACTGCAAATAAAAACGAAATTCTTAGATTTGTACAGTTCCTATTTCATAAAGGTGCTTACATCATGACAAAGGATGCGTCGGGAAGATCGGCTATAGACTACTGTGAACAAAATGAACCCTATCAAGAAAAACTGTTGTTGTGTCAACTATGGGCTGCATTATTACGGAAAATGTTTTCATATCTTTCTAAAGTGTACATTTCATCAGTTTGAATCGTAATTAATTCAAGGTCTGAGCAGACATCATACTTGAAAAACAGAATCGAGTTCAGTTTGGATGAATAGCATTTATATCTTAGGGATGATGACAAAGATACACAAATTTGAATTCGTATAAAGGTTAATGTATATAAAGTATGTTAAGACACTCATGTCTCAGTATGTATGGAGTCCAATCTTCATGTTCACTTGTCGGAACAGAATAAAAAGTAAAATTACAAAAATATTGAACTCATAAAAATGACTTAAGAGACCTTTTATATAAAAACAGTGATATCAATAGCTATTTAAATGGAAAAATTGTTTATTATTTTAAATGTTTTACCCGATCGACACGAACAAAAATTTTGAATGTACTTATATGTTAAAATATTTTTAATATTAGAAATGTTTTCAAAAAAATAGTTTCACACAACTGTCATCCATGTTACTTCCGTTAAATCAATTGACCAATTATTCTTTTCACTGTTACACTGCATGTACATGTATACTATATTTTAGTTATATACTTTGTCAGAAATATAGTTTTCAAAAATGCAAATAGACTGCGAAACAAACATCGAAATTATCTTTAGAACACGTTCTTGAATTCGCTAACATAAAAAAAAAATGCCAAAATTGAAAACTTGAATAATCAAAAAACCAAACATTTCTAAAGAAAAAGAATAAACCAATGCGTGATTTCAGAAACACAGATATTGAAATATATAATATCGAAAATTACGAAACAAAAGTTCAAAAACAATTCATATAAGCATACATTTCTTTTAAACTTGGAAAGAACTTTTATGTTCCGGAACGTTAGGACTGTACTACCTCCAGCTAAGTACAAATCCTATACCGTGTATATAGTGTAGCGATAAAAGGCCAGATGAACTTCATCTCAAGACAAATGACTCGGTTAGCTATTGCACAGTTTAGCCACAAGCCCTCAATCAAAAACATTCGTATATGTGTATATTATATATTTTAATTACCATGCTGAATGTACAGCGCCTAAGAGTAATTTTTATTTTTTATATAGGTAGCTCTATAAATTTTCATTATCATTGTATTATTATTATGAAGCACAAGCTCTAAAGTATTGTATCATCTGGGTGATATGATTTTGATATGTTGGGGACCGATGTAATTTTCCTCGTGCGTAACTTATAAGTCTTTTGTATACGAAATGTGTGTCTTGTGTAAAAAAAAAACATAATCTGTGATGTTTATTTTTTGTTTGAATTTGTTTTTCTTTGATAGAAAACGTCACAGTTTATAACATTGTTTTATTGTAGTGGTATTGGAACTAGTTCATTCATTAAAGTGTTCAATTGAAATTTTCTGTTCAATTGTTGTAGTGTAGTGGTATGGGTCTACTACATTTAAGTGTTCAATTTATATTTCCTTTTCAATGGACCCTGGCATTGTTTGCTGTGATATTTTAGTTTTAATCAAAAACAAACACAAAAAAAATTTCGCCTTAAAAGTATGAGAAAAACAACTTAACCTTTCTAAAGGTTGCTAGATTATTAACATTTTGACATTTGATGATGGCACGTGAATCTCACTACGAGAATATAAAAGGGAAGAAGACACTGCATTGTTGATAGTATTAACTCATCATGACTTTGCTTTCCAACATCGTTAATTTAGTTTGATAATATATCAAGAAGAATCAGTTCGACATGTCTAAATGTGAGGAAGATTTTCAGGAGTTATTTGACTTGGTTTTAGAGGGTAATTTTGCAGAGGCTCAAGGAAAATTGATCACTTACAGTGATGTTAATTTTAAGAACTCTGCAAAGTCTACTTTGCTGATGACGGCATGTCAGTCAACTGCAAATAAAAACGAAATTCTTAGATTTGTACACTTTTTATTGCAGAAGGGTGCTTACATCATGACAAAAGATGCGACGGGGAAAACAGCAATAGACTATTGTGAACAAAAAGAACTCTTTCAAGTAAAGGTGTTGTTGTGTCAAACAATGGACTTCATTATTGCCGAAAATATTTTTAAAACGTTCTAGATAAGTGGTTGCTTCTTCAGTATACATTGTAATAAATTCAAGATTTGCAAAAAACATAAGTGTATAAATTAATACTAAAAAAGCAGAGTCAAAGTTCGGAATGGATGAAAGCACTTATATCGATGAGACATTTACAAAGGGACATAACTTTGAACTCGCATAAAGAAAGATGTATGGAAATTATGTTCTCCCATTGTGTATGGAGTCCAATCGTCGTGTGAACTTTCTTGGACTTATCAGAATTAAAAAGACATCAAAGCCAATTCACATTACACAGTAATCTTGATGGCTATTTTTTTTTTAAATGTAGTAACAGTTTATTCTTATAAGTATTATTTAATCGACACGAAAATAACATTTGTATGTTTTTATAATATTGGTAACGTTTTTTAAATAAATAGTTTCATATGTAGCTGTCATATATGTTACGTGTCCCTTATTCCGTGTTTCCATTTGACCAGTGTTCCCTTTATCTGTTGCACTGTATATTGGACACAATATAACTAGGGGCTCCATGAGCCTGTTTCGCCCTCCTGATATTTGTGTTTATAATTGATGCATGAAATAATAAAGATATGAGCCAAAAACTGCATTCTACCCTATGTTCTATTTTTAGCCATGTCAGCCATGTTGGTTGGCAAGCGGGATTATCGGACAATTTTTGAACTAGATACCCTTATGACGATTATGGTCAAATTTGGTTAAATTTGTTTAAATTTGTTTCAGTAGTTTCAGATGAAAACATTTTTATAAAAGATTACAAAAATGTACAAAAAATAACTCCTTGAGGGGTCAATTAACACTATTGGTCATTTGACTTATTTGTAGATATTACTTTTTTAACAGACGAACGACGAACGACGAACAATAAGGGACGAGAATAGCTCATTTATCCTTTTAGGCCAGGTGAGCTTAAAGGAGATTTGCTAACCACAAAGACCAAATAATGATACATAAATTAACAATTATAGCTCAATGTACGGGCTTCAACAATAAGCAAAGCCAATACGCATGGTTTTGACCCGAATTTGTTTAGCAAAATTGGTTTAAAAAAAAACCACTTTTCAACAGCAGTATATACTACTGTTGGCTTAATCTATAATCGTCCGTGTAGTATTTCCGGATTTTTTTTTTTTTTTTTTTTTTTTTTAAACCAATTTTGCTAAACAAATTCGGGTAGTATTTCCGGAATTATCAGGGCCTTAAATGCCGACCGTTATGAAGAGGATAGGTGAGGTGAGGTGAGGTAGTATTTCCGGAATACCATCACCAAATTGTTGGTTGCTTTGTCGGAAGGTACAAACACAATCGATTTGAAAGTACTTGAAGTTTGTTTCTCGTTCTAGAAAAAGGTGTTTTGTGTACATTTTTGTTTATTTCTGAATATTTTCAAATTGTGATATTCCAATATCCACAAATGCACAACATTCATGCATTTGTTTGAATAAGAATCATTTTTTTCCGTTTACAATTATTATTACAATACGATAAAAGAGCGTATTTTGTGATTTAAAGACACTATTTCCTATCTAATTTAGATGGAGGACGATAGTCTGGTCCTTTTTCAAAACGTTTTAAACCTCTCAGCCTTGGACGATATTAAGGACCCCCGTAATAATATGGAATATGGCCATATGGATCATAAATTAATCTAGAATTCGATGATTCCTAGTTTCAAGTTACAGGCATACCCGGTATTATGTTCTACATCGACGTCTGTTGTTACCGACGTATATCTAAAATTAAACTTCTGCTGTCTTTCTTGTATGTATATGAAATAATTGGTGGTTATGTGTTATCAATTATGTGGTTGTATTTGATTGTCTGAGTGTTGGTAAACAATACTTTTGAATTTCTAAGGTTCGAAAGCGATGTATGTCAAATATCTGTCACAATATATATGTTCCTGTGTACTTTAATAAAAAAAAAAAGCTTGTCTTGTTTGTCCCAAAGGTGATATTATCAGTTTTTTTGTTTGGCTTGGCCGATTTTGAGATGACTTGAAATCCTAACCAGCGAGTCTGTCCCAGCCTTTTAGTCTTGCATATGTTTGGTTGATTTTCTTACATGTAAACCGTTCAAATGGATTATGAAATAATTTTGAAAAAAACCCAATCTATGAAAGACGACCGGTCGTTTGACTGAGAACGGATAATCACAATCAAACTTTACAGGAAAGTATTGAACTGTCTAGCGATGAAATGATTAAATTTGTACTGATGTAAACGCACTGCCCCAGATCTGTCGGGTGAGTAACTAAAAATTGCGTAGTACTATCTGTATATGAAAAAAGGCAACAAAAAAGCAACAATTGTATGTATATAAATGTAGACTAAGACGACAGTAGTTTATTTCGTAAATCGATAACAAAACAAAACTTTAGGAAAGCATATTTACTCCAAAAGGAGAAAGATTGGTTGCATCAACAGTCAGCGTTTCCTTTAATGATTGCATTACTTCTCATGCAAATTAACACCATTACACCATTGGGAATAGAGCATAAGCGGTAAAATTATAGATCAGACGACTGTAAGTATATATATACATATATTCTAATACAGGAGCCTGTTGTTCAGTAGTTGTCGTTTGTTGGTGTAGTGTTTAGCTCACCTGGCTCAAAGGGCCAAGTGATCTTTTCTCATCACTTGGCGTCCGGCGTCCGGCTTCCGTCGTCGTTAACGTTTACAGAAATCTTCTCCTCTGAAACAACTGGGCCAAATTAAACCAAACTTGGCCACAATCATCATTTGAGTATCTAGTTCAAAAAACGTGTCCAGTGACCTGGCCAACCAACCAAGATGGCTGTCATGGCTAAAAGTAGAACATAGGGGTAAAATGCAGTTTTTGGCTTATTACTCAAAAACCAAAGCATTTAGAGCAAATTTGAAATGATTAATTTGTTTATCAGGTCAAGATCTATCTGCCCTGAAATTATCAGATGAATCAGACAACCCGTTGTTAGATTGCTGCCCGTGAATTGGTAATTTTAAGGAAATTTTGCTGTTTTTGGTTATTATCTTGAATATTATTATCGATAGAGATAAACTGTAAACAGCAATAATGTACAGCAAAGTAAGACCTAAAAATAAGTCAACATGACCAAAATGGTCAATTGACCCCGAAGGAGTTATTGCCCTTTATAGTCATTTTTTAACAATTTTTATAAAATTTGTAAATTTTCACCAACATTTTCCAATGAAACTACTGGGTAAAGTTCATTATAGATAGAGATAATTGTAAGCAGCAAGAATGTTTAGTAAAGTAAGATATACAAACACATCACCATCACCAAAATACAATTTTGTCATGAATCCATTTGTGTCCTTTGTTTAATATTTACATAGACCAAGATGAGCGACAAAGTCAGGCTCTTAAGAGCCTCTAGTTAGGTGTTTCTCGTTACTCTTTTTTATATAGACTTTACCGTTAGTTATCCATTTTCACTTGTTTTGCAATTGTCAAATTGAACCGTTTATAGATTACTGTTCGGTGCAAGCCAATGCTCGATTTTGAAGGCCGTGCTTTGACCTATACAGTTGTTAACTTTTAATACATTGTGACTTGGGTGGAGTTGTTTCATTGGCACTCATTACATATCTTCTTATTCATGTGGTATCTAAATATCTAGGACCGCAAAAAACATGTCGCTGATGAGTTTAAAGTTATACATAAGGGTCGTAGCGTATAACCAATGTGTGATGCATGTAACCGTAAAAAGTGTCGGTATCAAGTGTTCTCTATTTTAAATTCGTTGGGGCATTTTTGTGTATAATAGAGCACAGCATCAAACACGTATCTAAAAAAATGTGCAATTCATTTCTCTATCAAACTCCATTGACACAGCGCATGGCAGTCATTACACTATCAAACGCAATTAACACTCCGCATGGCAGTCATTGCACTATCAAACTCAATTGACACTCCGCATGGCAGTCATTACACTATCAAACTCAATTGACACTCCGCATGGCAGTCATTTCTCTATCAAACTCAATTGACACTCCGCATGGCAGTCATTACACTACCAAACGCAATTGACACTCCGCATGGCAGTCATTGCACTATCAAACTCAATTGACACTCCGCATGGCAGTCATTTCTCTATCAAACTCAATTGACACTCGCATGGCAGTCAATACACTATCAAACTCAATTGACACTCCACATGGCAGTCGATCATTACACTATCAAACTCAATTGACACTCCGCATGGCAGTCATTACACTATCAAACTCAATTGACACTCCGCATGGCAGTCATTTCTCTATCAAACTCAATTGACACTCCGCATGGCAGTCATTTCTCTATCAAACTCAATTGACACTCCGCATGGCAGTCATTACACTACCAAACGCAATTGACACTCCGCATGGCAGTCATTGCACTATCAAACTCAATTGACACTCCGCATGGCAGTCATTGCACTATCAAACTCAATTGACACTCCGCATGGCAGTCATTACACTATCAAACTCAATTGACACTCCGCATGGCAGTCATTACACTATCAAACTCAATTGACACTCTGCATGGCAGTCATTACACTATCAAACTCAATTGACACTCCGCATTGCAGTCATTGCACTATCAAACTCAATTGACACTCCGCATGGCAGTCATTACACTATCAAACTCAATTGACACTCCGCATGGCAGTCATTACACTATCAAACGTAATTAACACTCTGCATGGCAGTCATTACACTATCAAACTCAATTGACACTCCGCATGGCAGTCATTACACTATCAAACTCAATTGACACTTCGCATGGCAGTCATTACACTATCAAACTCAATTGACACTCCGCATGGCAGTCATTACACTATCAAACTCAATTGACACTCCACATGGCAGTCATTGCACTATCAAACTCAATTGACACTCCGCATGGCAGTCTTTGCACTATCAAACTCAATTGACACTCTGCATGGCAGTCATTACATTATCAAACTCAATTGACACTCCGCATGGCAGTCATTTCTCTATCAAACTCAATTGACACTTTGCATGGCAGTCATTACACTATCAAACTCAATTGACACTCCGCATGGCAGTCATTTCTCTATCAAACTCAATTGACACTCCGCATGGCAGTCATTACACTATCAAACGCAATTAACACTCCGCATGGCAGTCATTACACTATCAAACGCAATTAACATTCCGTATGGCAGTCATTACACTATCAAACTCAATTGACACTCCGCATGGCAGTCATTTCTCTATCAAACGTAATTAACACTCTGCATGGCAGTCATTACACTATCAAACTCAATTGACACTCCGCATGGCAGTCATTGCACTATCAAACTCAATTGACACTCCGCATGGCAGTCATTACACTATCAAACTCAATTGACACTCCGCATGGCAGTCATTACACTATCAAACTTAATTGACACTCCGCATGGCAGTCATTGCACTATCAAACTCAATTGACACTCCGCATGGCAGTCATTGCACTATCAAACTCAATTGACACTCCGCATGGCAGTCATTACATTATCAAACTCAATTGACACTCCGCATGGCAGTCATTTCTCCATCAAACTCAATTGACACTTTGCATGGCAGTCATTACACTATCAAACTCAATTGACACTCCGCATGGCAGTCATTTCTCTATCAAACTCAATTGACACTCCGCATGGCAGTCATTACACTATCAAACGCAATTAACACTCCGCATGGCAGTCATTACACTATCAAACGCAATTAACACTCCGCATGGCAGTCATTACACTATCCGCATGGCAGTCATTACACTAGCAAACTCAATTGACACTCTGCATGGCAGTCATTACACTATCAAACGTAATTAACACTCTGCATGGCAGTCATTACACTATCAAACTCAATTGACACTCCGCATGGCAGTCATTGCACTATCAAACTCAATTGACACTCCGCATGGCAGTCATTACACTATCAAACTCAATTGACACTCCGCATGGCAGTCATTATACTATCAAACTCAATTGACACTCTGCATGGCAGTCATTGCACTATCAAACTCAATTGACACTCCGCATGGCAGTCATTGCACTATCAAACTCAATTGACACTCCTCATGGCAGTCATTTCTCTATCAAACTCAATTGACACTCCGCATGGCAGTCATTACACTATCAAACTCAATTGACACTCCGCATGGCAGTCATTACACTATCAAACTCAATTGACACTCCGCATGGAAGTCATTGCACTATCAAACTCAATTGACACTCCGCATGGCAGTCATTGTGTAAGTGATAAATTTGTCCTGGTAAAATATGTCTGGGCGGACAAACATTACTAGACAGTAGTATAAAAAGTCCATGGTAACAGAATTTACTGGTATATTTAGTCCGATGTTAGTAATATATGTCCCAGACTAATTTTCCTAGGTAATCATGTCCTTTAAAATCATAATAAATTCAATTACATTTAAACCATGGAAATTTAAATGTTATGTTTTACATGTTTTAGTAATGTTTAAGAGTTGCATAGTTATATTTTTGATAAAATTCATGTCCCCAGACTAATTTTCCTAGGAAATCATGTCCATGTCATTCATAGTCCTAAGTTAAAATGTCCATGCCCTTAATTTTTAAAGGTGAATATGAATGTAATATGTTTTAATATTGCTAAAGATTAAACGAAGAAGTTGTGTATCAATCTGTTAAATAAAATATGTCTCCAGACTAATTTTCCTAGGAAATCATGTCCATGTCATTAATAGTTCTAGGTTAAAATGTCAATGCCCTTAATTTTAAAAGGTGAATATAAATGTAATATGTTTTAATATTCATGTTAAAAAGTTGTGTATCAATTTTTTAAATAAAATTTATGTCCCCAGACTAATTTTCCTAGGAATTCATGTCTATGTCATTAGTATTCCTAGGTAAACATGTCCATGTCTTTTATTATAAAAGGAAAATGTTATAAGCAATGGGAACTCAATATTCATGTTTTAGGTTATAAAGGAAATGTCTTTCATTTTAATTGGAAAAAAATAAGGAAATTTTCCAATCTTATCTAACATTTTTTTCATCTATTTTAAATATATTTTATGATATAATAAAACTATAAGAAAAACAAGTCTTGGGACAATTTTTCCTAGGAAAACAAGTGTCAGACATAATTTACTAGCTATGGACTTATTTTCCTAGGAACATTTGTCCTAGCACTTATATTCCTAGTAAAATCATGGACATGGACTTGATTAACAAGGAAAAAAAGTCTGGATGACAAATTTTATTACCGGACCAAATTTACTGTTACAATTGCACTATCATACTCAATTGACACTCCGCATGACAGTCATTTCTCTATCAAACTTAATTGACACTCCGCATGGCAGTCATTCCTCTATCAAACTCAATTGACACTCCGCATGGCAGTCATTACACTATCAAACTCAATTGACACTCCGCATGGCAGTCATTTCTCTATCAAACTAAATTGACACTCCGCATGGCAGTCATTACACTATCAAACTCAATTGACACTCCGCATGGCAGTCATTGCACTATCAAACTCAATTGACACTCCGCATGGCAGTCATTGCACTATCAAACTCAATTGACACTCCGCATGGCAGTCATTACACTATCAAACTCAATTGACACTCCGCATGGCAGTCATTTCTCTATCAAACTCAATTGACACTCCGCATGGCAATCATTACACTATCAAACTCAATTGACACTCCGCATGGCAGTCATTTCTCTATCAAACTCAATTGATACTCCGCATGGCAGTCATTTCTTTATCAAACTCAATTGACACTCCGCATGGCAGTCATTTCTCTATCAAAGACCAAGGGAACTAAATTAGTAAATATCAGTTGTTTCTGTTTATCGGTTTTGTTCGATAAAATTTGCACTTTTCATTATGGTCGTTCGAAGAATTTTTTTTTAACTCAAAGGTCATGACTAAAATGCAATAATTAAAATAAAAAAAAGTCAATTAATATTTAGCATTTGCATTTGCCTTGTTGTAAAATATATATTCGGGTTTGTTCATCAAGTGTCAAACAATAAGTGCAAAAGCTTGGTGTTAATATAGCCAAAAAAGCAGATGCGAATAAAAACTTATTAAGAAACTGAAATTCGAACTTCTTTTGGATTTGAATATTATTTTTACATCTCAATTGCTCGTATATATTTTGATGTTTCTCACTACTATAAATCTTATAAATGCTTGACCTTTAATTTTTTGGCTTTGGGCGTTCCTAATGCATGTAATGGCGATGAATCTAGAAAAAGAGATTAAGAAGCAGCAAATTTTGCAAGTGTTTTCTTTAACAAAAAATACTGAGCACTTGGTCGATACTGCAGCTTGTGGACTATTATTCCGAGAGTATAATCAGCATAGTTTTCAGTACTTTGGTACCAACATGATTTATAACATACCTTTCTTAACTTACCCGTTTATGAAGTCAATAAAACTACGGTTTTAACTCCTTCATTGGTGTGACTTTTATTGCTATATCCATTTTGGCCATATAGCTCGTAGCGTTTTTGTATAAATTCTTTGCTTCTTGGCTTTCAAATATTTAGCTTTAAACTTTCCTGGTGAAGATAAGTGTAGATACCCTCACACTTTTTTAATGGAAAATACAACAAACTATGGCATGGTGCATATCGATAAAAGCGCTTCGAACGCAGCAGCAAATATATTAATTATTATTTTAATTTCTACTTCTTTTCGATTACATGCTCTCATTTTTTTTTTTTTTTGGGATGGTTTTTTTTTTCTTTTCTTTATGCAATGGATTGGTATTGTATATAGTGAAACCTGTGTATGATGTAAAACATATTTTTTTCACAATTTATGTCAAGTAAGAGATAAATTCATAAAAATAAATGAAAAAGAATTAAAATTGCTATATTTTAAATATGTTCATCATTTGATTATATTCCAAAAAGGGTACTAGGAACCCATATTATTTTATTTCACAAGCTAAATAATAAATTTAACAATTCAATCATGTCGTTTTTTTTAAATCTTGAGACAATTGATTCTTTTTATAAATTTTAAATTTATATTTATGTAAATTGCTTCTTGTGATTTCATTTATTGTGGTCAAACAGGTAGATGACAAAAAAAATGATTCTGTATCCAGATTTTCCACATACCTTTTCAGGCTTTTGAAATGTTTGTCTAGTGTGCGAAAAAAAAAATCCTCCCCCCCCCCCCTTTTAAGTCCCTTAGTAAAATGTCTTTCGCGATACAAAATTGATAATTAGCTTTTAATAAATATTAATATGTTTATGGTCTGTCTCCATTGTTATTTCTTTTTATGTTTGCCTTTTACTGGACATTATATTAGTATTATGTTTTGATAATCAACTCAAGCGTAAAGGTAATTATGGCGGGAATTTTCGGAAAAGTGTGTTTTATTAAAAAGGCCAGAGAGTTTGTTCTATTTATAGCTTGTCATGTGACGAAAACTTTAAAAATGGGAGACTATGGAAGTAGATATAACTAATTTACGAATGGACCAAGCAGCAGCAAACGGTAGTGGTTCGGCTAGTGGGAGTCGAGACTCTATTGACTCATCTGATACTTATTCCAAATATGGAATAACAAATATACCGAAGACAACGGTGGTAACACCAATAGGACAGGTGAACTTATCATCACATGCTTGGCGGAACTGCCACTTTCACTTCATCAAATATATCTGATACATCATATTTTTTATTTTATATCCTCACTCAGATTGCCAAAAAAGGTGAAAGGTAGTTCATCATGAAATCCTGGGAATAGTTTAACTAACATGTCAATATATATAATCTGATTGTGTCCTAACATCAACGCGAAACGTATAACATGAGGGTGAAAATTTGTAAGCATGTAAACATAGTTCAGTTAGTTGTCATGTTTAAAAAAGATTTAACATCATGAAATCCTGGGAATAGTTTAACTAACATGTCAATATATATAATCTGATTGTGTCCTAACATCAACGCGAAACGTATAACATGAGGGTGAAAATTTGTAAGCATGTAAACATGAATCCGGGTCCATCCGCCCTGATTTCGGTTCACCCTAGTTACTGTTCGCCCTAGTTCCGTTTCGCCCTGAGACCGTTCGCCCTGATACCTGTTCACCTCGAGTATGTTCGCCCTGATTTTCATTTTTTATTAGAGAGTTGTGTTGTGTGTATTTAATTGAATATGTTGAAGTTATTCTACATTTTCGCCGAATATTTACGATGTTTTATGTTGTCTACAGCCAGCTGCTACTAGGTTATAAGGTCCTGTAAATTTCAGGAATACAAGATATTGTGACTTTAAGGTATTGGGAACTAATAAAGTTATAGTATTTCCCTTTCATGCCTAACAATTTGTACATCAGTGTTTTTACCCATCCAAGCTGACTATTTTATTTGAGAAAAATGTTATTAATCCATCAAAGACAATTCATATACCAATCAGTGATATCAAAGATTTTAAATTATACCTAATCAGCAATCAAAATTCAATCAACACGGTAATTAAAAGTAATTATAAAATAAAGTGTAACAATGCAGCCAAGAATTTTATTTAATTAATATTCTGCATTTAACTTTTAATAGATATACATAAATTTTAATATATATAAATATATATTTCTTTCAAAATAGGGCGAACGAACCCAGGGTGAACGGATTACCAGGGCGAACAAACTCAGTTCGAACAAACCTAGGGCGAACATGTAATCAGGGCGAACGATCCCGATACCTGTAAACATAGTTCAGTTAGTTGTCATGTTTAAAAAAGATTTAACAGTTTAATCATTTTAAGCCAGAACCATGATTACACAAGGACTCACAAGAACTGATTATTGACCCAAGAACCAGAGACATATAATACAATTATTAAAATTGTATTATATGTCTCTGCAAGAACCAATAAATAAAGTTGGGATCGTAGAACTGATTTTTTTTTATATCTGCATTGCCATCCTTCTTCAGTGTTCATTGTGTTTATTTTGAAAATAATGCTACATATTTTGACCATTTTTTAAAAATATCAAGTAGCAGTTTTAATGTATAAATTAGAAAGATAAATGTAGAACTAAATCTTCCCTATATCATGTTTAGAATTGCTAAGAACTCCCAACATTTTGCCCAATGACTTAATATTTTTTTTTCTTCAAAAACCTTATCTGATAAAAGATAAAGAGGAATATAAAGATATCATTGCGCGTAAAAGAAATTACATTTTTTGGTTACAAGTTGCTACACTTTTATTCATTTCTGTATCGTAATAATCAACAGGTCCATACAAGTTAGCCCATCAGAATGTTCTCTCTTCCGCTCTTATTAATCTAAATTGACATTTGTCAGAGGAAACTCAACTATGTTGAATTGGTCAATTTTACAGATTAGAGTAAATTGAATATAATCATAATTATTAAATAAATAAATTAGCTTAATTGTCAATTTATTTTTTTATAGACCAAGACATTTGCTGGACTGAGTGCAAAAGAATGGGTGTTCCTAGCTTTCACCACAGTGAACATACTAGCAGCTATTGGATTGACTGTGTATAGGCTGGTTAAACTAGTGGACGATGGTCAATCTGGTACTCCAGACTTTACATTTATTATTTTACTTCTGCTAAATTCAGGTAAATAAATTTGTATATATGATCAATACATTTTAGGCACTGGCAACGTTAACACTTAATACAAATACCATAAAAATGAAACTTCATGTAACAAAATTATGGTTAGGTATGCTTGTCACTAATATTACACAATTCATGCAAGGTTCAGGAATCTAAGGTTTGTTCTAAAAATATCAATAAGGTCATTTTTAAAGTTATTTATAAAATTGGAGTTATCCTCTTTTGTCCATGATAATTATAGTTGAATCAACTTACATCAATGCTTTATACATACAATGCAATGTTTTATTTTGCTTCCAACTGATGAATTAATTCTAAAATTGGAGTTATCCTCTTTTGTCCATGATAATTATAGTTGAATCAACTTACATCAATGCTTTATACATACAATGCAATGTTTTATTTTGCTTCCAACTGATGAATTAAAGCAATCTTTACCCTTCAGTACTTACAAGTATTTTGATTGTTTATTTCACGGTTCAATGATGTATTTTAGCATTTTGTTTGTTTTATGCCTATCATGGTGTATTACGGGAGAGAGTGTATGAGATGTATGCACTAATGGCAGCTGTTTTGGTAGTAATGGTTTACTGTATTGTGGAATACATATTGAATAATGACAGTAGAACCACATTAAAACTTGTAAGTAATATGATTAAGGACCCATCTCAGGGGTACTACTTGTACAAGTCATCCTTTTTTACCAAAGAAGTAAAAAAAAATATACTTAAAATATAAGTCAATTATAATGTTTAAATAATCTCCCAAAATTTTCTCAAAAATTCATTTGTATAAATTTATAAGTGAATTATTTTTACTATCACACAAAAATTCACAAGTTTGAGATGTAACTACATGCCTTTAATGTTTTTTTTATTAAAGTTTAATTTTTCATCTCATTAATTCAACAAAGAAACTGATTGCACAAAGATCTTAAGTTTTTGCGCAAGGCCTTCAAAACTGCTGCTTTGGAGCTTGTAAAAGAGCAGTGTTCTGAAGATAACAGACATATAGGATTTTCATCGTCCATGAAATCACACTTAAATGTTTAGAAAAGACATCTACAAAGGGCATACAATTTAAAATTTTTATGAAAAGGAGATAAGATGACTTGTATAAGTAAAAATATCTGAATATCTAAGGAACATAACTAAGTCATTTTTTTTTTTACATATACATGTAAATAAAATTCACATGTATAAGTATCCTACAAATTTACTTATATAATTATATTATTTAACTATAGATTTATGTCTTGACAAGATGGGAAACATATCTGATTGGTGTGACAAATCTTGCCATGTAATTAATTGATCATGTAGAATTTCAAGAATTGTAATCATTTGCATTTGAATTTGATTTGTTTTTCTTTGTTAGAGACATAGATAGAATGGCCATCTGCTTACAGGAGTGCAGGAGGTTGGCGATTCAATGTCAAGTCAGGTCAAACCAAAGATTTGAAAATTGGTATTTGCTGCTTCTCTGCTAAGCAGGGGCGGATCCAGCCATTTTAAAAAGGGGGGGTTCCTAACCCAGGACAAAAGGGGGGGGTTCCAATTACATGTCCCCATTCAAATGCATTGATCGTCCAAAAAAAGGGGGGTTCCAACCCCCGGAACCCCCCCCCTCTGGATCCGCGCCTGCAAAGCATGCACCAATGAGGAGTGAGAGCAAAGGCTCTTGACTGACAGTCTGAACAAAGTGTCCAGATAGGGTCACATGTCATCCTACAAATTGTGTTCCCTTAGGAACTAACACATTAAAAATTTATGAAACTGCAGGACTAATTGAGATAATTATTTACTGATTTGTTGCCACTGTGGTAAATATGTCTACAATATGAATTGAAATTCTTATAAGTAGATCTTGCTGTAATATAACTTTTTAGTGCTTATGTGACATATAACAATCACCCATCAAGCAATCCTAGTGTAGAAGACTGGTATTTATTGATTATATAAAAACAAATCAAACAATTAGATAGTTAAACCAAGGATTTGTATAGTAACTCTTACTATACAAATCCTTGGTTAAACAAACAAAGTTTAAACTTTAAAAAAAAAAGTAAAACTCATAGTTATTGACAAAGAGTTGTTACATGTATTTTGTTGTTACCCAACATACATATAAAGTGATGTTTATATTTGTGTTTTAGATTCGTCTAATACTGATCTGTGTTCTAGCGCCACCAAACATTTTATTAGCTTGGTCAGTGGCTAAACATTTTGGGTATCTTCAATTTAGGATTGTTGGGGCTTCAGAATACTTACAATGTAAGTTCCAATTTTTGTTGAATTTATGTGTTTTGAAATAATAGTGTTCGGTTGTATTATAATAATGTCAGATGGGGTTTAATGTCTAAAGCTGACTTTGTAACATGAGGAATATCAATGTTCAAATGCCATTCTTTTAATCACCATTTTAGATTGTTATAATTGGCAACTGGTAATTTTATTGCTTGTACCCTAAAATGAATATAATGATACTTTATATGTTGTCTATGTAGAAATGAGGAGATATGATATGATTGCCAATGAGATAACTTTCCATCAATAGTTAATATCCAAAAAAAATCATAATGCATGTTTATAGAGTGACTTTTTTTTAAAGAGACCATGACAAGGTTTTGATCTAGTCAGTACAAACTACATAGCTTTCATGACTTTATTGGTTAAACTTTAAATATTTAAAGAACAAAATATTAAGGGTATATTTAGCTATATATGCATTACAAAATAATCATCCTTTTTGTAAGTCAAAATAATAATGAAATGCTATTTCAATTTTTTTCTATGGCACCACAGAAAAAAATATAATAGACGTCATAATTATTTGGACTAACTTTTGGCTTTTCAGATCTATATAACCAGGCATCATTATTTTCATGTTTACTAAAGTTTGATGTACAAGTCACAGTAAGTATATAACTTTTTATAGTATATATCTATTCTATTTTATTTAAAGATCAAGGACACCCATTTCCTTGTTTATTTTTCACTGATTTAATGACATTTCCTGTGCTTTTTAAATGTTTGCTCACTTGGACAAAAGAACCATTATAAGATGTTGTGTGTTTTCTTGCTAGGTCATTGGAAATAAATTTGGTGTGAATTCATCTTTCTCAATCAGAATAATACTGTTTATGATCATGAGGAAAGCTGATTTTGTTCTGTTAAGGAGGCTCGCGGTATAAAAATTTCAGAAAAAAATTTAACATTTATTTTTCATTACAAATTTTATTTATTACCGTTAGTAGTTGTGACTTTATCATACGGGATAAAAATCATTAAAAAAATTCAATTCATGTTGGCCCCAGGTGACTTTTAAAATGTAGATATCATTGATATTGCTCCAAATTATCTCCCTTTGGTGCAAAAATGACATTTTTTTGCATTAAAACTGAAATATTTTTTTGAACTCATCGGCGACCTATATTTTTATTGTTGTTTTCGAAGAAGCTGTACATAAACTAAATAATTGTAAAATTTAAGCGATTTCTGTAATTTAGTTATTTTTTTATTTCGATATTACCGCTATTTCTGTTATTAGTTCAACAGAAAAAAGGGACATTAACAAAAATATATGCTTCTTTCGAAGGCAAATTGTGAGCGTAAATGAACGGTGACCCCATTATTTTATTTTATTTTTGGAAAATGACGCAGTCATTGTTCCATAACTGCCGACCTGAACTTCATTACATTTCTCTGCCTACCGCGCTTGGTTTCGTATTTCCTATTTTCCATACAAACTGGAATCTGCTTGTGTTATCATTGTGCATCATTGTGTAGTATTAAATCAGCCAGGACCCAGTTTACACTGGTTTTTCCACTACACTCGAACAAAGGGTGCTATAAACAGTTTCGTACTAATCAAAGAGCTGAAAGCTCTGAAGAAAAATGACGCCACTGTCTCTAATATTGGGATAGTTTTTATGCAAGTCTTGATTTTCACATACCGTAATTAGTTTAACAATGCAACATGTCTCGTAAGCATATAATTGATATTCGTATATGAGTGTGTGTGAAGTGAAGGTGCCAACTGGCTGGTTTTTTTTTAAAGACAAATGAATAGGTCAAGACTACCTGAATTGTACAAATAAATACTGTAGAAAGGCTTCTATATTTCTCACTGGTACATAGGCTGAATCCGGGTCCGTTCGTGCCCATTCACGTTTGCGCCAACTCATGTTCGCCCCCTTTCACTTTCACACCCTACATGTTCGCAACTAATCTTAATTGGTTTTGTGTTTAATAACTCTGTAAGCAAGTGTTTTCTTATAAGTATAATTGTTGTCATTGTCTCAAAATAAAGTGAGACAGCATTTTTTTTTTGTGTTGAATAAATCTTAATCATGTTTTGGATAGCGTATTGTTAAAGATAATAATAATCCTTTCTAAATAAAGTGGTATTTTGTCAACGTTTTATTTAGCGTTGAATAACTCTTAATCATGTTTTGGTTATTGTATTGCTATACTTTGTTTCATTGACCTCTTACATAATGAAGTGAGATTCTGACTAATTTTTTTTCTGTGTGTTGAATAAATTTTATCATGTTTTGGTTATAATAGTGGATTGCTATATTTTGGTTCCTATATTTTATTGTTTCGTTGTTTCAGATCAAAGGGCTTAAAAACAATTATCTTTTGTGTTTTTCCTTTAAAATCTTCAATGTTTTACTCATACCAAGCTATAAATACATTCAGTATTTACACCAAAGCAATTTAAAACAACAATCATGATTTTCCAATTATTCAACTTGAATTTGAATTAAAATTGGGCGCGAATGAGTAGAGTGCGAACAGACCTTGGGTGTGAACGTGTGAGGTGCGAAAGTGTATTGGGCGCAAACAGACCTGATACCACATAGTCTGAACCCCCTTCTCCCACAAAATATGAAGTAAATTAAAAACAAATTGTTCAGAGAACAATTGAAGTCTTTCCACTAGAAAAGATCTATTTTTATATTGAAATATGAAAAATCAGTTTAAAATGTTAGTTCCTATGGCTTTATGACGTCCTATTAACCTATGACCTTGACCTCAATTTCAAGGTCACAAACCATGGACCTTGAATCAAAATATCCTAGGTCTTTAATATGTTTGGTTAATGAGTACTACCACTTGACGCGTAATTTTAAATGTAAGATGGACAAAAACTCCCTTTTATTGTATGCGCAGCCTTTCAACCAAAATATACAAGTAAGGACATGTCGCAACTAATAATTTATGAAAAATTATTTGTCAAAATGTCATACAGTATTTGAAAAGAAGTGAAAATAAGCCAAAATCAAAATTTATAATATGACCTTGACCTTTGACATTGACCTCATTTTCATTTTTAGTACCAATGACCTCATGAAGACCCTAGGTCTCTATCAGTTATGGTTTACCAGTTGAAAATGCATATCGCTTGAATCAAATGAAAAAGGGGGAATAACTCTCATATGGAGTCCCCAGAGCTAGGGTTCAAACGAATATTCTTATCCTAAATATGTAACGAGCAATTTGGTAAAATAAAATCTTTTACGGTTACGAAGGAGAGGTGGCCACAAGAAAAACAGTGTTTGGGGAGATAACTCTTACAACGTAATGTATTTTGTTATAATTAAATTTGATATATGTTTCATTATAATACTTTATTCTGATTGGCTAACTGCACATCACATGTTATTCCTCAAGCAATTGCATCACTCAATAAAACTTTTCATTCATGATAACACGTGGTCCCACAATAAAGTGCACAGATGAATTGAATAAAAAAGTTATAAAATTCCAGTTTTCATGATCCTAGCTAAAAAAAGTAATTATAAGTATTGAATGTTTCTTTTTGTAACCTCATAGGGTTGCAAAAGCGTTGACCGTGTGCACATTTTTAGAATGAAGCGCTTACGCTTACGCGCTTCATACAAAAAGTACTTCGGTCAAGGCTTTTACACCTCAATGAATTTACAAAAAAAAAGCATTCAATACTTAAATGCAGTTGTAAATTTTTAAAGCAAAAAGAGTTAATACTAACTTTCACTTTTTTGGATGTTCATGTACATTTTGTATGTATTTATTTTTCTCAACTACATGAATTTTTTGGTGTATTTTTAATGATATATATGAGTAGTCCAAATAATTATTACGTCTGGCAAGGCTTTTTAAATTTTATTCTGGGACACCTTCCTATGACCACAAGGCTATGTTAATTTTTTTCTGGGACGCCTTCTTACGAACGTCTTAGGAAGGCGTCCCAGAAAAAAATAAAATAGCCTTGTCAGACGTCATTATTATTTGGACTAATACATGAGATATTGGATATTTTTATGCATTATTTAACCAGTTGAGTCTTTTACAGGATTGTTTGTTTAATGCTGTTTAAACATTACTGAAAAAAAAAACACCTTAAATTTGCTAATTATTTGGCATGAAAGTTTGATTTATTGAAAGGGACTCATAGTTTTCCATTTAATTTTAATAATTGTCTAATGGTTAAAACAATAGCTTCGTTGTTTACTTTTATACACAACAACATATTCACTTTGGTTTCGTTGTTTACCTAATATTCACTATGTACTTGGTAACAGTTATTAATTAATTGAATAGAAAATATTATAATAAATATTAATGGAAGCCGAATTGACGTCAAATAGGTGCCGATTTGACTAGATGCCAATTTAACCAGGTGCCGACTTGACTTGTACGTTTCAATTCCTCTGCGATCGTTTGCGGTATTTTCTTGAGAAAACCTATTTTCCATCATCAAAGAGAAGAAGAAACTGCTTGAAATGATTCCCGAACGCTTCGTGATTGTTAAAATAAGTTTAATTCACTCAAAAAACAATTTTAAAACTTGCGATGTTTAAACAGGAAGTTTCAAAAGCACGTGTAAAAGAAGAAATTAACCGGTGAGAGTGGAAATCCGTACATAACATATATCACTATAGTACGACTTTTAAAGCAAAACAGTTTCATCCTTTTGTAAAACAGTCTTTAATATACCTATCACATTAATGTTTGAAGGGTCTTAAGCTTATTCAAACCATATAAGTCGGTATGAAACACCAAAACGGAATGATAATAACCGATTACGTTTTGTATTTACAAAATTCTGGACTGGTTCCTGTCAAACTACAACACTTTGTTCGACTGTAGTGGAATACAAACAGAAACCAGTTAGTTTGTAAACTGGTTCCTGGCTGATTACTACACAATGCTCATGCATATTAATGATAACACAAGCACATTCCAGTTTGTATTGAAATTAGTAAATACGAAACCAAGCGCGGTAGGCAGAGAAATCAGGTCGGCAGTTATGGAACAATGACTGCGTCATTTTCCAAAAACTAGGGGTATTTCCCCAGTGAGATTTACATACTGATGGAATTCCCTGCTATTTATATACCACTAAATGAAAAAGTTGATTGTTTTTTATGTTCAATGTGAAAAACATATATTGAAGTTCAATTAAAATGCCACTTTTGTCAAGATTTAAAAAAAAAAAAATGTTTTTGTGACTTCCTACTATATGGGAGGCAACTCCATAAACAGCTGATTTTCACCTGTTGCAAAAAGCACTTTGATTTGTCAGGTAAGATAGCTCCTTTCGGAGCAGGCGAACGTAGGCTGAAACTACATTTTCTTAAATCAGCCGGATAAGCTCTTCGAAATACATATTATAAGAAATCTCAAATATATGCACAGGTTACTGATCCGTGTGTCCAAAGGTGGTCTGTTTTTAAGTTTTTTTAGGGGGAAAATGCCTAATTTCCAGCTGATAACTTGTACCAATTTGCATGTTTAAACAAGAGATGTTGGATTTTTTTTTATTTAATCAGAAAGTTCATAGAATTATCTTTCCATTGATGTATAGATATCTATATAACTATGAATATCTGACTTCTGCATGATGGGTCCACTATTACATGCCCTGTTACAGAATGACGTCACGTAAAAAACTGTTGATTGCACCCAAAGTGTTGTAGTTTGACGGGAACCAGTTTTAGAATTTGTAAACTACAAAACGTAATCGGTTATTGTTCATTCCGTTTTGGTGTTTCATACCGACTTATATGGTTTGAATAAGCTTAAGACCCTTCAAACATTAATGTGATAGGTATATTAAAGATTGTTTTACAAAAGGATTGAACTGTTTTACTTTCAAAGTCGTACTATAGGGATATCTGTCATATACGGATTTCCACTCTCACCGGTTAATTTCTTCTTTTACACGTGCTTTGGAAACTTCCTGTTTTAAAATTGTTTTTGAGTGAATTAAACTTATTTTAACAATCATGAAGCGTTCCAGAATCATTTTAAAGCAGTTTCTTCTTCTCTATGATGATGGAAAATAGGTTTTCTCAAGAAAATACCGCAAACGATCGCAGAGGAATTGAAACGTACAAGTCAAGTCGGCACCTGGTTAAATTGGCATCTAGTCAAATCGGCACCTATTCGACGTCAATTCGGCATCCAATAATATTTGTTATAATATTTTCTATTCAACTAATTAATTACTGTTACCAAGTACATAGTGAATATGTTGTTGTGTATTTTGGTAAACCACGAAACGAAAGTGAATATGTAGTGTATAAAGGTAAACAACGAAGCCCTTACCAAAGCTGTTGTTTTAACAATTAGACAATTTGTGTAATTGTAAAAACAAGTCAATTATTAAAATAAAATGGAAATCTATGAGTCCCTTTCAATAAATCAAACTTTCATGCCAAATAATTAGCAAATTTAAGGTGTTTGTTTTTCAGTAAAGTTTAAACTGCATTAAACCAACAATCCTGTAAAATGCTCAACTGGTTAAAATAATGCAGAAAAATACACAATATCTCATGTATTAGTCCAAATAATTATGACGTCTGGCAAGGCTATTTTATTATTTTTCTGGGACGCCTTCCTACGACGTTCGTAGGAAGGCGTCCCAGAAAAAAAATTAATATAGCCTTGCGGTCATAGGAAGGTGTTCCAGAATAAAATTAAAAAAGCCTTGCCAGACGTAATAATTATTTGGACTACTCATATATATATATATATCATTAAAAATACACCAAAAAAGTCATTAGTTGAGAAAAATAAATATATACAAAATGTACATGAACACCCAAAAATGTGAAAGTTAGTATTTAACTCTTTTTGCTTAAATACTGAAAAAAATTCTGGCAACCCCTTTCTTATTTTTACCCTATTGCTTAAAATACTGTTAAAAATATATATTTAACATGGGTGACGAATTGACTATATCAGGTGTCGATTTTAACCAGGTGCTGATTTGTCCAGGTGCCAATTTAACTAGGTGCCAGTTCGACTAGAATTCTTTGACAAATGTTTGAAACTATCTGAGTTTCATTAGACCTTTGATAGCAGTAACAAAAAGATTCTTTACTTAATATTTTGTGGGAGAAGGGGGTTCAGACTGTGTGGTATCAGGTCTGTTTGTGCCCAATACATTTTCGCACCCTACACGTTCGCACATTCACACTCCACTCATTCGCGCCCAATTTTAATTCAAATTCAAGTTGAATAATTGGAAAATCATGGTTGTTGTTTTAAATTGCTTTGGTGTAAATACTGAATGTATTTATAGCTTGGTATGAGTAAAACATTGAAGATTTTAAAGGAAAAAACACAAAAGATAATTGTTTTTAACAGCTTGATCTGAAACAACGAAACAATAAAACATAGAAACCAAAATATAGCAATCCACTAATATAACCAAAACATGATAAAATTTATTCAACACGCAGAAACAAACATAGTCAGAATCTCACTTCATTTTGAAACAAGTCAATGAAACAAGTTATAGCAATACACTAACCAAAACATGATTAAGAGTTATTCAACACAAAATAAAACGTTGACAAAATACCACTTTATTTAGAAAGGATTATTATTATTTTTAGCAATACCTTATCCAAAACATGATAAAGATTTATTCAACACAAAAAAAAAAAATGCTGTCTCACTTTATTTTGAGACAATGACAACAATTATACTTATAAGAAAACACTTGCTTACAGAGTTATTAAACACAAAACCACTTAAGATTGGGTGCGAACATGTAGGGTGTGAAAGTGAAAGGGGTGAAAATGAGTGGGCGCAAACGTGAATGGAAGCGAACGGACCCAGATTCAGACTATGTACCAGTGAGAAATATACAAGCCTTTCTACGGTATTTATTTGTACAATTCAGCTAGTCTTGACCTATTCATTTGTCTTAAAAAACCAGCCAGTTGTCACCTTCACTTCACACACACACACACACATATACGAATATCAATTATATGCTCACGATACATGTTGCATTGTTAAACTAATTACGGTATGTGAAAATCAAGACTTGCATAAAAACTATCCCAAAATTAGAGACAGTGGCGTCATTTTTCTTCAGAGCTTTCAGCTCTTTGATTCTATTAGGTATAAGCTAAAGTTCATTTATAGAAAAATTTAGAGAAAGCTATATTAAATAAAAAATTTGATTTAGTAAAGCAGCCTCATCAAAAGTTAGAAAATTCATCTCTTGAATATCACTTTTAAAGTTTGTATTTGAACTTTCCATTTCTCACTAAAGGTTTGCTTTGATTTGGAATGTTTTTTTAAGGCTAAAATATTGCTTATATTCTTGGAATTTTTTAATGACATGTTATGACCACTCTAAACCACCATTATGGTGCCTATAAAATCTTAATATCAACCAAACAACCTTAATTTGTCAACCAAAGTACATATTTAACTATTAGATCAAGCGAAGTCTTGAATGAACCAGCACAATTGCTGCATGGTTGCCATAAATGGAAACTAGAAGACCAAAACAAATTGAAAAAAAACAAATGGTATTTTATCTTTAATAATTAATGCTAATTGCTATACAAAACCACCATGGCTATGTTGAGGCACTGGAAACAAAGAATTGACATCTACAATGTAATCAATGAGCAGTTTTACAGTGAAAACAAAGTATTGACATCTACAATGTAATCAATGAGCAGTTTTACAGTGAAAACAAAGTATTGACATCTACAATGTAATCAATGAGCAGTTTTACAGTGAAAACAAAGTATTGACATCTACAATGTAATCAATGAGCAGTTTTACAGTGAAAACAAAGTATTATTGAATGATATGTTTAGTTTAAGTTCTAAATTTAGTTTTACATTGAGATTATTTAATGTATTTTAGGCCAGCATTGTAGTACTTATTTTAAGAAATGGGACCAAAGTCAAATTGCTGGAAGAGATAATCTTAGGAGTTGGTATTCCATATGCTTTGGGATGGAATATTCTGGGATGGTTTGTTGTAAGTATTGTGTAGTAAAAAAAAACAATGATTCTATTACTATACAAAGAAGTGGCCAGAAATCTGCTCTATTTTGATTTTTATGTAAGTCATGTCAGTTCAGTAATTTTGAATCTAAAGTTTATTATTTCTAATACATAAAAATAATAATTGGAATTGCAAACAATATTCAACATTACAAACAAAACAAACCAATATGCAATATCTGACTGATATTATTCTGCGAAAATAGACATATATATAAAAGATACAACAGTACACAACATATGGGCCATACAAAAATAGACATATATATATATAAAGATACAACAATAAGCAACATATGGGCCATACAAAAAAAACTCAAATTGAGAAAAGCTTGTCATCCCAAAGTTGGAAGTTGCATTGAAGTAAATTCAAGTACTAAATACTTTTGTGACATGTTAAATGTTTTTAGAGTTTTGTGTTGCAGAATATTTTCTTTGAGTAAATCATAACGGTAACAAAATCTTGTTACCGCCACCAATATCACTACACAACTACTTGTTATTTCTTCCAACCTTCAAAAGCATGTCAAATTTAAAAGGATTATTTTTACTGTGTTCACTTTCATAAACAACTATTTTGTTTGGAAACAGTGTTTTATTTGTTAATTATTTTATTATTGGTTTTTATACTGCACTCGTTCTATTTGAGCAGTCAAAATGCGTTGACTGTATATTTCTATGCCATATACAGTCACTGACCTGATATCACTTTTCCTCATGAATATTTAAATAGAAATTGTCGAAATTTTATTTAATTATTCATACGACCTCTTCAACCTGTTCTTGTTTCCAATGTAAACAACGATGCGTTTAACGACTGAAACTTGTTTCTTTTGCAATTTTTGGGAAAACATATTTCACTTGTTAATATTTTTTTGTTTGCAACCTATAAATCATTATGTTTTATGTTTATTGTTGATATTTTAGTCTGCAACGAATTTGTTAATCATTGCGGTAATGATGTACATTTCATCGTGTTTTATATTTCTCCGTCTGTGTGATATGAGGCCTTTTTAAAGGGGGATTTTTCCCAATATTTAAATCAAATAAATAACATTAACACATAAAACAACAATCGAAAATGTTTTTTTAGATTGCAGTATAAAGACAATAATAGTGCATTGACTTGACATATCAACAATATAAGAATTCGGCCCGAAACGGGGAAAATGCTTGGCACAGCCTCGCATTTCCCGTTTCTAAGCCTCATCCTTATATCGTTGATATGTCAAGTCAAAGCACTATTATTTTCTATATATCATGACTACCGGTATAGTAAAATATAATAATGACAATAATTAATTTCTTTACAGTTGAGAAAAGAGTTATCAAAGGGTGCAATAGTATTCGCTATATTTGGATTAGCCAAGCCAACATATTATATCTACAAGATTGTTGAGGTGAGTGTTGTTGTAAAATGTTTTAAACCAATATTTTCTATTTGAGATGAAATATTCATTAAGAATAAATTTCAGTTAACAGTTGATATAAATAAGATGTGGTATGAGTGCCAATAAGACAACTTCCCATCTAAGTCACAAAGTAAAAATCAATTATAGGTCAATGTTATGTCTGGATCCAATTTTTTGTAAACTATTTTTCCTCAGATAACATTTAGATAATGGAAAACTAGAGTATATTCCATCCATATTGACTCAACTAATAAAAAAAGAATTAGAAATAGTGGAAAAAGGTTAAATCAGATGTCAAATCAAGAAAATTCCAAATATTGGTAGAGTTATTGCCCTTTCACTAGACTGTGGCTCTTAATATGTCAGGAAGCATAAACAGTTTTTTTTTGTAGTTAAAAGATAGTTTATTATCATTAAACTTGAATAATTTGTTTTTTACAGGAATATATGGACATACATGATACTATCAAAGAATTAGGAGACACAATAGTCTATTCAACAATAGCAGCTGGTAATTTTATTTTTTTTTAATTTTAATTTGAATTAATGTATTTTTTCTTTGAATGGAATGGAATGAAATCTTTTTTCTTTGATTGGAATGGAATGAAATCTTTTTTCTTTGAATGGAATGGAATGAAATCCTAAAGAAACTGCTGCATTTTATGTGTAAAGGGGTGTTATGAATATAAAAATAAGGAGATGTGGTATGATTGCCAATGAGACAACTATCCACCAAAGTTTAAATGAAGTGGATGTTAACAATTATAGGCAACAGTAGGGCCTTCAACAATGACAAAAGCCCATATTATATAGTCAGCTATAAATGGCTCAGACATGATAAAAAGCAAAATACAAAAGTTATTATATGCCACAGAAACTCCCTATTGGATGAGAAATTTGGAGTTTCAGCAATTAAACCTAAAAAAAATAAGATAGAACAGTGATTCATATTGCCATACAAAAGCATTTTGTGGTTTAATTGGTGAAGCTGAACTTGTTCCAGATGAATGATTACACTTCTATGTAAGTACTGATGTTTAGTACACCATAATCTTCTGTCAATGTGATTTAACAATTTCTGCTGGAGGAATTGGACTTTGACTATCCTTGGTGCTATGCAACATACTGACTAATTTCGACTGTATTCCTCAGTACAAATTTGCAATGGTGTTGCAATCTTGTTCCCTGAGAATATTATTTTAATGAAGCCATTTCTTGTTTAGACCAATTAGATTTGTGTAGACTTCTCCAATCATTACAGAGGGTGAATATGATTATGCATGAGAGAGTTTATAGTAACTTGGTTGAGTGATTAAAGGTAAAGGTAGTAGTTTTTTTCTGACAAGAAAACAAGCATTTGAATTCATAGATACACAGAAAAAGTATAAACAATTAATTTGAAACACTTTGAAAATCAAAATATGTACAATGTTATTTTTTGTAGCACTGCTTGCAATATTTGTATGGATTGTATTGATGGTTGAGCTGTACAAGGTGTATAGAAACTTTGGTAAAGGCTTGAAAGAAAGAGGTAATGTTTGTTATGGGTTTTCACATGGCCTGAGCCATAATATTTGTCAATTTTATCCAGCTAATGCTGAGGATCAAATTTGAATATAAGGACCCCGGCCATATGAAATTGACAACAAATATATGTCTTGTATGAATTATCTGACTGAAAACAAATGCTATGGTGTGCATGAATTATTTTGATTCTTATGAAAACAAGACAATGTAATTAAAACATTATGCTTTATTATAATTAAATTTTCTTGAAACTACTATGATCCCATGTATGTGTATCACTCATGACTGATCATATCCAAAATCCACATAGTGTCTTTACGTAGGTTACGATATATTCGGATTTATGTGAGGGAGTGTAAATGAAGAGCCAAACATATATAAATGTTTGAGTGCACTTAATAAAGATGTATCTAAAAAACACTGAAAAAAATTATTTATAAAATTGATAATATTTTTTACTAAGAAAAGCTCAGGAATTGCTGCAATTTTATTTTGTACTCGACTTTAACTTGTCAAAATATTTTCTCATTTTAGCATATGATGTTTTAGCAACAGAGCGTACAAGTTTGATCACAGGAAGAAGGATAAGAAGATAGACTGCACAGGAAGAAGGATAAGAAGATAGACTGCATTTTGGGACAGCTTTTCTTCTCTCTATATATATCGGTAGAAATGAAAGAAAGGACATTTTGTATGAATCTTTTTTATACTGTGTAGAGCCTGTGTTCTTTATAGTATGTGCCATATAGTCAGATTGTATAACTCTAACAACTATGTTAACCATATATGATAATCCTTGCAACTTTACCTCACAGCAAAAATTCTCATGTCCACATAGTTTCATTGCTTTCTGTTTTAATAGTTTCAGCTATATGATACTCAATATGTTCAAGTTTAAAATTTATATTTAAATTATATATTAGTATAGTGAGTTTTATCCATGATGAATTACAAATTGCAGATTTCATGCATGAAAATGTCAGTGAAACACGAAATCTGGTATTTTGTGACTTTTAATTTCTTTTTGTAATACAAAGAATTATTAAATTTAATACTTTATTGGACCACCAAATCAGGAGTAAAGAATTTGATACAGTATCTCACAAAAATATTTAGTTGAGAATTTATTCTGGTAAATGGGAGACAATCCAATTTAAATCATGACCCATTGGCTATTTCAAATGTTCCATACATATAAAACATACTATACACTGTGAATGTTGAAAGCCCTCTGGTTACAAAAGATGGTTTACTTTTAAACTTTGGTTGATAGTTGTCTCATTGGCTAGCATACCACATCTCTTATATTTATATGAGTATTTTGTATAAGTTCTGTTTTATATATGAAATTCTTTTAAAAGACCATATACCAATGTATAAACTGCAATTACACAACACGTTACAAACTATGATGTTATTTTGTGATTTCAAGGGAACATGTTAACTAATGCAATTAAATTATCATGACTGTTATATAAATAATGTATTGTCAATTTTATCTAATAGACTTTTTACAAATGTCATGTATTATCTTAAAATTTTCTATCCATATCCATGTTGGCAAGCAGGGTGATTTATAAGGTTACAGTTGCTATCTCTGAAATTTTATCACATTATATAGAAATAAATATCATAATTGTTTTGATAGCACTTCATGTGTATTTATACATTATAATATATTTGCTTTATACATGCATTAAGGATCTTTGCAAGCAATATTGAATAAGAATTGTAAATTTTGCTTGTTAAGAATGAAAATCATGTATCACATATTAATGATATGATTTTTGCAGTAAGAGATTTTACTTTAAATTCGTATTTTTAAAACTTTTACTAGCAGTAGATATGTATAAGTATTATTTATATCTACAAATATGTAAATAGAAAAAAATTGAAAAAATAAAACCAAAAATTAGATGGTTGACAAATAGTAAATTTCTATGAACGTTTTTATTGAAATCTAGTCTTGTTGGTGTGAGGATTCTTTGATTAACAAACAGTTATTGAGTATAACACACTCTGAATTCATGGCATTGTATTCTTCTTACTCACTACTTTTTTTGTGTTATTTTAACTTATTTAATTCAGCATTACTGATTACAGACAGAAGGGCGTCTGGTGTACAAAATTTTAATCCTGGTATCTATGATCAGTTTATCTGACCAGTCGTGTATGGTTTTCAATGCCAAAGTTGAGAATTCTGACTTGATTGTTTACATTATCTGTTGATTACTGTAATATGTGAAGGCAAGTGCATCCCAATGAAAACCTGTTTTCATAGATTATGAATTAACTATAATATCATGGGTATATAAAAAGCCTTGACTGTATGTGCGGCAAATAAAAAAAAATAGACTGTTTATGCATAATGTTTACAATAATCGTGCAATTTTTGTTTTAAATAAATTACTATTACTATTATAATGATACTTTTTAATAAGATAACCTTCTGGACTAAAGTTTAGTTTGAAGAGAATTTATCAAGTTTTTAACGCAGATTAGCATTTACTTAATTAATATTAATAATATATTTGTTTTTAATTTGTATTTATTTATTTATTGATTGATTGGTATATTACAAATATGTTAGAAATCATTCTGTAATAATTTCATTTTTGTCAACAACTTGTTTTTAGAAAATTCTCTGATATGTTTTATATTATAATTTTTTAAAACACAAATCTACAGCAAATACCACAAATGTGTTACTACTGCATATCCTGATTGATTTATTTTACAGGGATGAAAATATTGTTATTTTATCCCTAATTGGTTTTTTTAATAAAATGCTTTCAACCCAAGATTCTAAGGATATTCTCTTATAGTAAAGCTATCCTAGTTTGTGTTGTCTTGCTTTATAGCCAGCAATTATTTATTTTAATTGAAAATTCTGCTATTGAATACTACATAGTTTTTTATTATTAAAGTATTTTAAAAAAAAATGTACTTACCATATTGTTAGCATAATATACAGTAAGGAAATAGTATTTGTAATAGTTGATAGTTTGTGTTTTCAATGTGATAATACATATCTCTTCTGTATATAAATGGCATAATTGAAACCTATAGAAATTCTTACTTGGTAGGCTTAAGTATTACAACTGTTGTAGATATTTTCTTTCATGTTTTTTTCTTTTAATTGCTTGTTTGAGTTCCTTATTTTTCTTTAGTTTTCTAAAACATTAAAAATGAAGGTATTCTAAGCCTTAACTGTGACAATCAAATATGATATTTGAGAAAAACATAAAAAAATGTAGACAAAATTGGAAGTTTTATTTATTTAATAGAATAGACCAATGGTTGAATTTGTTTTCTTTGAAATATTTATTTGTATATTTTGATGAATTGTTATTAAATTTGTCCATGTCTTCTACATTTTATTTTTAAATATTTGAATTCTTTCACAGTCAGTGTCCTTGTCAATAAAGACAAAGTCTCAGGGCACAGTCATTGGGGTATATTTGTCTAGGACTTTTGTTCCATTTTGGAATATAGGAGCAATAAGTTATATAATTGGCTATTAACCAATCATTAAGCAAAAATCATGCTCCTTAATCATGTTAATATAATAATATAATTTTGAAGTATCACTGCGGTCATCTTTTACAGGTCTTAGTGACTGAGGGATCAAAATGGTTGTTCTACAACTACCTGTACAGCTTTCATTAGCAAATAAGATATAATGAAATACTTATGTAATTTTTGAAGATTATTTTGACTTAGAAATCAAGTAGATCTATTAGTATGTAATAGAATTGGGTTTTTTAAAGATACAATGCTGCATATTAAAATCACTTCATTGCTTTCATAAGGAGTGCAAATCATCTTTACTTGAATGATTTTGTACAACACCAGTCTTGAAAAGCTATATAAGGTATTATAATCATGTAACCAAAATTTTTTCAGTCTTGATTCTATTATTCAGTTCTTCATTAGAGTTGGCAGCTGAGCCATCATAAGCATGAAATGATAGTTAAACTCTATCAGTGTATATCTGTTGATGGATAGTTTGAAAGAATTTCTAATATGCTTAACATATCCTTTGAAATTTGAATTAAGACATTTGATGTTATAAGACATACAAAATAGTTTTCGAAAGTATCACAAAATAATAGAATTCATCTACTTGAATTTTTTTGGGAAAAACTAGCCTAGTCATTATAATGATGACATCCTCTGTTGTGATAATAATGCACTTTGGCTATGTTTTGATTTCTAAAACCTGTGAAAAAACAATCATTAGAAAATAAATAATGTTATGTTTAAGTTCTGCTTTTGATGCACAGAAATTCTTATTATATATTGTATTTTAAAGGCTTTATATTTTTGCAATAAAATACATTTAAAAAATAACTGTCACAATTTTATTTGAAGCATGTAGAAAGAAGCTCATTTCACGATTTTCCTTTGTTAATGGAGGTTTCCTTACAATTTTTGTATAGAAAAATCTGGTTTTATTTTGGGGTAGTATGGTAAGTTCAGGTCCCAACGATGTCCGGACTATCAGACCCGACTATAATATGAATTCAAGTTCCATTTGTGACGATATTCATGTTAAAATGAGATGATACTATCCAAAGGACAAAGTTGTGAGCAGCTACAGGTCACCATATTCAGACATTGCCTTTAAAGAGTCAAACCCATACCTTATATTCAATGAAAAGAGTTATAAGAAGGCTTAGAGTTACAAAATAAATGTGAAACAATCATTTCAATTGTTAGTATACAGTAAACATGAGTTTCATCAGAATATAATGCAGAACAGATGATAAACAATAATCATTAATAATGCTAATCTAACTATAGTAAGCATTGGTCGACCGTTATTGAATATCCGTTTCCTAGATGATGACATCTGGTTTCAATTATAATAACTACACTCCAGTCCCCCTTTCCCCAAATGTGACCTACCAAACTAGACTTATTACCAGGTTTGTAGTAACATTGGCTGCACGACAGATGACACACGTGTAGCAGAATCTTTCCTTTCGCCTCAGATCACCTGAGATCATCCCAATTGTTGATGTACGGTTTTGCGTACTGTCTGTCTGTCTGTTATTTCCTTTTTTCCATGGTGTTATTAGTTTTGTCATCTGTCATAACAATCTGAACAAGATAGAGGTGTATTTGTACAAAATCATTTTATGTTAAACTGAAGTATAGTGAATCATATGCCGTGTATGCTACAACAACAAAAGCTACCCACGACTAAATAACATTATTAGCAATACTTAATAAATTATTATCCAAGTGAAAAATATTTGTATGAATAAATCGGCAATACGTAGTGGATAGCAGATTTATTAATATGAATATGAAAGCTGAATGTGGAGAAGGGAATAGAAATGTAGTCACTAGAGATGTACAGAGTAACGATTAACTGTCAGTCGTTGATTTACTATAGATACGAAGGTATCCAAACGAACTAGAGATAAAGGATACAACATATACAGTTAAGTCGGCCTCATATCTTGGTCTTCATCTAGAAATTGACAATGAAGGTCGGTTGAAAACAAAACTTTACGACAAAACATTTCAGCTTTCCAATTGCGAACTTTCCATTTCTAAGTAGCAACATTCCAGCAGCACCTGTATACAGGGTATATATCTCCCAATTGATACGATATTCCCGTGCTTGTATTTCCTATCATGATTTTCTTGTTAGAGGGTTGCTGCTCACAAGTAAGCTATTAAACCAATAGTTTCAAATGGTGAAGTTGAAATCATCCTTCTTAAATTTTACGTACGCCATCACGAGTTGGTTGACCGTTATGGAATAGCCGTTTCACAGATGATATCGGATATGTTCCTTACGGCGTAACTACTATCCCCTTCCCTTTCATGAATGTGACTAACCGAATTAGACTGTTTACCGGATTTGTTATAACATGAGCAACACGACGAGTGCCACATGTGGACCAGGATCTGATTACCCTTCCTGAGCACATAAGATCACCCCCAGTTTTTGGAGGGGTTCGTGTTTCTTATTCTTTATGTTTATTTGTTGTGTCATATGTACTATTGTTTGTCTGTTTGTCCTTTTCATTTTTAGCCATTGCGCTGTCAGTTTATTTTCGATTTATGAGTTTGACTGTCCCTCTTTTATGTTTCGTCCCTCTCTTAGACAGTCTTATATTAGCAATATATTGAAAATATCAAAAACAAGAGCAACAGTTAAACCTTTTAGATTCGAGCGCCACATAGGAATCTGTTGTGGTAAATAAGGGCAACAGTAGTGTACCGCTGTTCGAAACTCATACATCGATAGAAAATAATAAATCCGGGTTACAAACTAAAACTGAGGGAAACGCATTCAATATAAGAGCAGAACAATGACACAATAATTTTAAATCAAAACAAAGTCACTGATAGTAAAACGCGCGTCTAACGTACAAAATTACAAATCTGGTTTCTAAACTCCTTCACATTTTGAGCTGATTTTTAATATGTTAAAATTGAGAATGGAAATGGGGAATGTGTCAAAGAGACAACAACCCGACCAAATAAAAAACAACAGCAGAGGGTCACCCACAGGTCTTCAATGGAGCGAGAAATTCCCGCACCCGGAGGCGTCCCTCAGCTGGCCCCTAAACAAATATATACCAGTCCAGTGATAATGAACGCCATACTAATTTCCAAATTGTACACAAGAAACTAAAATTAAAATAATACAAGACTAACATAGGCCAGAGGCTCCTGACTTGGGACAGGCGCAAAAATGCGGCGGGGTTAAACATGTTTGTGAGATCTCAACCCTCCCCCTATACCTCTAACCAATGTAGAAAAGTAAACGCATAACAATACGCACATTAAAATTCAGTTCAAGTGAAGTCCGAGTCTGATGTCAGAAGATGTAACCAAAGAAAATAAACAAAATGACAATAATACATAAATAACAACAGACTACTAGCAGTTAACTGACATGCCAGCTCCAGACTTCAATTAAACTGACTGAAAGATTATGATTTCATCATATGAACATCAGGCACAATCCTTCCCGTTAGGGGTTTAGTATCATACCATCATAACATATATGAGAAGAACATAACCCGTGTCATGCCAACAACTGTTTTTAGAATAAATGTGTTTAGTTCCGATGCAAAGACCTTATCAGTGACTCAATATTAACGCCAACACATGCAATCTTTAATGACTTGACAACAGTATCGTAATTATATCCCTTCTTGATAAGTCTATTCAAAGGTTTTGTAAGTTTCTGAGGTGAATACTGACACCTTTGTGCTTTATAAAGAATATTTCCATAAAAAATTGGATGTGAAATACCTGAACGTATTAGAAGTCTGCATGTTGAGCTATATTTACGAATTATTTCCTTATACCGATGATAAAATTTAGTAAATGTTTTGACTAGTTTGTGATATCGAAAACCCTGGTGTAATAATTTTTCAGAAATACATAAATTTCTCTCGTTAAAATCTAAAACATTGTTACATACACGAGCGAATCGTACAAGTTGAGATATATAAACACCGTAAGATGGTGACAAGGGAACGTCACCATCTAAAAACGGATAATTAACGATAGGAAATGAAAAATCAACCCTTTTATCATAAATTTTAGTATTCAGCTTTCCATTAGTGATATAGATATCAAGATCGAGAAAAGGGCAGTGGTCATTGGTAGTATTAGCTTTATTTAAAGTAAGTTCAACAGGATAAATTTCATTAATATACATACTGAAGTCGTCATTATTGAGAGCCAAAATATCATCCAAATATCTAAAAGTATTATTAAATTTGTTTATCAGATGTTGTTTCGATGGGTCTTTGCTTATTTTTGTCATAAATTGTAACTCATAACAATACAAAAACAGGTCCGCAATAAGTGGTGCACAGTTAGTCCCCATTGGAATTCCGATAATCTGACGATATACGGAATCCCCAAAGCGAACAAAAATGTTATCTAGTAAAAATTCAAGGGCATATATAGTATCAAAGCATGTCCAATTAACATAGTTTTTTTGTTTATTGCTACTAAAAAATGACCTAAAAGAGTTTGTACATGTATATTCACATTCTGATTTTTTGAATGCCCATTTAATTAGGTGTGTGATTTTTTTCTTAATGAGAATGTGAGGCAATGTGGTATACAGGGTAGAAAAATCAAAACTTTGAACAGATTCAAAATCACCAATATAAGCATGCAATTTATCAAGTACTTCCAACGAGTTCCTGACACTCCAAAAGTAATTTATTCCACTATTTTCGAAGGCCTTATTTGAACAATTTATTATCAGTTGTCTATACTGTTGAGTGACAGATCGAGGTTACATTTGGTTCCGCTCGGCTGATTTTGTGCCAAATTTACAGGCTTTCAGTTTGGAGTTTGAATATTTCACTCATACTATAGCTATTTTCAATTCGATGTGGGCCATTCGTGTCACCACATTTTATTTTAGCTGTCGATACAACACAAACAATTTAAGCAACTCCGTATGTTGCTCAACTGGTGACCAGTGCAGAGTTTCAGATAAAACTGTTTGTGATAGCTGTAATAATATAATACATTCGACCAGTATTGCAAAAACTAGAATAAGCAAGTTCGGAAATACTCGAACTACGAGAGAGATATTAAATTTGTGAACAAAATGAAATATTACAAACAGGACTTATAATTTAGTACAACCAAAAAAACACCCTGAAAATTATAGAGCCTGTAATCAATAATGTACTATGATATTGAGTACCAATACAACCATGAAGACATTGCTTGGACGACCGGGAAACTGAAACATTATTAATCAGCCCTAGCACTTATATACCTGTAACATAATTCAATATTAACTTAAAAATAAAAAAAAATACAAATTTCGTACATTGAAAAAGAAACAAGACCGCACAAAATTGAGCAGTTAACATTGATAACAAAACAGTCGACGACACTTTTTTAAATCAGAACAAAGTCACTGATAGCACAAAATTGAAATATAAAGACTTCAGATAAAAAAAAAAGAAAATGATATCAAGTTAACGATGAAGAGCTGCGCCATGAAACATGATACTCCTGTCGTTTTGTTTTTATGAATCAATTTCCTTAACTCCTCAATATCATATTATAAATTTATAAAAAAAAAACGAAGAAATAGGGAGCTTATTCTAATAGATTTATATATAAACCAGTCCCTTAAGTGTTAAGAAAAGAATGTTTGAGTTATTATCCGAAAATAAGAAATTTCGGGCGAACAGACGGATAGAAAAACAGACAAACGTACAGCAGCTTATCATAATACGTCCCGTAACGGGCGTATATAACATTGAAAAACCAGGAGCTCAACACTGATCGTCCACTTTTTTATGAAAGAAACCAAAGAAAATAACTGAAATATAAAACACAGAAATACAATTTAACAGACAAAATTGTCCTTGAAGATACTGTATTTGAATACAATACACAGAAGACATCAACTCACAAGCAACAGAACAAGAAAAGACTGTTGCCATTATAATTGTGAAACAGAAACAGATAACTTATTAGTAGCGGGAAATAATGACGAAATTAATTGTGAAGAAATTGAACGCTCAAATATACCAACTTGATGGAGAACAAATGCTGTACAATCAATAATACAACAACAAACAGTAATACTGGTGAGATCTACACAAAAGACAAATATATACTAACACTTACATAAAGCAAAAGAGTCATGTTTATAATACTGTTCCCGCAAAAAGTCATATTTAAAAAACGAGCAAATTAAATATGTTACAACTCTCCATTTCTTAAGAAATGGATAGTAAGCATACATAAATTTGAAGAAATAAAACAAAATTACCCGTAATTCGATTTTTTAGGATG
Source organism: Mytilus edulis (assembly GCF_963676685.1). Classification (NCBI taxonomy): domain Eukaryota; kingdom Metazoa; phylum Mollusca; class Bivalvia; order Mytilida; family Mytilidae; genus Mytilus; species Mytilus edulis. The sequence continues at coordinate 12,662,587 of NC_092344.1, forward strand.
TGAATTTTAGCAAGGATGATATTTGGGTACTGCTCATTACAGGATCATGGATCGTTTGGAGGTCTGTTCAAAACCATTTTTTTTATGATTCAGTATACATTCAGTATAAAATTGGTGGAACCATATAGCAAATAATGATACATCTACAAAATAAACACAGAAAGGGAACTTTTGTCTGTATCATAGAAAAATGTAGATGAAAAAACTGTCAAAATAGGTGCATTTTGGGTCCCCTACGTTAGTGAATTTAGTGTTCAGTTAGAATGTCTTACAAGTAAAAGATTTAGCTAGCTATAAAACCAGGTTCAATCCACCATTTCTACAAAAGAAAATACTTGTTCCAAGTCAGGAATATGACAGTTGTTATCAATTCGTTTGATGTGTTTGAGCTTTTATTTTTGCCACTTGATTAGCGACTTCCCGTTTTGAATTTTCCTCGAAGTTGAGTATTTTTATGTAATTTTACTTTTCATAAAAAAAGATGTGTTCCATCATTTTCTGAAATTCTTATTAGTTATGGTATTGTATTGCTGCAGGGAAATCGGTTATTGATTCCTAATTACTACTTTAAAATGATAGTGATGTTAATGTTGTTGGATAATCAGTTGAATGTTGATGATCAGCTGCCCATTTACACGAGTTATCAATTATGAATAAAGCGTATTGATTACCTTATTACAACAGTATAATGCACCAATCATAATTCAATCCATTGCGCTTACTAACCCATGTGATAAAGACATTGAAATAATTAGTAGTAATTATATGCCATACAAGAGAACTTACATGATAGAATTTCTAGAATGTATAAGAACATTTTCACTCATAATATGTTAGTTACATAGTGTGTGAGTGACCTTACATGGTATATACGGGATCAGTTAATTCCATAATGGGTGAGAGTGATGCTCGAATCCCATATAGAATTTACTGACCCAATATATATTGTTTTGTGTCACTAGCACACTTTGTAACGAATTTATCATACCGACTATCTTTATTTAATGAATTTAGACTAGAGTTGTAATTTTATACTTCATTTTGAACAATACCTAGGATTCGCTACACTCTAAAGGTGGTAACTTCAGAACAGTCAGCTTTGTAACATAAAACTAAACTCACATAAATTTGATTGAAATGGAAGCACAAAGACAACTTGCTACTAGGAGACTTCAAAAAGAAATAAACTTATCAGAATTTAAATCGCAAACGCCAGGTAAGTGTCTCGTCTGTCAAAGACATAGTGATGCTTGAAATAAAAAAAAAACAGGTAGAAAGGCCAAATAAAGTATGAAGTTGGCCTGAAGAGCATCAAAATGTCAAAAAGTTTTGACAAATACAGCTAAGCTAATCTATTTCTGTGGTAGAGGCTCCTGAGTTGGCACAGGCGCAAAAATGAGGCGAGTTTAACCTGTTTTGTTAGATCTCAACCCCTCCCCCCTCAGCTATAACTCTATTCATTGTCGAATAAAAAAGCGCAATACAGTCTGCACAGTAAAACTAAGTATAAAAGAGTCCGATATAAGATAAGATAAAAGAAAAAAATGACAATGATGAACATACATTTACAAAGGACTCTACTAGTCACTGAAGAACATAAACTGTATCATGCCAAAAACTGTTTTTAAAATGATGTATTTTTTTTTGCCCAACGCAAAAACCCTGTAAGCGAATCAATATCAATTCAAAAAAATGCCATCGTTAATGGGTTGACAACAGGATAGTATCTGTATCCCTTCTGAAAAATATGTTTAAAGGTTTGGTTACCCTTTGAGATGAATGAAGAATTTTGTAAATATATATAATGGAACTAAAAAACAAACAAATAAATCTTACAGAGACGCAAACCAGAGTTGTGTAGTTGATAGTAAATAAGACAATGACGTAAAACAAATACATTTGGTAGTGGATAGTATATTGACTTTTTAGACTTAAGAAAAGTGTTTTGTAGTTGACAGCACATGTCATATATATAATATACTCGTTCGCTAAAAATGATAAAGCACAAATTCAGTAAATATTAATACAAGGGTTAAAAAAATCGAAACAAAACTGTAAATATAACTTTAACTTAATATTGCGTCCGAATCATTATTAAGTAAAAAACACGTTAGCAGGGTGCATATCACGTCAACACTCTTACGACCAAAAGAAACACAATAGCACTTATAACGCAGTCCCACTAGGCCACGATCGCACTTCGATCTGAGAAACAAATGCAAAATTTTGACGATCGTAGTGCGATCGTGTAGATCGCAGTAAGGTTGTAATAAGTTCGTGGTGAGGTCTTTAAGATCGTGATGAGCGTGGCCAACTTTGAACATGTTCAAAACAATTGTGGTGCGGTCGTGTCGAAATCAGGTCGTAGTAAAAGCTTTGTGAGAGCGCAGTAAGGTCGTAGTTAAATTTGAAGGTCTCTGTAACATCGTTGCGAAAGTGTGTTTCTATTCGTAGAGACTGTGCTACTATCTCACAGCGACGTTACTACGACCCCACTACGACCATCACGTTCTCAGTGCGACCCATCTACCTTTCCACTACGCCTATACCACGTTTATAGCACGCTGTTTAAGACCATAGTACGATTCTATCACGCCCATGCCGTCCTCAGCACGCTCTTCTTACGACCTGACTATTTTCATAGTACAACGATCATGCTCATTGTCATTTTCACAAGAAATATATAAAAGCTCTCCATGTTTTGTTTGTCTGTATGTAATTTGGACCTCTTGTTTCTTTTTCTCCAACGGCTCAACCATGTTTGACACATCTGTGTCATCCTTGCTATCGTTCACGTAAACATCGTCATTTAAGTTTGATGGACCAGCAGTAGTTTGTGATTCAGGTTGCATTGGTCGGTCCGACATCTCTGCTAGATCAGGATTCGTTACTATTAGAGCCCCTCTGCCTCTACATTTACTCCCACATCACGCCCACGTGTGATGGTAGATTTTGATGGTATGCCTGTGTTGTTTCCGGGAAATTTATGTATTAATCAGAAATATAAGGAATGGAACAGTATTTATATGGAACACGATAGTAAGATCGCGGTATGAACGTAGTATAATCGTGGTAAGAACGTGGTGAAATCGCAATAGAAGTGTGGTAAGATCGTGTTGCAATCGGATAACTCGTGGTATGGTCGTTGTGAGAACGTGATGAGCGCAGAAGGATCTTGATAAGCGCAGAATAAGCGCGGTGAGAACGTGGTATAATCGTAGCGGGATCGTTTTAGAAGCGTAATGGGGACGTACTAGCATCGTGAAAGCAACGGAAATTAACATTTTTATGCCGCTCTTACCGCGACATCAACACGATCTTAATTTATTTTACATCGCGGTGAGCGTGGTGCGATCGTGGTTTTGTGGGACTGGGGCTTAAGATAAATAAGTGGTAACATGTAGAATAGACGGAAAAGATACACAACTTCTGCAACTAAAATCTGTACCTCAAGATTATCTTGTATTATTGGCGATGTAGACACTGATAATAATATATTAGGTCTAAGAACCTTTCGATGATTTTATTGAGAAAAAGGCGATACTTTCTTGACAAAACCATGGCTCATTAGATTTTTTGTCCAGACGCCGATCACGTATCAAAAATTCTGAGTAGCAGCAGCAAGCTCTTCAATATCGTATGACTTGAGAAATGTATACTCCATTACGACATATGGAGTATATACTTGTTGTAATACTAAATGTAGCTTTCGTCCGATTTAGGCTTACCCTGTACAGTCCATAGTATATCCGTATCGAGGTAAATTATGACATCCGTACAGGCAAAGTAACAATAATCCATCTAATCATTACTATTTTTTATAAGTAATACTACATGTGTGTGTGTGTGTTTACAGTTGCAACTCAATCAACTTTCTATAACAAAACTGGTTAATACCGGTATTATGTTTATGTCATTGTTTTGTCTCTCGTTTGCATGGTAATATAATTGAATAGAAACTGCATGATTTAAGAATTAATTGAGATACTGACGTATATGATTGGTACAAAAACACTTGGCGAAATACACTATTAAAAGACGCGAAAGTCTGTTTAATTACAGTGAAGTAGCTACATTTCACAACATCAAAACAATCCAACAGATTTTGTTCTGATGGAAAATAGAACAGTTATAGAGAATGGTTATGATATACCATTTGTCGGTGAATAGACTAACGCAGGGTTTTATATTGGAATTCTGAACTTCTTTTTGATGATAGCAAGTTGTATAGGAGGACTTGTCACAGTAAAATTTTCGTTTTAATACAACAAGAAGCGTTTTATGAAATGAAGATATGTGGATCGTTTTATAGTGTATAAAGCACTAAATGATATGGTTTATTATTTCTTTCCTATATGTTACTTAGTCCATGTGACATTGGAAAAAGTCAACTATCCGGTACCAGCTTTCTGTACAATGTATGCTATTATATCTAATGTATTTGGATCATCACAAGCCTTGACGACCGTCACCGTAGCGATCACAGCTTTTGTCTTGGTTTATTTCAACAAGCAACTGACTATGGGACCAAGAGACTGTTACTTGTATATAATAGTCTTATTCATTCCAGCAGCTATGTTTACAGTTTTAGGCATATTCAAACAACTTGGACCAAATGGTTATTTGTAAGTCAATTTTAACTTATCATTATAATCAGCGATTCTTGATTACGCGAATAATTTCTACTTTTGTGCGAAAGATATATATCCGCGTTTTCGTGACCTAATAATTTTCATTTACACGTTCTTTTCTTTTAGCAACTACGACCTTTCAATAATCGGAAGGAGGGCTTTATATCAGACTTGGGGTCAATTACATTGGAATTTAATTAATTAAATTACACATTACATTGCAAAAATGATCAATTACACTAATTACACATTACACAGATTTTGAAATGTAATTAATTAAATTACAATTACTTTACTAAAGTAATTTTAAAATTAAATTACACATTACATTTCATCACATTATTTTTAACAATATTATACATGCATACTATATATAATGCATGTGTAAAAATATTCATGTAAACATAGTTTACGCGTTGCATTTGATAATCATTAGTTATTTTAATGTTTTGTCTCTGGTCTGACATTTTGACAGCAGTTCTAAATAATCTTTCGACAGCAGTTAATGAAGCAGAATGAGATATTGCTTGATCAGAACATGGAAGTTCCATGATCAGAAGATCATCATATTGATAGGAGAGGGAATTTGTTCCTATTAACTTGCAATACATCAAGGGGTATTTTGACATCTCAGAAATGAAATCATTGAAATTAAACATAATATAAATAAAGACATTACATTTCATCATAATATTTTTGACAATATTATACATGTATACTTCATATAATGCATGGGTAAATTATGTCTAAATATTAGTAATATTTGCTAATTAAATAAAATACATGTAATAGTGGCATTGTCCCTGGACATTTTAATCGATTAACTGCTGTTTGTTTTTACAGCTGTTAACTTTTATTTCTATAATTCTTTAGTGTCTACTAGTCTTATTTGACAAAATGATTGCGTGCAGTGATTTTAAATTCTAAATGAACTGTCTAAGAAAGATTTTTCACAGTGACACATTTTTTTGTTTGTTTAATTGATTAATTATTTATCAATCTATTTGGTTAAAAGATCTTTCTTAAAAACTGAACACCTCTGCTATATGATTCTCTCGTCGTCTTCTATTTCAGCTGTAACTACGATGCTGTGAAAGGCCGCATTTCCCATTTGGTAATTGTGTCTATTGGTTTTACCTTGATCATATTAAGCACTATAATCCTCTATATACTGATCTGCATCAAGGCATATAAGCAATCAAAGAAGATTGGTGCAGTTTCCAAAAAGGAATCATTAGCAAAGAAAAGAACACTGTCTATTGCAAAGCATGCATCACTTCTAATATCAGCATTCTTCTTTCAATTTGGAGTCTTTATATTAGACGGAATATGGCGGGCTATAGCAACTCCACCTCACTGGGGTTATTTCCTTATAACAATAATGAGTAGTTCAGGTGGTATTGTCAATAGCAGAGTGTTTTATGTAATAAGAAAAGAACAGATTAAATCTGTTTCTCCGATCGTAACGCATTCAGGACATTCAAATGATACAAAAACTGTTGACACCACAATGAAACCAGATTCAAAAGTACAAAGCACGAAATATCCAGCAACCACTCATATTTTAGTATCTGGAAAACGGACAAACAACTCTCAATCTTTGTCATCTGGACTTAAAGAATGTGAATTATAAAACATCCATTTTATTTACATTTCCGAAACGCGACAGCACAATAAACCATTTGTTTTGCAGATGAAATGTTGACATCGTATTTTTGTCATGCGGAATATAACAACCAATACTTTCACTAAGAACTGATGTATATCAAGGAGTTGAACATTTTCTTATTTTTTATGAGATGTTTAAAGGTTATGTATTTTAAAAGCGGAAGATAATTAGGAGACATCCAAACCATTAATGTGGAAGAGAAACTTACAACGCCATGCCAAAATCCATACAAATGACGAAATACCACAAAATCTGAGCGGCAGAAATCCCATCAAATTCGCAACGAATACCTATCGATATAAAATTACTGCAATGTGATTATTTACAATATAAATTTTGAAATCAATTGTGATATAATCATGCGAAATGACGGTGGGCATGGATAACATAAAGAAGCTACGATGGAAGATGTTCATGATTCTACTTGACTTCAATTTCTAAAACACATTAACAAAAGAACTAATGCCACACTTAACTGTTTTGTCCAGGTTTTTACTTTAAAGTGATAAATCTAGAAAAAGTCAGATTTGCTGCCTATGGCGGAATAAATAATACCGTTTTCCCTATACGCTTCCAACTGATTTCATTCCTTACTAAAACGATATTAGAATTTTTCAAACTCGTCAAAAGAAAACCCTCTCCTTTGTTATATATATGATGTTCCCATTAAGTGCACATAACAAAATGTATAAACAAAAAAGCATACTCGAATATTTTTTTTCCCATTAAAGTCCATTTAACCTAGACAATACCAAACATTGGACTATGTCAATAAAAAAAACACATATTTCTGACTGAGTATAGGCATTTTCCGAAGAAAGTTAGGATAGAACATGGTTTATAACTAGATAAACCTTCCACGTGTATGACATCAGTGTATAGAACAGTCTTATTGACAAATGTTTGAGAGCAGGCAAAAAAATCATACATATTAAACGTGACAATATTTTAGATCCTTCAGTAACAATAATGATATACCAAATGAAAACAACATAATTTGAAAAACATGCATTTAATAAACATAGTATGAATATTAATTTAAGAGTCGTGATTTGTGCAACTGGAAAGATCAGCACAAGAAACGGGAGATATCAAAAAGTAAAAGCACAAACAAACCTCCGAGTAAAATTCAAAACGGAAGGTACCTAGTAATCAAAAGGCAAAATCAAAATCTGAAACACATCAAACGAATATGATAAGAACTTAACTGTCATATTCCTGATTTGGTGCAGGTATTTTCTAAAGTAGAAAATGGTGAATTAAACCTGGTTTTATAGCTAGGTATAATCTCACTCACATGACAGTCGCATAACATTTCATTTATTAACAACGATGTGTGAACAAAACAAACAGACATAATATGTAAATATGTCCAAAATAAGGGAACAGCAGTCGACAAACGGTCAGTCAAAGTAATAAGTCAAAAATGACACTTTGTTGGCATAAACAAAAAAGAGAACAATAACTGTGTAAAACAAACATACACGAGTTTAAAACATTTTATACTCCCAATTTAAAGCATTCTTGGGGGTATGAAATTCATTTGTTTTTGTTTAATGCAAAAGATGATAACATACATTTTATTCAGTAACCCTGTTTAAATGTCCAATTGCCTCTCATTTTATTGTTTGTCAATCGTGTGTAGTAGATAATACTTCAGATATTAAATTAAGATAATTTAACATTTCTATGCTTTGTCATGGTTGACGTCAAAAAGTAAAATAGCTGTTACATTTTTGCTGTCAAATGATTAAACTTTCTAATTTGATTAATTTTAAAATGTTACAGTCACTTAAATCTGATTGTAATATACAAATGTGAAAAAAATTGACGTAATTAACTGTTATAATGTTAACATTTTCAACATGTTATTGGCCTCTCTACCAGAAATTATTTACAGGTTTATTCTTTCAAAGAGTAACCCGACTAGTTGGTCATCGAGGGCCAGAAATAAAAATTAATTGATCAAACACATTATATTGTAAGTAATAATTCAGCTGCAATCATAAATGCTAATATTTTAAAATGTTGTTGAATCAAAACGGAATTTCAAAATATGTTATTGTCATGTGTTGTAAGTAGATTTGTTGTTCACAAAATTTTCGATAAAGTCTTGAGTTTTATAACTAATTATTTCTCAAACTAAATCGTTACAGAGGAGTTCAAAATAATACCCTCTATGACAATAATTTTAACTATTTATATATAATGTCTATTTCTTTTGTTCACACATCGTTGTCAATATAATAGAATTTTATATGACTGTCATACAAGTGAAAGGTTTAGCTAGCTATAAAACCAGGGTTAATCGACCATTTTCTACATAGAAAATGCCTGTACCAAGTCAGGAATATGACACGTATTTTCCATTCGTTTACTATGTTTGAGGTTATGATTTTGCCATTTTATAAGGGACTTTTCGTTTTGAAATTTTCTCGGTGTTCAGTATTTTTGTTATTTTTACTTTTTACAGAAATAACAGTAGCAGTTGTTCATGAACTGTTGACTTCACTTGTATGGTTTCGTATGGATATTTTATTTTTCCATTTAGAATTATCTAATATGTGAATGATTATATAAACAATATAAGCTGCATTTCTTCATTTTGTGGTCATCTATATAATATTATATGATAATTTGAGGAGAGAAAAGCATTTATAAAATAAAGAAAAAAACAAACTTACGGAGCCATTTATAGCTGACTATACGGTATAGGCTTTGTTCATTATTGAAGGCCGTACGGTGACTTAGTTATTAGTGTCTGTGTCATTTTGGTCTCTTGTAGAGAGTTGTCACATTGGCAATCATAACACATCTTCTTTTGATATATTTACAAAGATTATTTTTTTTGTTTTCTTTTTTGTAAATGTTTTATATTTGTCATGTTTATTGCTGATTTGTTTTATCTAGCAGCAATTCAATTGTTTAGATATTACAATAATAAACATCTTATCGTATCTTATCTGCTGCCTGTAAAAATATTCAGAAAAGGCAGGCAGGCATCCAGCAGTCTGAACTTATAGCAAATTGGTAAATAATTTGTGCAAATAATATGTCTTTCTACATTGTGAAGTTATGCAAATGGTTCAGGTAAATGTTACGCTTGGTACCTATCAAAACCTGCAATCCTGCTGCATCTGTTTGCACCCGTTCTAAGTCAGGAACATGATGGTTAGTGTCCGTCGTTTGTTTATGTGGTTCATAAGTGTTTCTCTTTTTTTTTATATAAAGATTAGACCGTTGGTTTTCAAATACAATAGTTTTACACTTGTTTTACATGGGGCCCTTTTATAGCTTGCTGTTCGGTGCGAGTCAATGCTCCTTGTCGAAGACCGTATGTCATTTTCACTCGTTACTATGGAAATTCTAATAGAAACCGAATGTAATAAAATTTAATTATAATGATGACATGCGCATGTACTTAGTAAACTCTCTTTGACGCTCATAAAACTCTCTGACATGAACCTCTTATTAATGCTTATTATTTTTATTTCGTGGAAAACAAATATTATTACAGACAGGTTTATAAATTATTGTTAAACTATTGATGGAGAATGAAACCATTATTTATAATGGCTACTATATACCATTTGTCGGTGACGAAGAGGTGTTAATTGCTCCATGTTTATTATTTATAGTCTTAGGCATTTTCCAACATCTTGGACCAAACGTATATTTGTAAGTCAGTTTAATTTGGGTTGATCTTTCTTAAGTCGTCTGTCTGTTCTCATTTGTAAATTATTTGTTTTGTAACCGACAAGCATTTTATTATCAATCTAAACGGCAACAGTGTTCAGAATAATCCTTTTTGAATAACATTCATAAGTCTTAAAATATAAAAATCTTGAGACGTACTAGTACGCTTCACGATAAGTCTTCAAATGTAATATTTAAAGTTTTTCATATTGATACAGTACATTAAAGAAAGATGTATACGTATTTTCAAAGAGCAGGTTATTTCTTGATCTTTTCAAAAAAAGGTAAAATCACAAAAATACTGAACTCCGAGGATAATTCAAAACGGAAAGTCCCTAATCAAATGTCAAAATCAAATGGCAAAATCAAATGTCAAAATCAAATGACAAAATCAAATGACAAAACGCAATATACGAATGGACAACAACTGTCATATTCCCGACTTGGTACAGGTATTTTCAAATGTAGAAAATAGTGGATTGAACCTGGTTTTATAGCGTTAAACCTCTCACTTGTACGACAGCCGCATCAAAGTCAATTATATTGACAACGATGTGTAAACAAAATGTCACAAATAGTGGTACAAAAAGACCATGTAACAATCTTACACAGCTGCTATGATTTTTCGGACGCATGTTGGTTAATGAAATGAAGCTATGAAATGTTTTTAATTGAAATGACAAATAAGCTGTTTCGCTTTTGTAATTGATTAGAACTTTTATAACTATTTCAGTTGTAACTTTGATGCTGTAAAAGACCAGATTTCACATTTGGTAATCGTGTCCATTGGTTTTACCCTGTTTCTGATAATCACTGTAATCCTTTACATGTTAATCTGCATCAAGACATATAAAAAATCCAAGAAGTTTGAATTTGTAACGAAAAAGGAATCATTAGCATAGAAAAGAATATTATTTATTGCAAAGCATTCATCACTTTTAATATCAGCATTCTTCTTTCAATTTGGAGTTTGGATTCATCGCAACACCACCTAACTAGGTTAATTTCCTGATAACAATAATAAGCAGCACAGGAAGGTTTGCCAATGGTTTAGCGTTTTATGAAATTAGGAAAAAGAAGAAAAAGTATGTAGCTCCGTCCGGAACACACGGTACACAAACGCTGGAAGAAATCAAACGATCAAAAGTCTCCAAATACAATACAGAAGTCACAGACAGCATGTCAAAAACACCGTGTTCAACAAGCAGTAATAAAACAGAATCAGCGCAACTGATAAACACAATGTTATCTTTGTTTAATGAACTATACAACATTTGCACTACCAGGAGAAGAATAACGAGGGTATAATACAACAGGTCTTAATAGATTGAAAACAACTACAGTAAGAGAATAAAATAACCACAAGAGAGGAAAACAAAATAAATAAAATAGCAACAGGAATTAAAACATAAAATAACTAATATATTTAGTATATAAAACAAAAAGAGGAATAAAACAACACGCGTATGAAACAACAAAACAGGAAAAATGTGCGCTGACAACTATACAAAACGTATTTAAAAATGAACAACATGACTAGCACAACACATGTATAACACACAACAGGATTTCAAAGATTGGTAGCTAGTACAATTGTTGTACAAAACAACAACAGAACTTTATACATTGACAACTAGAAGAGTACGTGTGTAGAACAACATCAGTGTATTTTCATGATGATGAATGAATGTTGTTTAAAGTTCAACGACAAATAATTAAAGCCAATAATATTTTAATGCAATAAGTGCTTTGAAGTACTGTGGATTCATTATAATTCGTTGCATACCAATTTTCTTTCATTTCGTGGGTAAAGGTGAACAACGAAATTGAACGTTTAACGAATAACAAAATTATAGGCTTGTAAACAGACTCCGGAAAAACAACGCAATAAAATATACACGAACATATGAGTTTTTCTTAATCCACGAAAATCGGTACCCACGAAAATAATTGAATCCACAGTAGATTGCAGGTTAACAGTCTGACTCCGAGCCTATAAGCCTATGCTCTCCACAGAGACTTTATTTATTGATAATAAGTGTGTACAATTACTCATGATAAATGTCTTGTAGATGAAACATTTTGGAACAAAAATTGAAAACCGTGTCATGTATATTTTCAAAACGTGGTTCTTTGTCTGACATATTAAATTACGTTATCAAAAAGTGTTCAGTTTCGAAATCACAAAATCACCGAATGACCTATTGAAAATCATATTTGATGTACTGCTTCCACGTTGTGTCGAAACCACAATGGAATCACATTTGCCGTTCAAGTAGGCTGTTGTATAGTTTCTGTCAATTAATTCAAGAAAAAGGAACAATATGTTTCTAGAAAGAACGACACCGAAAAGGCTTTATTTTAACAAACATACCGTCGTTAAGACTTTCTGTCAGTCTTTGGTAAACAAAACAATATTAAGAACCATGAGAGGCAACATGAGCAGATAATAAAACAGACATTTTCCTATAGAAGTCCCGAAATGACAGTTATTTTCCTTTCGTATAATATGTTTGAGCTTTTGGTTTGTCATTTCATTTGAAGTTCGGTCTCTTTGTTATAGTACTGTTTTCAACAGTTCAGCAAGAAATTAACAATGTATATTGAATGATATATTGTCTTATCGTTGAAACTATTTATGTGGAGTAAAAAAGAGGAAAAGTATACCAGATGGTATAAACAAAAGTAAGATGTGGCAACTAGGCATGAGTTAATCGTAACCAGTAATCAAAATCATATGTTATCGGTTACAATTTGCAATGTATTCTTGTAAAGTCTGTTATCAAGCATATTCTGATTACAAGCAATAGTAATTGAAGCGATTTTAATACAAAAACAACTGTGATTACTTCCCAATTACAAATATCATATAATTGAGAATTAAGGGTCTTTTACTGTAAAATAAGAATAAATAATCATTAAGTTAATCTTCACTCTGATTGATCATGGTTAAAAATAGATGGTTATATTCCCTTTTTAATATTTGTGTATAGGAAAAGCTTAAATTAGGAGCATACAGATTGAAACTGTTTGGTTTATTTTGAAATTGAATTTACTTTTCAAAATGAATCATTCAACAATTATCTAACCAAGACTTCTACTTCTGATACTTCTGATCTTCGGTTATTTTTATAATTAAAAATATATAAAGAAACATGCTCAGTTTTCGTTATTCATTCTTGTTTACTTAAAGTTGAGTTAAACTGTACAAATTAAACACTTGATACGGACTTTCTTTCACATCAAATAGTTAATATGCAATCACTGATATAAATTAGTTTGATTATATTTCTAAAAGTGTTTTTATTACTTCTATTACACAATATTGTTTCTATTCTCGTATTTATATCGGTTATGATGCTTTTTTGAAGAACCTCTTTTACCTGATTTCTGTTTTTGATTTCTCTTCTCATTAATTAGCTTTTTCTGATCGTTTGTCTTTGACAATCTAACTTTTAAACAAAGCCCTAATATCAACATAACCAACAATACCGTTATTGCCAAACCCCCGGAAACGAAGGTTCCAGTTAGATTAACTGTATTTATAGCTTCCGTAGTCCAAGCCGGATCGGTAAGTTTTGAAACAGAAACAATATTAGAGTAATCTCCCTTATTTCCTACATCATCTATAGCTCTGACAACAATATATCTAGTGAGCGAATCATCGTCTATTGTAACCACATGTTGTTCAGTACTTCCCGCTAACTTTGGGATTGGTATGTTGCTAATTAGTTTTGCACACTGTTCGGGTTGTTGTTTAATTTTAGAGAAGCTGTCTGATATCCTTAAGTCATATTCAGAAGCTGAAATAAAAGAAGTTAATAAATAGTTCAGTTAAAAATGTAAGACACTTCATCAATAATATCATTGGGAGTATATAAATCTTTATTGGTATCGTTGAACAAATCTTATTTAGATCAGTTATATTTTTTCCTGTTTTTTTAAATTACTGTATTTGTTTTATCATTTCTTAACACACAATTTTGATTAAAAAACCAAACCCATAATGACAAGAGGCTCTCAAGAGCCTGAATCGCTCACCTGAATTTTTTTGGTTTAATCTCTCATCAATGATTATTTTGGCTTTTCAATTTATTTAAATGTTCTTTGAATCGTCCTATTTTCTTCAAAAGCAAAAAAAAATCATTTTCTCCTATGTTCTATTTTAGCCATAGGAGCTATGTTTCTTGACATACAAGGAAATGAAATATAAAATTTATACTAGATACTCTGAAACTCTGAAACTCATTTAGCCTAAGTTTGGCTGAAATTGATACAGCAGTTTCATAAGAGAAGATTTTTTAAAGTAAGTCAACATGATGAACAAATTGTGAAAAAAGTCTTTAAAGGGCAATAACTCCTAAAGAGGTCAATTGACAATTTTGGTCAAATTGACTTATTTGTAGATCTTACTTTGCTGATCATATTTGCTGTTTACAGTTTATCTTTATCTATAATAATATTCAAGATAATGACCAAAAACTGCAAAATTTCCTTAAAATTACCAATTAAGTGGCAGCAACCCAACAATTGGATGTTTGATTCATCTGAAAATTTCAGGGCTGATAGATCTTGACCTAATGAACATTTTTACTCCATGTCAGATTTGCTCTAAATGCTTTCGTTTTTGAGATATAAGCCAAAAACTGCATTTGACCCCTATGTTCTATTTTAAGTAACGGCGGCCATGTTTTTTGACGGATCAAAAATCAAAGCACACACTTTGTGCAGGATAATCTAAGAAACAATCATGCTAAGTTTTAACCAAATCCATTCAGTAGTTTCAGAGGAGAAGATTTTTTAAAGTTAGCAAATATGATGAACAAATTGTGAAAAATTGTCATTAAAGGACAATAACCCCTTAAGGGGTCAATTGACAATTTTGGTCATATTAACTTATTTGTAGATCTTACTTTGCTGATCTTTTTTGCTGTTTACAGTTTATCTTTATCTATAATAATATTCAAGATAATGACCAAAAACTGCAAACTTTCCTTAAAATTACCAATTAAGTGGCAGCAACCCAACAATGGTTTGTTTGATTCATCTGAAAATTTCAGGGCTGATAGATCTTGACCTAATGAACATTTTTACCCCATGTCAGATTTGCTCTAAATGCTTTCGTTTTTGAGATATAAGCCAAAAACTGCATTTGACCCCTATGTTCTATTTTAAGTAACGGCGGCCATGTTTTTTGACGGATCAAAAATCGAAGCGCACATTTTGTGCAGGATATACTAAGGAACAATCATGTTAAGTTTCATTCAAATCCATTCAGTAGTTTCAGAGGAGAAGATGTTTGAAAAATTGTTAACGACGACAGACGACGACGACGACGACGACGTCGACGACGGACGCCAAGTGATGAGAAAAGCTCACATGGCCTTTTAGGCCATGTGAGCTAAAAAAGGAATGACACGCTTAAATTAAGCAGAAAACACAGCCTAGAAAAGATAATGACACCTTAAACCGTAGTAAGGTAAACAACAAAATGAAAACATTTCTTAATGCGTATAAGCTTAGAAAACAAAATGTATTTCAGCATATCCTATGCTCAAATATATTATGATAGCTAATGCATAATTTAGGATGATGCTTTAAAATATACGACCAAGATATTATTATACGGTCGGTTGTGACCAGACAGTTTTTACCATTGCGATTTCACATAGTATGTGTGTATACTTTTTGCAAATATTAACCAGAATGTATTAGATGTTGAACGATGAATTTCTTAATATGTACCTTTACCAACGTCCAGATCATCACCAATGGCTTTCCAAAGTAAAACAATTTGCAACGTATCTCCCATTAACTGAACAGACTTTAACTTAATTGTGGTTATTTTTGCTGGTTTAATATTATCCGTCAACGGGGTAGTACTATAGTTCGTAACAGTTATTTCACTGGATAGGATTACTCTTTGGAAATTACCAACCAATTCGGTAGTCAAACCTGTAAACAGAAAACGTGCACAAAGATTTATCAAAAGTCGCATGAATACGATTTTCAATGATGTTGAATAATTACCTTCAGCTTGACAATACTGAACCAAATTGACTGCTAACAGCGAAGAATCATTTCAATATTTCGCTTTTATTAATGTTTGAAAGAAAACAAAAATCATATCTAAATATTTTGTCAATGACGTTTGATATACTTATTAAAGTTCGATTATAAAAGTTCATAAAGTTCTGTACAAAAATGATGTCAACAAATATCACATTTTCTTAATATTTAGAATGTATTTTTACCTGAGTAATATGGGAATGTGTTACTCTTTTGCTTTGACTTTAGTATTTCTGCTCTGTTGTTTGTATTTTGGCCAGATATTTTGAGAGTGTGGCGCCCACTTCGTTTAAAATTATTAGAAAATACATAAGCGGAATATATTCCATCGTTTTCTCGTGAATCAGAACCTGTAATTAACAAACAAAGATACATCTATAGGTAAAAGTAACTAAATTTGGTTACACATATGTGAATTGGTTGACCTTTGACTAATATGAAACTAAATAGATTTAACCCACCATCAAAATTAAATAAGGAATTGTGTAGACACCACTTTGCCCTACATCGTATTGGCGGCACGGTAGTATTTGCTTTCCAGAATTTAGGTTGCTCTTTTGTGTACCCTACTTAGGTAAATGTATCTAAACAGTGTGATTGGACAAAAAATACAGTATCAACTGAACATACTTTCCCAAACTGAGTGATGAATCAGGGGTAGAAAAATATGAAATAATTTTATATACAGATGAAAATGAATTTTTGAGAATTTTTTTTAATTTTGCATTCACTGCACCATAAAAGACCTAAAAGTACTAGTGGCCTTAGGATTTTAAAAATAGCAAAAAAAGTAAACGGTCATGGTACATATCCAAATTCATTTCTGAATGGTAAAATGAAAGTACTTCAGTTAACTGTGAATGTAGAATTTTTTGCAGTGTTAGAAAGTGGTGAAAATTCTAAAAAGGCTATCATTATCCCTTATGGCCAGGAAATACTACCGTGCCACCTATTGGTCAATAGTCCTCTGAATTATGGAAAACATGTTCCGCGTAAATTCCGGATGGTTAAAATTTGGTTTACAAAATGGTATTAAAATCAGTTGTATGAGAACCAGGTTTGATATTGAAGCAAAACGTAAATGTTGAAATTAAAATGGAAATAATTTAAATGTTAACTATGTTAAATATGCAAAAGTTTCAAAGTCAATAAACCATGATGAGGAGACATGACCATATAATTTCCATGAAAATTAACCTGTACAATCTAATGTAGATGAAGGGCAAATACCATCGACTACAATACTTCATAGTAAATTTGCCTAATCACAAACTTAAACATGTAACTTAAGCAAATGTCATAACGTCTATGGATCAATTAATGGGGCGGGACAAAATCATCTCCATGAAAATCAGATGACTTTGTGTCAAATTCTGTCCCCTTAAACTGACCGAAAGTAATCATAAACTAATGCCATGTTAAAACCTTTTCTCTGCCGACGCCGTCATCTTAAACAGCATGTTTGAGTCTCACCTAAATGACTTCGTCAAGGCGAAACATTAAATAGAACGGTCACCTGAATCTCACATGACATATGAATGTATAAATAAATCAGTTTACATGAAAAGAAATTAAAAATGATGTTGTACCAATTCCATTGTCGTGGAGCTGTATGGTGCTAGCATTATATCCCTCTAAGCTCGCTACTACGTCACATTTCAGTACGGGCGCCATCCCTTTCAAAACTGCAACATAAACAACAGTGGTATCTTCAGAACCGTACACATGTGTATCATCAGACAACCAAACATTAAGTATTGCTGTTGTTTCTCCTGGTACTCTAACTTTCGACTGTACGTTTAAAACAGCAGGAATCATAATACTGGATGTAGTTGTCACAGAAACTTTATAACTTCCACTCTGAAATTGTTGAAATCAGAATTAGGTGTTTTTTAATGAAAACAAAGCTTTCAGTTTTTCCATTGTTGATTGCCTCTGTATCTCATTTACATGCTACCATTTGTATATATAGTTTTTTTCCATTTATTTTTGGAATCAAAATCCCCTACATCAGAAATTTAACCAATTAAAAACTAAAGTCTCGGATACAAAAAACTATTTTTTTAAATATATTACCTGTGCAATATTAGGTATTTTTATGGTAGTTATTCCAAAAGTTGAATTGGTTTCTGTGTATATCGTCTGATCTGGGGCGGTTACTGATATATCAATATTATTACTTTCACTGGAAGATATCTGCACTATAGTGTCTCTACCAACTGTTGCATCTATGGTTATATAATGTTGAAACGACTGCGTTGATGAAAGAGAAAAACTCTTACTTTCAATCTGTAGAACAAAATATCCATGTCAGAGACGATGATCGTCAACAAGGAACATTAAGTTCTTAAATTCAACATAGAACAAAACCATATGTATAAATTTCACTTAATATAAGCTTTGGTAGATTAAGTAGGTGGCCCTGCGAATTTATCACTCCTTCTATCTATGAGCAAATATTTGTAGGTTTTTTATCTACTTTTTTTTACTGTTGACTAATGTTATCACGTTATCAAATTTATTTACAGTATGCTCATCATTGGACAAGCGATATTCTTATATGGGGCACATTGTAGAAAAAGGTTCGGAGAAACGGAACTTTTGAAAATAAGACATTGAATAATATAAAATCTCGAAATCTGAGTCTATAATTTATTAATAATTCGAATCAATGTGAGCTAGATAAACTATGTCACAGTATTTGACATTAAAACCGCGATATTTCATATGTTTGATCACTGGTTTTCTACTGTTGCCTTTATTTATGATTTGAGTGTTTATCAATCTGATCTGACCTGAATAAACGTATCGCTGCTGGTATCTATAACTGCAGCAGCAAACACGTCTGTGAGAACTGTACTGTATTCATCTTCAGAATAGTAAAAACTCTGTCCTCCTGATGCCCGTGAAATCCCTCCTAAGTGTGTGTCTGACTCATTCCCCAGTGCTAATGTATTAACAATAACTCCATTGGTCGTGATTTCTGGCTGGACATCAGCAATATAAGGTGCACGACTTTCCTCTCCATCCGTAACGAGATAGATCATCGAGCCTTCTAAACCGTCGCTACTAGAGTTTAAGGCCTGTTAGATCAAAAGAACAATTATGTTGATTCTAAAGCAGAACATTTGGAGATGTGTATTGATATTAATCATTTTCTGTTTTGGTGAACGTTTGATGTTTTCTCTCCTTATAGCTTTCATCAGAGAGGAAAATTTAAGAAACTTTTCCTTTTTTTAATTTTATCTCATTTTGAGCATGTGTTGAATCTGTTTGGTAACAAAATTGTTATGAAAGAAATGTACAATAGAAAAATGTCGAATCACAAAAAATACCTGACTAAAATAATCATCACTACACAATTAACGGATTCAGTTTAAAGATGGCATGCACATTAATTTTAAATAATATTTCCTGAAAAATCAGTTGGAAGTTGTGCTGAAACTATATATGCCATATATGTGATGCAAAGGTATGGTTGGTTGTGTCATCAGATACATTTTTCCATCAAGATAGCCTATTGAAAATTGTGGCTTGGTTTAAATTTATTTGTGCAAAAGACTACCAAATTTTTTTTACAAAATGTTCAAAATTGACTATTAAGGGCAATAACTCCATAAGGGGTCTGTTGACAATTGCCTATTGCGAAACAGAGCGTTTTGTCAGTAAATGTAACAAAAGAGCTAAATGCGATGATTCCGGTTTCTCCAAATATGACCGAAGTGCTAAAACCAGATTTTATGCCAAACAATTATGTATTTACAAAAGTTCAGGACAAATATTGTGTAACAGCTCTGTCATACAAACATTGAGAAATGATAAATAATTGTTGAGTTTATTGAAATAATTTAGTAAAATTTATTCTTCATTATTTAAACTTTTCTTGTTTAATTCAGTAATAATTATCATTAATAAAACTGTTCTGGTGTTCAAAAGTGTTCAATTGTTTTTATTTTTAATATTTCATTATTTAAAATAATTTTAGGCATGCCTTTAATTTTTTTCAGGCATTTTACAAAATGCCTAGAAAAATTAGTCTATGTATGATGATTGAATCTTGCAGGCATTATAGAGAATGCCTAAAATTTTCAGGCATTTTACAAAATGCCTAAATTTAGAAAATGCCTGTAACATATATATAGAGTGTTCAACTCATCAAATTAGATATAAATGTTTTACTTACGGTAATACAAGCCAACAGTCCCGCGCCAATAGATGTAGTACCGCCTGTTGTTGTTGGTAAACTAGCAACGAGTTGTTGACGATCTGACTGGCTTGATATTGTCAACATTTGGTGAACAATCCTTCCTTTATTGTTAAAAGTAGCAACACCAACTGAAGTACCGTCTGCTACCATATTTAACAGAAAATTCGATGCTGCTGTATACATTTTAGAACTTCTTTCGTTTTTCTGTAAAAAAAAAAAAAAACAACGTTACAATATAAACGCATTTATTTTTCAAAGAATGGTAACATTTCATTTATCCGCAAAATGAAGAGTTACTCACAAATAAAAATAAACAGACACTATTTATTTGTTAGTAAGTTCACTTAAAGCAGGTAAATTCAATCTTAGTTAGAATATGACAAAATATTTACATGTATAATGAAAGCGTTTTGTGTAAATTAAAGAAAACCATAAGAAATAATAAAATTTACAAACTTTCATGCTGCCGGAAATATCCAGAAGCAGACATATTCGTTGGTCAGTCTCTACTTCGATTGTGAAATCCGGAGTTGTATCAATACTTGCGGATCCAGGGGTATTACCTGTTCGATAAACAAAATATAACGTGATTTTTATTTGTTAGAAAGGAGTGTGATACGGTGAAACTATTGTGACACGAATAATAAGCAGAATTTCATAAATTCCATTCAAAACGTCTTAATGTGGCATTCACACCGTGCCGATTATGGCTCATGTATATCATCAGACAGCGCTATGACACGAAAAGTGGGAAAGACGGATGACTATACTCAATGATCTGGAATGTCCTATCATTATTTGAACATAGTCGCATACGTTCGTATCAGATAGCTACATTTCGAGAATGGTCCGGAGAGGTCAACCAAGGACCCCGACAGTTAAGCTGGGGTCACACATTCACATTTTTTACTGAAGTCCTTTACAGGACCATTCCCGATTGAAATTTGTCAAAAGTCTGATCAAGATCCTCTGAATCGTGGCAGGAAATTCAAATTTATAAAAATTATTATTGAATCACGACAACAATCAGATATTGTTCAGGAAGTGTCCAAGTTCAGCCGTTTCCAAACGAATTTGTCCAGATTATCCCTTTCTCAATCCGATTCTAATCCTATTTGTATTATTTCGGATTAGACAAAACGACTGAATCTGCCCCCTGACAGCGTCCATATTTTACCAAATATGACAGTGACCAGACAGTTAAACGACGCTGACAAAAGATATACGTTAGAAACGTCACTAGCACTGTCGCCATATTCGGAATGATCAGGTACATTGTTACGATTTCAATCCGATACATCAGAATCGTTCTCGACATATTCACGACTTAAATCCGACTTGACAAAATCGGTTGAGTTTCCCCGAATGTTACGGGACGCACCAAAGGTAGCAATACACAGTTAGGAGTTTAGTTTCGCATTTTGGCCCCTGTGGATTTTTCAAATAGGAAAGTTATTGTGTAATAAAATTCATTTTTAGACAGCTGAGTGCTAATTTAGCCTTCAAAGATGGTTTATAAGAGCATCAAGATTATTTTTTACATGTTTTATGGGCTGTTTCTGTTTGACAATCCGTATTTTCATAGCTAGACCGGCCATCGGTCCAGAAATTAATGTAATGTTTACAAACACTTTTTTTCTACACAAAGTTTTTGACGCAATTTTACAAAAAAATGAGATGAAAGACATATGATTTTCATTGGATTTGCTGAATGATATATGTACACAGTTTCAGAAAAGGTATTACTTCAAGCGATTGAAATTCTACTTTTAGCCAAATTTTGGGGAAATATGTGACATCTTTTCCCCCCTTTTTGCAATATTTTATAACAAATAAATGCAGATTGTTGCCATGGATACACCCAAAATAAATTATATTTTACCATTTTATATACTGGATATAAAATCTATGGAAGATTCTGATTACATACATATGCCCATACATGACACAAACAGTAAGCTTGATATTGCAAGAAAGCAATGAAAAGGGGATGGTAAAATTTATAAGGGCAAATTTTAATATTTTTTCCTAACTGTTTATTGCTACCTTATGGCATACTTACCAAGCTCAGAATTGTATAATCTAAGACTTTTCATGCCACAAATCTATTGATATTTAGATTCTAAATCAACTTCTGAGGAAATTAAGTGTTTAAGAATTACAATACATGTTATTTTTATTGTTTACAGTCCTTAGCAACCAAAATTAGACATTTTGACACAAGTCTTTTATTTGTACTCTATCGGCTTAACTCTTGCTTCTCATTGATTGGGGTGCATTTAGTAGCCTAAGTATTGAACGCGTTGGTTTTTTTCTTGCGAATTTATCAAATTATTGTTTTAATCAAGATTTCATGTTACATTTTGGCATATTTTAAATGTATAGTTAAATCAGAAGTAAGAAATTGATTCCCTATCACCAAGTTTTTTAATCAAGTCTTTGGTATGCAATAAGCATAAAGATTAACATTTTTATGCTTGAAATTGCTTAATTTTGTACTATTTTGCATCATCAGAGATCTTATTAAGATTTTCAACATTAAAAAACTGACAAAAGAGGTATAGTTTTTAAGATTTTGCTAAAAATTGAGGTAGAGACAAGATTTTACACTTTGACTTGGCAATTTCTTTAAAATCATTTTTTTGTCGCGTTTCAGTGTCAACTGCTAACCTTCATAAAATGTTCATTACTCAACCAATTTTCAAAAATAAAAGGCCATTTTGCTCGATTTAGCTAGCAGAACACAGAAAATAAGCTAAAAGGGAGAATTTGAAAAAAATATTTACTATTAAGGTAGCAATACACAGTTAGGAGTTTAGTTTCGCATTTTGGCCCCTGTGGATTTTTCAAATAGGAAAGTTATTGTGTAATAAAATTCATTTTTAGACAGCTGAGTGCTAATTTAGCCTTCAAAGATGGTTTATAAGAGCATCAAGATTATTTTTTACATGTTTTATGGGCTGTTTTCTGTTTGACAATCCGTATTTTCATAGCTAGACCGGCCATCGGTCCAGAAATTAATGTAATGTTTACAAACACTTTTTTTCTACACAAAGTTTTTGACGCAATTTTACAAAAAAATGAGATGAAAGACATATGATTTTCATTGGATTTGCTGAATGATATATGTACACAGTTTCAGAAAAGGTATTACTTCAAGCGATTGAAATTCTACTTTTAGCCAAATTTTGGGGAAATATGTGACATCTTTTCCCCCCTTTTTGCAATATTTTATAACAAATAAATGCAGATTGTTGCCATGGATACACCCAAAATAAATTATATTTTACCATTTTATATACTGGATATAAAATCTATGGAAGATTCTGATTACATACATATGCCCATACATGACACAAACAGTAAGCTTGATATTGCAAGAAAGCAATGAAAAGGGGATGGTAAAATTTATAAGGGCAAATTTTAATATTTTTTCCTAACTGTTTATTGCTACCTAACTGTCGGTGTGATTGTGCGACCACTCCGGACAATTTTCGATCCGTAGGAATATGTAACGAACGAATATGACTTCGTTAAGACAATGTTAGGACATTCAAGACAAATGGGGATAGTAATCCGACTTTTTAACTTTTCAAATCTTAGCGCTGTCTGATCTCAAACGAGAGCCATAACCGGCACTGTGTGAACGCCGCATTAGGTGCGTACAGTAACAAACGAGAAAACTCATTCGATTTTGTCTAAATCGTATTAGTATCAAAATCGTGACTATGTTGTGACAGATTTTGCTGCATCGGATCAATTAACATCGTTACAATGGTCTGTGATTTCTGGACGGTGTCATGTGAAACGTACATGATCTGGAGAAATTTGTCATTGCTGGGGTTTTTTTTTACCACTTAAAGCCAGATTGCACCCAGATCATGACGAATGCGAACCGTCGTTGCCAAACCGTTATTTATAAGAAATTCGAGAATGATTCCCATGTCGAAGTCCCGACAATTACAGAACACAATACGACTGAGTCCAGACTAATCCGTTTGCAATACAGTACAGCAGACTGTGATAGAATTGCGTTACACAGTTCCTGGTCATCCCGAATATATTGACGGTTTTCCAATTATATCTTCCGTCATCGTGGGTCAATTGTCTGATCCCTGTCAGATCACATTCGGTAGAATTGGGACGCTGTCGGGACAGATTCTGTCAATGTTTTACCATGCGATAGATACAAATCGGATTAAAATTTGACTGAGAATGGAATAATCGAGACAAATAAATGGTTTCATAAATTTTAGTTAAAGTTTGAATTTCCAGCCACGATTCATATGATCTTGATCAGACTTTTGACTTTGAATTATAAATAGTTCTGTTCTAATGTTTGTATAATTTCTCGAGAATTTGTAGTTACATCTTTGAAAGCATAATGATATCCGGTGTTATCTCAAGCGTATATGTGTAGAATGATGTATATAATTGTGCATCCTTTGAAATCATCAAGATTTCATTTACCCCCCCCCCCCCCCTAAACCTATTGTATTCAATGCAGTGTATATCTAACCTTTGAAATCATCGTGTTCGCGCATGACTTCCCATGCACTTCTAGAGTTACATTTGATATTCTGGTTATTCGGTGCTTGACTGTTATGACGCAGTTTACTGTCAGTGCTCGATTCATCAGTATCGCAGAATTCTTCCATCTAAAATCATTTACCAGTTAAAAAAAAGTGGCAAACTGTAAATTCTTACGCACTTTACAAAAGGTCTATAAAATGGCATAAAAATACTCATCATAGATACAATGCTTTTCATGTACAAAAGTCTCATCAGTGACACTCGAATAAAAAATGGTTAAAAAGACAGTATACTGTTATAAGTTGAATCGAAGGCCGTAAATTCCGAAATGATTTGCCAAATGTAACACAATTGTGTTTCATATCATTAATTATCAAGGAGTATTAATTAGGAAATTTATTAAAAAGGAATTAAACAATTCAATGACAATCATGTACACTTTGGACACTTTTAAATAACGATCTGTTCAAATATTATAGACATACCATGTATACCCTGCAGCCAATAAATGACCATGTCTACTGTGAAATAACATGTATCCTTCAGGGTTTGACAATTAACCATAGACTAGAATTATTTAACATCCAGACGAATACGTAACCGGCCATTAGCTATGGGCCAATGTTTATGGACAACTGGACTATATAAGATCCAGCTTTGGACTTGAAGGGGGACAGCTTGGTACAAGAGATTGGTACCAGAGATTCCGTCAAGGTCTCCCCCCTCGTGGGTAGGCTCGAACATATGCTCTTAACATCCGAATTACTCCATAAGGACGAAACCGTTATACTATACGATCACGTGCCCGTGTGAGATACTGAACATTCGAACAATTCTACTTTAAAGACAGTTGTGAACATTCGAACATTTGAACTTTAGAATCTTTCTTGACTTTGTAATTACGTAATAAAATATATTTATATAATTACTGACTTCGTCACATAAGTCACGATTTGGTGCCGTGACCAGGATCGACTTGGATTGTCTAAAATAACGCGAAGGAATATAAAAGGTAAGAACTTAGTTACTTTCATTTTTCTTAATGGAAAATCAAGATATTTCTATGTCAGTACAAAAAGAAGAAAATGCTTTTCAAGGGATGGCACACATATTAAGTAAAGTTTTTAATTTTAAAGGGATTGAGGCCGTACTTTTAAAAGGCTTAAAATCTGATGTTTGTTCACGAGATGTGGTTGGCACGATTTTTGTTATTAGGTATTTTTAGGTACCATGTATATAGGTCAATTTAAAAATTATGAATACACATTTTTTGTTCATAAGAATGAAAGGTTACTTTTGTTTGTGTTATTTTTTATGCTGTAGGTGTTGTTTACGAGATAGGATAGATTAAACATATGATTCTTTTTTTTTGTGAAGTTTAGAGAAGCTAGTTTTTCGTTTAAAGTAAATATGTAAAAAGATAAAATGTCTGATACATTAGCATTTTTTTTTTTTCGTATTTAATGGTGGTTTTTGGTCATATTATGGGTTATTTTTTTGAAGATACATTCAATTATTCTAGAAAATATGTATTTTACGTAAAATGAGCAGAGCACCGGTGTAAATTAAGGTTGATTTAGAACCTTTGGTATATGAAGTTAAGGGTACATTGAGGATACATTGTTTGCGTATTCTAGCCATTTGATGATTAATGGGTTTATGCAGTTGGGTAGTGTGTATGTGTTCCAGACCGTATGAGTATTTGGACCGTACGCGTACGGTCCGGACCGTATGAGTATACTCGTACGGTCCGACCATACGCGTACGGTCGGACCGTACGAGTATACTCATACGGTCTAGTACGAGCTGGACCATACCGGTATTTGGACCGTATGGGTATATTTTAGACAAACATTTATCAACAAACTTTTATTGAGTTTTACAAATAAACATTTAATAATTTATAACAATTAGATAAAAAAAAAGTGAACAAGTGAACATTTAATTGAATAGTTCTGAAATTAATTGTCTATCGAAATCCTGTTTGGCACTCTCGGCCCGGGTGACACTTGCTGCCACAAGGAACGTCTGATTTCTTACATTTGCATGTCTTTGTCAGACATTTTCCTTTACATTTGCATCTCTTACTTGCAAGAGAAAAACTTGCTTGTTTTGCGGTCGCATGCAAGGAAATTCCGTTTGTACTCCAATGTTCAGTTTCAATTTTCCTTGTCAAAAGTTCAATATCACCCATATCATAACATGAACTCAATATATACCAAATTCGCATGATAGCTTGTACAAACTTGCATCTTTTCCGATGATATCATCAACCCTACATACTAATCTGGGAAGTCTCCCGATGCCCTAGCTGTCAACAACTGGTATTCGCACAGTGACAAAGCTACCTTTTTCAATTTTTGCATTAGTTTTTGACACTTTTTTATTATATTTTCTCATTGTATTTTCGACAGATTTTTTACAATTTTTGTCAAGTATCTTTCGTATTCTGTAATGAGAAGTCATTTGTCCGTCGCCCATTGCTATGGTACAGTTGTTGTCCTCAGGAGGGTCAGTTATAATGTTTACTTCTAAATAATCTAATAACTTCAATTCAGTGAGCAATATTCAATTTCGTGTACATGTATTTCTGACATGCTAAATACATGAGATTATCGGATTAAATTAACGCAACTGTTTTGAATAATTAAAATATTATGTTTTTATTCCAATTACTATTCAAGATTTTATATTAATTCGAGATTTCAGTTATGTTGACCTGTAATATACATTCGTATCTAATGAACTTGATCTACTTCTTAAAATCAGTCAGACCGTACGCGTACGGTCCGACCGTATGCGTATTTCAAAAAAGTACGCATACGGTCCGGACCGTACGCGTACGGTCCAAATACTCATACGGTCTGGAACATATGCACATTTGTTAAGAGAAAACAAATAGTCCATAATTTTAGATTCCAACCCCTTCTTCGGATGATTAACATAAGTGATGTTAAGTTATTAAATGGTGCAAGTTGTTTATGGTGTTAGATTACGCCATATTTACATATTGTTAATAGATTAAGAGAAGTATCTTCATAAAGTAGCACATTAAAGAAAAACATGGATAGGTTTGCCCTTAGGGATTTACTAGTATTGTTGTAGTAGACTGATATTTGTAAAGAAAAAATAAGAGACATATGAACTTCAGAACTTAATGACAAAATTTGAGTGAAATAGATAATTGATATAAAAGGAAAACTAGCATTCAAGTTAAATTAAAAGTGAAAAGTAAACAATGATGAGGATAATAATCATGAAATAAGAATAACGAGATAATTAATTAAGGAGTTGAAAAAAGAATCTTAACGATGTGTTTTGTTTATAAGTTGTCATAGATTTTTGTTTAATTGTTTTCGTTTTTAAGAGGGTAGTTAAGTTTTAAATGTATATACTATTTTTAAATTCAGATCTCAACATATACCCTAACACTAAGTCGTATGTAAATGTATAAAAGGGATAGGAAGTAGGTTTGAAATTTTAAAACAAATGAAAAATAGATATATGAAAAAAGAAAGGAAATAGAAAAAGGAAACTATATACTTATTTTAGAAAAATGTAATACATTACAGAGAACAACATTTTTTTTTCGCAACAAGTTGTTGTTGTTGTCAAATATGGAATATAGTCAGTAACCAATTGCGCAAGATATAGTTATAATTTTTATCAATGGAATCTTAATTTTATTTTTAAGAGTGATGAGAATAAATATGTGATCATATGTGGTCTGTATTTTATGTTTAGCCTTAAGATTAATTAATGAGGAACTAAATTTAAATAAGTAAAAACTATTACAATTGGTAACAAGTAACACATATAATTTTAGTAATTTTTTTTATTAGTATCATGTAGGTGTAGGGGTTATATAAAATGATCGAATTGATTTTTGTTTATTGTAAATTTTTAATGATTTTTTTTACGTCTAATGTAAATATTATGTAGGATTTGTAAACTTGTAGAAGTTGTATACGACAGATTCCCCCTTTTATTTAGTTTTTGTTCTAACAGATAATTCGATAAAAAAAAAAGAAGATATTGATTTATATGTAGGAATTGTTTTACAAAATATTGCTAGGCTTGGACAATCCTGAGAACTCAAGGCGAGTGAACAAATTATCAATAATCTGATAGATGATAAATAAAAAAAAAAAGAAACAAGGGGAAGTAAACAAGTTTTAGTTTGTCCAAATTGAGATAAATTTATCAGCAGGGTTTAGGTGCGATCTTCATTGGAATAGCCATATTTTTGTACTGTTAATTAATTAAGAATATATCTTGGTTAGCCAAAAAGAATGTTGTGAGTTCTGGTTCTAATGCCACGAACAATTGGGTAAAAACAAATGGTGTCTTCGCAATTGGTAGGAATAGATGCTACTGATAACAGAGAGATGTCTTCCTCCGCGCCATTGGTCAAGGACAAAACTTAACCGAATGCCGATATTAACAGCCTCTTAATAAGGACGAACCAAATAGCTAGATGCGTCAAATACTACGAAATGGAGATGATGATGACGACACTTGTACAAAGATGTGCGCCCTTTCCAGCAGTTGATGAACCTTATACTATGATGGTGACGAAAATAAAACATGAACTATGTATACCGAAATATTGAACTTATGATTCGAATGAATATGTGTAAATATATCCAGATATTGGACTAGAAGAATGTGATGAACTTATTATATCATGATATTGGACTTATAGAACTTTATAAACTTAGATATGTGGTGATGGTTACCGAAAACCTTATAATAAACTATTAGAATAACCTACAGGAAGAAAACTACCGTATTTTATTGAACTTTCGTTTTATTTAGGAGGAAAGGAAAATGTAACACAATTGTGTTTCATATCATTAATTATCAAGGAGTATTAATTAGGAAATTTATTAAAAAGGAATTAAACAATTCAATGACAATCATGTACACTTTGGACACTTTTAAATAACGATCTGTTCAAATATTATAGACATACCATGTATACCCTGCAGCCAATAAATGACCATGTCTACTGTGAAATAACATGTATCCTTCAGGGTTTGACAATTAACCATAGACTAGAATTATTTAACATCCAGACGAATACGTAACCGGCCATTAGCTATGGGCCAATGTTTATGGACAACTGGACTATATAAGATCCAGCTTTGGACTTGAAGGGGGACAGCTTGGTACAAGAGATTGGTACCAGAGATTCCGTCAAGGTCTCCCCCCTCGTTGGTAGGCTCGAACATATGCTCTTAACATCCGAATTACTCCATAAGGACGAAACCGTTATACTATACGATCACGTGCCCGTGTGAGATACTGAACATTCGAACAATTCTACTTTAAAGACAGTTGTGAACATTCGAACATTTGAACTTTAGAATCTTTCTTGACTTTGTAATTACGTAATAAAATATATTTATATAATTACTGACTTCGTCACACCAAACACAGACAAGGTAATCTATTCCTGGAGTAGAAGACGTCTTACTTGGTAATTTTAAATAGATGTATTGTAAATGACTAATTAAAAAGGTTATGTTTTCTTCTAACTATTATTGACAACTACAATGTCTTTAGAAAAAGTAAAGCGAACAGATGTTTTTAACTGTGGAAATTTGATTTAAACAATAATATGACATGTCAGCAGAAGTAAAATAATGTAGTCTCAATTTCCTCTCCCTTTTAAACTATCAAGGTTAATAGTTGTCAATCTTACTCGAAATTAAATATTGAAATTGTTATATTATATACTTTACACGTTTTCAACATAAAAACTATCCGATAAATCACGCAATACGTTATGAAAGCTATAATACTCAACTTTATGTTGAAGATATGGTAATTCAAAGAGCAAAATTTGCATTGTATTTAAATTAAACATAATAATTCTCAAACCTTGAGGTAAAAACGAGGAGCTGTGATATTGTTTACTAATTTTAAGTTTAAAACACTTCATTCAAATGGTATTGCTGTGTAATACGTTTAAACTGTGAGTTCTTCAGAGGGTCGTTTTCAAATTAATTCCAATTAGTCCTTATTTTGTGACGATAATAACATTTTCTTTGACATTGTTTTCGATTTGATATTGGGAAGGTATTTTTCACTAGATTAAAACTACTATAGTATATGTATATATATTTATATGTATATACCTTTAGAACATTCTGTTGGCCCATTAATGAGGCTGTCGCGGATGAATCTTTGTCTGCTATAAACACACAATCTTTCTCTGGTATGCCATCTTCTGTAACTGTGCATGGAGCACCAGTAAACATATTGATGTTTCTTCCAGAAACTTCTTCCGTACATCTGTCAAAAAGAATTTCTTGAATAGAATAGTTTGAAAATTAAACAACAATGAAAATGTCTTGATAGTAGAATACTAACAACATAAGTAGTTCGTTTAACATGAATATATATTATAATTTTTTTTAAATATGGCTCTAAATAGAATTTAGAAAAGGTTTTTGACAAATTCTGAACTAGTTATATGCGGCATAATATCTCCTTTCATCGTGTGAACATACATTTTTGAGGTGTAATTTATCTCATATATTTGTCTTTCGTTTTATATTTATGTTTTTAAGATGATTGTTCTGTTACAATTTTTCATATGCTTTTTATGACCTACAAAGATCAATTTAAAATGATGATGGACAATCATGATGGCGATAATGACATTATTGTTTTGTTGTTATTACCTGGTAGGTTTCCATGTTCCGTCCTCTAAGTAAAAAGCTGATGGTGATTCCAAGCCCGCCTCTTCGAAGGATGCATATTCGTCAAATAGTCCCCATCTGAGATGACCCCATTCATGGACAAAGACATCACCTGTCAATTTTTTTTCGTGGATATTTTGATTTCATGGTTTAGCTAATCTTTAAAGGCACGTATACACAAAGATTATAGAAAATTTGTAATTTGTTGAACGTTTGAAAGTTGTGGTTAATTTTTTTTTGTTAACCCATGAATATTGGTATCAGACGAATAATTTGTCCAAATAATTATGACGTCTTGCATCGCTATATTATTTTTTTTTTCTAACGTCCCTTCCTACGACGGCGTCCCAGAAAAAAAAGCCAGACGTCATTATTATTAAGATTGGAGCATTTACCTGAAACGGCATGAATAAATGGACAGAATGTACATATACACTGTGGATTCATTTTTTTCTTGGAAATAAATTTTCGTGGATTAAGTAAAATTAGCATTTTCGTGGATATTTTGATTTCATGGTTTAGCTAATCTTTAAAGGCACGTATACACAAAGATTATAGAAAATTTGTAATTTGTTGAACGTTTATAAATTGTGGTTATTTTTTCAACCCATGAATATTAGTATCAGACGAATAATTTGTCCAAATAATTATGACGTCTTGCATCGCTATATTATTTTTTTTCTAACGTCCCTTCCTACGACGGCGTCCCAGAAAAAAAATAGCAAGACGTCATTATTATAAAATAAATAAATAAATAAATAATCTTTATTTCAAGAGGATGATCCCATTAGTTAAAACTAATCTTCCTGAGAGTCCTCAAAATAATAATAACATATTTATAAGTACATAAAGTTATATTATACACAATATACAATTGTATTTAAATAATAATGAAAAAGCATATTAATTTGCACAATTGATGAAAAATTTGTAACATTTTGTTTTAAAAGATACAAGTGTATTACTCATTTTTATTTCATTTGGTAAACTGTTCCATATTTGAGAACCTGAATATGTAAATGTTTTCTTTAAAAAATTTGTTTTTGGTTTTGGAAGATTTAATAGTTTTTCATCAGCTGAACGTAAGTTATAATTTTGATTATCAGTAAAATGAAAATTTTCTTGTAAATAGTTAGGAACCATACCATTTAATGATTTAAATACAAGTATTGCTTTTTGTTATTGAATGCGTTTTTCCACATTTAACCAGTGTAAACTATTAAACAATAAACTGGATGATGTCATTATGTCAGCTTCTACTATAACCCTAGCAGATTTCTTTAATAACTTCACTGGGGTCAAGCTGATGACCGTAACTGCATTCACGGTCATCCCAAGATGTCGGATGAAAATTAGGTCAGTTTCTGTATTGTCTGTTAAAGTGTTTCTATATCATTTTCTTTACAAATTATACATTGAAACGATGTAAATTTATAAAAGAATCACTCGATAATCACTAATTACTTCCGAGAAATGTGCATGAAACGGGAAATTCGATTTGAAAAAATTGTTAAGATGACCGTAAATCATAATCAAAATATTTTCAAGATGACCGTAACATAAAACAAGGATGACCGTGATTGGTAAAAAGATGACCGTAACTTGTAAAGGGTGACCGTAATTTGTAAAGACTGACTGTAATTTATATAGGACGACCGTAACTTTTATAGGATGACCATCAATTCTAAGAAATATCCGTATTGTATTCAAAGCTTTTTTGTTGAGTTTGTCGATATCAATAGGGGCTCGGTTAGCGGATATAAATATGTGTCATAAATTTCTTTTTTTAAACTATAATATAATTGGCCATATTTAGGATTTATAACAATGATAGTAAATTGCATATTTCTCGTAAACAATGAAATATTTATTGATATCGACGTTAAAATTTTAACACAAATTGACAGCGATACGACGAAAATTTGAAGAAACATGAATGTGTCCCTAGTACACAGATGCCTCATCTACACTATCATTTTCTATGTTTAGTGGACTATGAAAATGGGATAAAACTGTAATTTGGCATTAGAATTAAAAAGATCATACCATAGGGAAAATGTGTACTAAGTTTCAATTTTATTTAACTTGAAGCTGGACAAACGGACAAACAAACAGACGAAGGGACGAACGTACGCACAGACCAGAAAAACATAATGCCAATAAATGGAGCATTAAAAACATTAATAATACATACGAATATTTGGTAATCGAGCCCATGTGTATGGTTCCAGAGGAAGCAGATTAAAATCTTAATTCGTCTTGATATATGCAGGCGGAAACACTTTTGAAATAGAACAAAAGAATCGAAGCTCTGTGTTTATCGAGAAAGCGATAAATGTTAACTGTAATGTTTGATATAGTAACAAAATTTTAAAAAGTTAATAGAAACAAATAAAACGACAATTTTCTTATTTTAAAAACACCATTTGCATAAGTTTTCAATGTATCTATTACATAGTAATGCAAAACAATAAGATATCAAGTCGACGACATGGTTCTTATCGGGGCCTTTTATAGCTGACTATGCGGTATGGGCTTTGCTCATTGTTGAAGGCCTTACGGTTACCTATAGTTGTTAATGTTTGTGTCATTTTGGTCTTTTCTGGATAGTTGTCTCATTGGCAATAATACCACATCTTCTTTTTTTATATATTATATAGTATCTATAAGTTGGATGTAGAAAATGCATAACCTCCGAATTTTTTTTTTTATCACGGACGGAGAACATATCAATCTTTTAGTTCAGAAATTTTCGTGTCTGCCCTTCCATTATGTGAATCAAGAAAAAATTCCCCAAAACAGGTAACGATTGTATCGAAAAGAGAAAAATCGAGTGCACCTTTTTATGTTAGGGCATGTTTGGGGTGTATATTTTGTCTTTAAAACGTACAAAGCAAGAGTATTTTATATAGCATCTCGCTTCAGATTCTATCATTATTATATATCAAAGCTACAGGTTGACTTTATAACGTAAAAAAATGACAGTACGAAAAGATGAAATATATGGGTCAAGTGAGATACCTATCTAATAAATCACAAAAACAGAGTAGGTGTGTTCGAATAGCTATTTTTTCTAAGTACTTGACATCAGTCTTTTAATTTGAATGATGAAAATGGATATCTTCGAAAAAATATGATTTTCTTGTGTGTGATAACTAGGGTTTATAATCTTCAACCACTGAAAATGTTTAGTCTGCCCTTCCACGAAATATCTAATTAGAATTTTTTTTAAATGCTTAAGAATTTTCAAAAATTCCATCTGACATCCGAACAGACAATATTTTTAAGTTGAATCAATGCAGACAAGATCATAACTAATGCTCATTAGCTAGTAGATACATTTGTCTTTTAAAATATAACTGACATATAACGATCGATCGTAATGGTGCTATGTGGATAAATTTATCAGTTTTTAAGAGCAAAATTGGCAGAGCGTCATCCCTACAATGGCTTCCATTTCTACGATTGTGAGCATGAACTGGCGTAATGGGGAGATAATTTTAAAGAAGTAGAATCCTGACTGTATGAATAACATTTCTGTATATATACAAATTGACAACGTTCCGCCTTGTGATACGCTTTTCGTACAATACTATTTTAAGGATCTACTTTGCTGGAGCTCACCTTCACTAGTTTATTCGAATGATATTTTCAAAATATTTCTGTCGACATTATTAGCACGACAAAATGAAAGACGATATACTATCAATGGGTGTACATGCAATTTTTTGGCATTTTTAAAAATGTGTATTTATTATATGTCATTAAAAGGAATCCCAGAAACAAACAAAAAATCTTTTGTCGAGCAGTTGAAGGCTGTGCACCGCATTTTTTTCATTATGCTTATAAGGTGTCATTTTATCGCGCTTTTGTAGCATGTTTTCCCTTCCTGTTCATTGGCATGTCTTTTGGCAAATTCATTTTAAAAATTAAACCCTCTACTGTAAAAAAAGATACATATGGTAATCTTTGCATTTGAAGCATGTCTTATTTTCTTCTACCTATAGGATAAAACTCTCATATTAATATGTGTATACCAACACGATTCATCATTTGATACAAAAAGATAGTTATATAAATACGGATATTTCTTAGAATTGAGGGTCATCCTTTAAAAGTTACGGTCATCATTTACAAATTACGGTCATCTTAAAAGCAGTTACGGTCAGCCTTGTTATGAATCGCTGATTCTGTTACGGTCATCTCGATTGTGATTTACGGTCATGTTGGCGATTTTTTCAAATCGAATTTCCCGTTTCATGCACATTTCTCAGAAGTAATTAGTGATTTCCGAGTAATTCTTTTATAAATTTACATCGTTTCAATGTATGATTTGTAAAGAAAATGATATAGAAACACTTTAACAGACAATACAGAAACTGACCTAATTTTTCATCCGACATATTGGGATGACCGTGAATGCAGTTACGGTCATCAGCTTTACCCCAGTGAACTTATTAAGTTTAGTTATTCCACTTTCACAACAGCTTCCCCATATATTGCAACAATAATCAAATAATGGAAGAATATAAGCATTAAAATAGATAATACGTATATGCATAGGTAAATATTTTCTTATCTTTTGTAATAAATTGATTCTGTTTGATATAGTACATGATATTTTATCTATCTGCTGATTCCAATTTAGGTTTTTGTCAATATATAAACCAAGAAGTTTTTCACAATCTACTAACGAACTAACCAACGGACTAACGAACAATAATGAATCCGCAGAAACATTTGAAATCTATTCATTATAATTACACACAACTACAACAGATCTATAAGAAGTTAAAAGCATTGTATCTATAACGTCTGGATTCGTTTTTGATATTTAACTAATAGGTCTGCACAGAGTAGAAAACAGTAATACGAAGATGTGGAATGATTGCTAGTTGGACAACTATCCACAAAAAAAGGCACCGTAAGGCCGTTAAAAAGAAAGCAAAAGCCATTCCGTATAGTAAGCTATAAAAAGCCCTGCATGGAAGGAAAAAGTTGAAATATATAGTTCCGAAGAAAAAAAAAATTAAAGGTGAAATATATACAAAACCAACGTCTTGGTGTATTCTTAAAACAATGAAAAAACATATATAAGTATTGAAGACAGCACCCAACTACAAGATACACCTGAAAAATTTCTACTCCGAGACTTGATATATATGTTTTCCTGTTTTAGGTTTTTTTTCTTCTTCAATTGTCTGTTATTTCATATGCCTCAACCCAATATCAAGCCATATAGAAATCACACAAATCACAAAAAAACGAAATATATATTTTTTTCCAAGCATAATGCTTGCATATTTGTACGATACCACTAATTAACTTACCAATTTCTCCAAAACCAGCAAATTCTCCAGCGAATAAAATGTATGTAGTCAAATGCATATATTGTCCTGGTTTTCCACATTCTGTTTGTCCAAAGACATAAGGCACTTTTCCAACAACTGGGTTTTCTTCGTCAATTCTAACGTGAGCCCTGCTGAACTTTAGACCAGATATCTTTTTGTAACTGCTTTGCATTGACCATGTTTTTGGTAAAACAATGGTGACATCTTTATAATATAATTGATATTTAGAAGCTTTGTATAGTACTCTTGATGCTGCGGTTAACCAGTCCTAGGGTAAAACAGATAAAAGGTAGGTCGCATGCATGTTAAAACACACATTTAGATTCAGTACAGATATTTGAAATAAAGAGGTTGCCTACATCGGTGATAATGTAGCTGTAGTCTAATGCTATATTTTATAAAGTATTGACCGGTAACAATATTAAACAAATAAAACAAATTTTAAGGTGTTCAAAACTGATAGAAAAGGGAAGGGTTAAGTTATTTTTTTAATAGACAAAACTATTTGGCTTTCAGGGCGGTGATCATAAAGCTGGAAACATTATCAATTTAAATATTGAACTGTTCTAAAATGTTTTGTATTTTACCATATCATTTCTGATAAGGTACTCTTTTAAACTATGCTCAATACTGGTGAGCCTCATGAACTAAATGGACGAAAATAAATAACTGAACTTTAATATCGGTAAGAAGACAAGTTGAAAATAAATATCCTAGGGCTTTTTTTTTACAAATATTGAAAGCAAACAAGCAAGATACGATATAGATCATGATAGAAACATGTATGGAGAGTTGTCTCATTGGCACTCATACCATATCAACTTATATCTACATATTTAGTTATATAGATATAGTCTAACTCCCCTTTTCAATTCGTTTGGGCGCCTAAAACGCTTTTAATTGACACAGATAAATGAAGCAGATTACGAAATTGCTCTTTAAATTAAACGTGTGTGCTGTTTCTCAATGGTATATCTTAATAAAATTACATTTGCATAAACATGATAAAGAAAAACTTACCTTTAACTTTTGAATTAGTGCAACATTTTCTACAATGTTGTTGCTTATTGCCACAGTTAATCCACTATACCCGTTTTGGCTCACAGTGAGCGGCAGTTGTGTTGCAACAGTTGTATCTGGCGAAAGTAAAACTGAAGTCAAAATTAGAATTCCTTGTATGATAATTCTCATTTTGAAAAGTATCATTTTAGGTCAACATACATTTTTAACTATCTGTAACAGTTTTGTCATTCCCAAGAAGAGGGAAGCTTGGGCATTTAATTAGTTTAAACTGTCTTTTTAGTGTAGTTGTTTAGATATTTAAATTCTCAAGTAAATAACTGTGATCTAATACCCCTTATGTAAAGACCATAAGTATCAGTACAATGTGTATGACAAAGCTCCTTAAGAAAATTAAAATTTCAAAACCAAACAGGGTTAAAAGGTCGTCTGTTTATACATTAAAGTATTAAGTTTATATCAGTGCGTGATACAGACCCTGTTTCGAAAGCAACATTAAACTAAAAGTAAAACTCATTCAATCTGGACACCTACGTCAAAATAACAATTGTTGGCATTTAGTATATTTAATTTAAATAAAAGTTACAATGTCGTGGTTGAGTTTTTATTGTGTCATTATCATGTATCTCAAATTTCAAGAGAAGAAATAAAAAAATGGGCGAGTTGTTTTTTAGTGTAAATACAATAACTGGACACACTTTTATCACTGAAGTCCTAAAAAGAAACTTAAAAATATCAACTTCGTATCAAGACCTTTATGGTGTAAATTTTACGAGTTTGTTTATGTAGAATTTTAGGGCAATTACTCTTCAATACCAAATAACAATAATGACAGTAAAATTTTTATGATTCTAATATTATGAGATGTTTTGATGAATATTAACAATTATATATAACAGTGTGATTGATCATTTCAGTAAAACTTCTTTCACGTGTGAGAAAACTTTGGTTCATATAGACACAGCAATTCGTGTATTCTAGCAGAAACGATGTACTTAGTGATTGAATGCTACGAGATTATCACGGTACATTTGGAAATAATGCCCAGCCGAAATATATATGCATGCGTTCATTATCGGCTTTAACACACTTCAGTAAGGATTTTTTATCGCCCGGAAATACAGTTATTTTGTAATGCATTTTATTAAAAAAATAAGTGCAATTTAAAGAAATCGAACGGACTGTTTCTCAATAATACCTATACAGTGTGGTGTACTACTTTGAGGGGGGGGGATTAAATTTATATTATAACAAATCTTAAAGTTATTACTCTAAAGATGGACAATTTTATGTGAAGGGAGTCTATAATTCTTTTTGACAGCTTCATACATGCTATTATTTTTCACCTTTTTCAACTGAACTAAATCACTACTCTTCCTTGAAAATTTATGACCGAATGTTTTTTACATGTTTGCTATTCCCTTTCCGTACTACTTTGTGCATAAAATATAGAGAAAGTTATTTGGGAGGTGTTTATATATTTCATTTGCTAGTAATACACGGTCCACATCATGGACTATATTTGTAAATTCAAAGGACGAAATGTTTGTTCCCGGACCGTCCCCAGACATAGAATGTCTTAGTCGTAATTGGCACATTTTTTTTTAGATTTTCCTGCAAATTCCGAAAGGATCAATCCCGAAATCCCGAGCTTAAAAACACCCAATCCCGGAGTAATATATATATAGAAGAAGAAGATATTATATATGGGCGTTTTTCAATAAAAGTGTTCCTTTCAGACCTAATAAAATGGAAAATCAACTAGTTTAAAATTTATTTTCAAGAGTTATTTTGAATACCTCTATTATAGACCTGTTTGTAAACAAAAAGTGTAATCTTAAATACTCTTTAAAATGATATTATTTTCATAATTTGTGTACTGTTTCGTAGGGGACTAACCTTTGTTATTTGCTTTGCACGAATATAATTGAAAAAAAGAGTAAAAAAGACTGCACGGTAGTTTTTCTCCCAAACTTGTTTCGTAGGGGACGTATTCACATGTTTTATTTTTTTCTCACAACCCCAATATTGCAATAGTAACAAGACTGACTGTATTCATCAAAGCGTTATTAAGCTGTACACTGATATTTTTTTCATAATTTTAAAACCAGTTACTGAAGGAGATTTGACCCGTTTCGTAGTGGACATTTACAAAAATACGGCATCACTCTGGCCCATTTGATGTGCTCAATTTTTCTCAACAGTTTAATTGCCGTTATAAAAGCATCACTTCTTTTGTAAGACCCTAATGTTTATATCTCTTGCAAACAAAAAATTACATTGATTTTATAAAACTGTTTATAAGCAAGTTTTAATGACTTCGTTTCGTAGTGGACATTGTGTTAGGGACACACCTTCTAAAATAAAAAAATCCTATGTTAAAAGCTGTTTATTAAAATATGTTGGCTCTAAACATACTTTTGAATTATTAAAGAACTTATATTATGTAAAATTAATATTTATTTCTACATTTTTTTACGATATTTGAGAGTATGAATGTTGAACAGGCGGTCTAGGGACATGTCATTTTGGTTGTTTTGGACCATTCAGGAATCAATATCTTATCAGCCCCTCTAAAAAATAAACTGTTTCTTTGCTTAAAAATGTTATATCTAATTCAATGTACTGACTGCACAAAAAATTACTTGCAAAGATCAAACACATTTTTTTTTAAAGTGGCTGGGACAAGAAAGTACGTTTTTATTGAAAAACGCCCATATACAGAGGGACTACAGATACGGCTGTAATATTCATCTACAAAGATATATAATATATATATATATATATTCCTCCCTTCTCATTACAATATGATCAATGATTTGTAAACAATACTTTTAAATGAAAATAGATTAAAGATGGCGAAAGATTTTATCATAATGAGAAATATGCTTAATAAAAATAATAAAAATATGTGAAAAAAAATCTATTTCTGGGACATGACTAGATTGAGTTATCTCCCTTACAACAACAACAATGAACATACTGGGAAAGTTCCGTTTTAAAAACAGTTTTCCTGTTGTGATTTCCTGTACTAAAAAGACTTTTTCTCAGAAGACTTTAGACGGTTATATCGGACCCTCCACCAAAGGATTGTTAGATTCATGGATTAAGAAGTATGAAGATTTTGTGGGGCTTACAGAAGTTCGAGAAGCACAAGCACAAGTCTTACAAGTAAGTGTTGTTATCTCCCCTTACCGGTTTTAACAAAAATATGTCGAAATATTTAATGAAGATATAAAAGATGTTTTAGAAGTACTTTTTAGACTCACGGGCACTTGTCACAGAAAAAAAATTCCTATATCCCTTAATATAACTTGGCATTAAGGTATAGGGGGGGAAATCTGAGTCAAGTGCTAGTCCAAATTATAATTATGACGTCTTGAAAGGCTATTATATTTTTTCTTTCACGCCTTACTTCGACCAGATAAAAAAATATAAAAATCTGGATGGAGTTAAGATTTTATATTTTATGTTCCAACTGTGAAAACAGCAAAGAGGGAAAGCTATTATGGACACTATATTTGCAACAAAATTTTAATATTTAGATAGGTTCTTTGCAAAACCCACTAGAAGATCTATCTTTTAAAAAAATATATATTGAATTTAGTTAACTATGTACATCAAGTGACCCAAATAGGGGGTATTCCACTAGAATTGGGGTGGTGGGCGGTTAAGGGAACCACTAATAAAAATGTTTAACGTGATTTTTCTTAATCATAGGTCTTTTTAGGTCTGTTTAATATACAATTTGTCGAATGAATTCTAAAATAAGGAGCCATGGTATGCTGCCAATGAGACAGCTATGCCACAGACTCCATAAGAAGTGAATTTAGGCAACTTATTTGCTTCTCAGACCAGAGTTTACGTGATCAAACGTATATGTTATCACTGCGAAAAAAATGCATTTTTTTCTCGGATATCGGCAGGTATTTAAACTATGTTAAATTATAAATCATTTGCTCTTAAATTTTCGAAATCGTTAGCAATGATCATATGACATTTTGTGTGAGGATAGCAACGGATCAATACACTTTTTGGCAATTTTCCTTTTTAATATTCTTAAAATATTCAATTAATTATGAAAAGTGTTCTTGCTCTTATCAATACAATTAGGAACATATATATTGATATACTGTTCCTAGAAACAATATTAAAATATAAATGAGGGGAGATAGGACCTTTATCGGGACTCCGGGATCGGGTGTTTTTAAGCTCGGGATTTCGGGATTGACCCTTTGGGATCCGGGAATTCTTTTTTCGGATTTCGGGACCTCGGGATTTCGTATTTTTAAGCCCCGGATTTCGGGATTTCGTGTTTTTAGACCCGGGATTTCGGGAGCAGGACCCCTCCTATCCCTCCTCATAAATAGTTTATTTATAAGTGCATGATGCCCATCCATAAACAGGCTGATAAAATAATTGTTTTAAGTTATTAAAACGGAAATTTATCAATAGTATATATGTTTAAATCAAATGATTTGTAATCATGTAATTAGAAACTTGATATTTTTTTACAAATTTTAGAACGTTTTCGGACGATTTTGTTTGGTTTCTAAATAATACAAATGTGCACTTATTTTGAAAGAATATTATATTCTGTGATATTTATATTATTTTTCTCTCCGATTTTCATTTATAGTTCAACAACCTTAGGCTGTAGTCATTTTGTTTTTTACCAATATCATAGCCCATTTACTAACTTTGATCATAAACGTGTTTTACATTGTTTTTAATATATCTATTTAGGCTGAGTCAAAGTTTGAGGAAGTTCAAGAGAAGAGAAGAAATACAAATAAAGATTTGACTGTGATAAATTCTAAACTGAAAAATGTAGCAGTTGAGTTGGAAAAAACAAACCGTGGCACTGACCGCTACTTAGAGCTAGTCACCAAAGAAAATGCAATAATCAAAGAAGAAAATGAAATAGCAGAAGAAGTACGACTCTTGGAGGAACAAGTCCGAGCAAATTTTGCCATTCTGTCTTCTGCTTTGAGAGACAGTCACGAGAAGGAGCGCGCGCAGGGTGAAAGGACAAAATACTGGTCAATAATCGGATCAATTATTGGTGCTGCAATAGGAATAACAGGAACTACTATAAATAACTATTTACGAATGAAAGAATTGCGCGGAATTGTTCAAACGTCTGCTGGGACGACAGAAGACTATAGAAAAATAGCAATGCAACTATGTGACGCTGTCAAATCACAAAATAGTAAATATGAAGACTTTTTAGGCGACATTCGGACTGCCATTGGTGAAAATAATCCGAGTTCAAAACCAATTGGGAAGTATTCCTCTACACAAATTAATGATATTGTGGAATTATTGAAAAATCAAGACGTTAAATTAACAAAAGAGATTGCTGGTGTGAAGGAATTACTGGGACTGAAAGAAGCCTCGTTATCAACTTCTAGCGTCATATATGTCGGCCCACAAATGGAGGAGTTATTGTCTCAAACGGAACGCAATTTAGAATGGAAGATAAAATTGAATTCTTTAGCTACTGTGACTTTTCTATATGGAGCATTAGCATTAACTTTGCCTTTTGTAC
The DNA here is from genome assembly GCF_963676685.1 of Mytilus edulis. Taxonomy (NCBI): domain Eukaryota; kingdom Metazoa; phylum Mollusca; class Bivalvia; order Mytilida; family Mytilidae; genus Mytilus; species Mytilus edulis. Next base: position 12,706,024 of record NC_092344.1, read on the forward strand.
TGAGTTTCTTTAAAGGAAGTTAACCATAAAATTCCAATAAAATAGATTCCCCACACAAGTTTTAAAATCTTGAACATTTTTAAATGAGTGAATGGATTGTATGTTTGTTTGTAAATTGTATAAAACCAAACCATGTTTATAAAGTTTCGTTATTAGCTCAAATAAGTTTATATTGTACAAGCATTCTTGTCTTAGGATGCATAAAACAATAAATATAGAATCGATCGTGTCCATTGAAATCACATGATTTTCTTACTCATGTCACATGAACATTTGGGATTCCATTAATCCAAAGTTGGATCTAAAGATGTTAACTGTTCACACATGAAATTTCGATGTTTAGACATTCAAATATGTTAGCCTTGAGCATCACTGAAAAGATATTAATTGTCGAAATTTGTACCTGAAGAATTAACATTGATACTAACAATTAATGGTATCGCTACCACTGAGGTGACAACTCTTCTGATGTACTTTTGATAAATCTCCAAGGGTATCACCAGCCAAGGAGCTAGTACTCCGGTACTGGCATGAACATATGGATATTTTTAGGCAGTTAAGCTGCCTTATGCGAGCACCCTGGATTTGTGTCCTACCCAATAAATGCTGAAATACGTGCCATTGTTATCATCTAGCTGGTTACTATGTTATTTATAACTTATTGGACAGTTTTTTCATATTTTACATTCTGGATTAAAAAAAATATGACCAGGAAAAACCTTAAATGATCGTCGATTTTCCCAAAAGTTTTGAAGTTGCACATAGGAAGTAGAGCATATTAGGAATCCTTGTGTAGTTTATTATCCCCTGAGCTTTTGGCTAAGATGTCAAAGAACAAATGTATGAAATATTTAATCGCCGAAAATCTCTAAAGACAAGTAGTTAAGATTTCCCAAATTGCAAAAGTCGTAGGAATATTGTTTGTCATCAATACGTAGTACAACGTCAGTAGTCTATTATATAATAAGTTCAACTGTTCATGCTGTTGGCGGCAATTTCAAATTAGAAGACGAAATTTTTATATCTTTTCAATTTCTAGGCAGGGGTTCAAATTAGCGGTGATCCGATGTCCGCGACCTTCCATTTTTGCACGCGGAAATTCGACTTGGTTTCTAGCTACGCCCGACGGAGTCACCTTCCACTTAAAGAAAATAAGAAATAACTTTGCAAACCTTTTCACAACAGTCTCCAAATAAACGATCTAAAAAAAACTTATTTTCATCATTATAATTCATGACAGCGATGTTTATTTTGTTCAACCGCTAGCTTTATACAGAAAATCGCCGACAAATCGTGTTTAAATTCGACTAAAATCGTATCTGATTGACAAAAACGACATTGTAAACACAATAAAATGGCTGCCGTGAAGACAAAATTTTACAATATCGGATCCGATTCCGGAAGCGGATAAGGGTAATTCCGGGTTTGGCGGTCAACTCCAAAAAAAATCCAGACAGGTGACAAAATACATCTATGCATAGTAAATGAATATAAACACTAGAATTGAAAAGCAAAAAAGATATATGTTAAAGAAAGAAATGTTCAGCAGAAAATATTTTATACAGACACTCAAAACTAATACTTTTTGACAAATTTTAATGTCAAAATTCATTACAATGGTCACAGTATAAATTTATTTATCAGTGATAAATGATGATAATGCATGTGAAATGCTTTTAAAGTGTAAACAAATGACTGCAATTTTAAAGGGGTATTTTTTTCTCAATTTTGTAGGGTCAATTAAAGTAGCTGGAAGTTTCTTTATTTTCACAAATAATGCAACTATATTATATATATAATACCTGAATGCAGGCAAATCATATGATATATAAGTGGCGTCCTTAAGGCAACTCTACCCTCTCTTGTTTGATAACTTGGAAATGGTCGAGATCCCCACCCCTAAACCATTTTCCGGTATTCAAGTTTAGGACAATATGATAAATAAAATAAAATATAGGAGGAGTCCCTGGAGTCACCCACCCCCTCCTGTTTGAGAACTTGGAAACGGTTGAGATCCCCACTCCTTAACCATATGTTTTCATGTTTGTGACAATATTAAAAATCAAATGAAATATAGGGAGAGTCGCTGGGGGTCACCCCACCACTCCTGTTTTAGAATTTAAAAACGGCCCAGATCTCCAACCCTAAACCATATATATATATATATATTCATGTATGGGACAATATAACAAATCAAATGAAATATAGGGGAAGTCCCTGTGGTGACCCCACCTCTCCTGTTTGAAAACTTGGAAACAGTTAAGATCCCAACTGTAACACAATATATATTAATGTCTGGGCCAATATAGCTAATTGAATGAAATAAAGGGGGAGTCTCTGGAGTCACCCTACCCCCTCCTGTTTGAGAACTTGGAAACCGATGAGATCCCACCCCAAAACCATATACATTAATGTATAGGACAATAAAACAAATAAAATGAAATTTAGGGGAAGTCCCTAGGGTCAACCTACCCCTTCCTGTTTGAGAACTTGAAAACCGTTGAGATCCCCACCCCTAAACCATATATATTCATGTGTGGGACAAAATAACAAATCATTTACATTTAATATGGGCCAGTCAGTCAGACCTCAACTTGTACTACTAGCAGTCAACTAAAACCAATGTTAACTACCAAGTAGAACAACTGCAATCATGGCGAACTTGTATCACTGCAGACTCACCATAAAAATATACATTGATATATGCATTGCTTTTGAAACCTTGATTACATATAAATTATTTGCCTTAATATTTAACTCATTAGATTAACATAAATTTACTATAAATGAATGATTAATGTTGAAGCAACATTGCCACAGTTTTCATGATTACATTTGCCTTGGTTTTTGGTTAACTGCCTTCAGTGCTTACAGCGCTTTGATTTATTTAAAGGAGTAGGTCCGGTAAAAAGGGCCAATTTCGGCCTCAATTTTCAAATTCATCTAACGAAAGATTGTAGACACTTTCTAAACACTTAAGTGTCTATTTCAATTGATTCAATTACTTAATGGGGAAGATTTTAACTTACTAAGTCATTTAAAACGCCCCGATTCAAGCTTAAATATGAAAAATCTATCAAATATGCCAAAAATCGTCACTTTTCAGATGGTTTTTGTCACAAATGAAAGTGGCCGCATCCGTGTTCATCCTCAACCTTTATATATATTATGTATTATCATCAAATACAACTTACATTTCAATATTATGAATGAACACGAATGCGGCCACTTTCATTTCAGACGGAAACCGTCTAAAATTTAACTAAATTGCTACAATTGTGGGTTACACTAATGACTGGACCGAATGACAGGACCGAATGACAGGACCAAATGAAAAATTCTAATAACTTTTTCATTTCTCAAAGGATTGATCTCAAATTTGAAATATAATAAGATTTCATCATTTGATAAATAGATTTAAGAAAAAAAATTAAAAATTTTTGTAAGAAACTTTAGAAAACGTGACATGACCAACTCTGATAATGACAGGACCAACATCGAGAATGACAGGACCAAATAAAAATGCTAATAACTTTTTTATTTTTCAAAGGAATTATCTCAGATTTGAAATATAAAATGGTATGTCATATTTTGAAACCAAAATGTTATAAAAAATATAGATTTATTTTCAAAAACTTTCTTTCGAAAACGTGACATGACCATCGCTGACTGACAGGACCAACCTCAACAATGACCGGACCAGATGAAATTGCTAATTTCTCTTTTATTTCTCAAAATATTTTTCTGAAATTTAAAATTTAATAAGATTTCATCATTTGATAAATAGATTTAAGAAAAAAATAAAAAAAATATGTAAGAAACTTTAGAAAACATGACATGACCAACTCTGATAATGACAGGACCAACTGTGACAATGACAGGACCAAATAAAAATGCTAATAACTTTTTTATTTTTCAAAAGAATTATCTCAGATTTGAAATATAAAATGATATGTCACATTTTGAAACATTTATGTTATAAAAAATATAGATTTATTTTCAAAAACGTTCAAAAACGTGACATTACCATCGCTGACTGACATGATCAACCTCGACAATGACCGGAACAAATGAAATTGCTAATTACTGTTTTTTTTCTCAGAATATTTCTCTGAAATTTAAAATATGTGAAGATTATACCATTTTATACATAAATATAAGAAAAAGGTATAAAAAGCTTGCTGTAATGTGACCTGGTTAACGTTGTCAATGACAGGACAATTCTCGACAATTAATGACAGGACCAAATAAAATTGCTATTTATGCATAACATTTGTCAGAATATTCCTCTCAAATTTGAAATAATGACAATTTAGACCATTTCACACATCATATAAGAAAAATATAGAGAAAAAAATGTATTGAAAGCTTTCGGTTGACCTGACCAACATCGGCTATGATCTGGTCGATGAAAAATCATAATTTCTTTCTTATTTTACTGAAATTGTTCAATTCTGATCCATAATTAGTAAAATATATCTTATAAATTCAGGAAAATATATTCTATGGTTGTTAAAAATCTTGACCTAGCTACTAAACGTATGTTGGCGGAGAGTCACAGGAAATGCAGAGTCACAGGACAAAAAGACATGAATGATCACTATATTTAAGAAAGAGATCTTGAAATATTTATATGTTATTACATATTATCATTTTATAGTTTAAGAGATAGTTCATTAAACTATATATAAATTAAGATTTATTGAATTATCATCATAATATTTCTTGACATCTTGAAGTCCAATTTAAGCCACTTTGGAAAGGTATCAAACCTTTTAATGTAGTCCGTGAAAATGTTTGGTTCAGTATATTTTATGAAAATATTTAAAACTACCAAGAAATCATGCATGCAAGGGTCGGGCATACTTTAAGAAATGTTTATTTGTTTATTTATTATGAGGGGGGGGAACTATCAAGATGTACCCTGCATATACTCAAGCATACATGGAAATAATTATTTACTGTTCTGAAAATATTAATAAAACAACGACATGAACTGTTATGTGATCTTAATTACTGTCATCACAATCTTTATTGGATTTATCAACTTATTTATGGCTTATGTCACACCTTTTGTTTGTTACCTTATAATTGTTTTCAGACGTGTCAGATTATGACCGGTAATTAATATACAAAATATTTGAATGAATGAATGAATGAATGAATGAATGAATGAATGAATGAATGAATGAATGAATGAATGAATGATCTTTATTCTCATAAACCAAATACATAGTTACAGAGAAGATATAACAATGATATATATAACATATAAGATATAGCATGTGTGAAATATCAATTAATATGATAAACATATAGTTGTACTAACCAGGAGGATAGACTTTCACATAAATAGATTCAATAAATCTACAAAGTTTCTCAAAAATCTACAAAGTTTCTCAGGCTCAACAATATTTCTACAACTCGGTTTAATACAATATACCAATAAAAAGTTCAAATAACGCGGTGGGCGTTCGCAGACCTAACGTTTTCCCCAAGTTAGCTTTTTTCCCTTATTTTCTAAAAACTTAATCATTCAATCTTAATGTGTGTTTTTTATTATTATTATTAATTTCAACCAGGATTTCTATAGAAGGAACTATGGTAATTTCACGTTTTCGCAATAAAAAAAATCTAGATTTTTTCTTTTAAATAATTGATGTATTAAAAGATGAGATCTTATTATATTTTAAATCTGCCATAATTCCTTTTCAAAATTAAAAAGTGAATAGAATTTTTATTTGGTCCTGTCCTTGTCGAGGTTTGTCCTGTCATTGTCAGTGTTGGTCAGGTCACATTACAGCAAGCTTTTAATATTTTTTTCTATATTATTCCTATCTTTATGTATAAAATGGTTAAATCTGATTATATCTCAAATTTCAGAAAAATATTTTTTAGAAATAAAAAGTAATTAGCAATATCATCTGGTCCTGTCATTGTCGAGGTTGGTCATGTCAGTCAGCGATGGTCATGTCACATTTAAACTTTCTATATTTTTTATAACATTTATGTTTCAAAATATGACATATCATTTTATATTTCAAATCTGAGAGAATTCCTTTGAAAAATAAAAAAAGTTATTAGCATTTTTATTTGGTCCTGTCATTGTCGATGTTGGTCATGTGATTATCAGAGTTGGTTTAATATGTCACGTTTTTTAAAGTTTCTAACAAATTTTTTTTAAATTTATTTCTTAAATCTATTTATCAAATGATGAAATCTTATTATATTTCAAATTTCAGTAAAATATTTTGAGAAATAAAAGAGAAATTAGCAATTTCATCTGGTCCGGTCATTGTCAAGGTTGGTCCTGTCAGTCAGCGATGGTCATGTCACGTTTTCGATAGTTTTTGAAAATAAATCTATATTTTTTATAACATTTTCGTTTCAAAATATGACATATCATTTTATATTTCAAATCTGAGATAATTCCTTTGAAAAATAAAAAAGTTATTAGCATTTTTATTTGGTCCTGTCATTCTCGATGTTGGTCCTGTCATTATCAGAGTTGGTCATGTCACATTTTCTAAAGTTTCTTACAAAAAATTTTAATTTTTTTTCTTAAATCTATTTATCAAATGATGAAATCTTATTATATTTCAAATTTGAGATCAATCCTTTGAGAAATGAAAAAGTTATTAGAATTTTTCATTTGGTCCTGTCATTCGGTCCTGTCATTCGGTCCAGTCATTAGTGTAACCCTACAATTGTGAAGATTTCAGTAATTTAGCATGACTTAATGATGCTAGTACCCGATATATGTGCATTGTTTTGTCAAAAACAGCCCATATTTATGTAGCAGAAGCACTCTACTTTGCAATAAATATCTAAACGATTACATTTTCACAATTTTCTAAAACTGCTATATATACATTTTGAGGCCAAAAATTGGTCTTACTGAACCTACTCCTTTGCTGTCGTAAAATGTTGTAATGATTTTAGATTAAGGAATTACCTCCCTAGCTGGCCACAGACCACAATTAATTCGTCTATCAGTTCTTTATAACCTTTTGCATCATTAAAAAAATTGCACCCTGCACTTTTGTCTAATTTTTTGTGTGTGTAATGTATTGTCCTAGTCCAAATATATATCCAAAATTCAGAAAGATTGAAGCAATCACTTTTACAAATTTAGCCAATACACATCCATACCCCTATTGACAAGTCAAGAGATGTTCCGAAAACTGTAAATATCACCTTTTTGCACTTGACCTAATCACTCATTCCATATCAAAATCAGTTAAAATACAACCTCCAAAAATTTATTTGACCTCTCTTCTTCCATTTCCACCCAAAAAGATTTAAGGAATGAGTGAGGAAAGGAAAGAAAAAAAATTAAGGAAAAATACACTCTAATTAAAAGGAACTATATTCGTGGACAACGAAAAGAGGGGTCATTAATTGTGGTCTTGGGCCAGCTCATGCATAGCTCCGATTCCTCGTCCGTGTTTGGTTTAATTAGTCCGTATTTGTTTTATCGGTTCTACGATGTTTGAATGTACGTGGTTTTGCACTTTCATTCATATTGGCATCGAGCATCGCTAATAGGAAATTTTGGGCTTTTTTTCTAGTGCAATACAATTGATACAGCAAAAGTTATTATTAACCGTCCGTTCGGCCTTTGGGGAATAATCACTTAACTTTGAAGACGGGATGGGGTTATTGATCATGTTGATATGAATAATCTCGCTTTTGTTAATACGAATTAAAAGTTAACGTCGTTCGGACAGTAAAGCGAATTTGACGCGCATTGCAATTCAAAATAGAATTGACGTTAGGACGTAAAACGTTTCAAATGCGAATTTAACTAATTCTAATTAGTGAATGCGAATCGAATTCGAATTACGTGTGAACTCAGCATTAAATACATTTATATATCTCTGGCAACATTTGAAAAGTTTAGAAAATTATCTGTAATGCGAGTAGACAGGCATCAGGGAGCATTTCCAAGGTCCGGAGAAAAGAGGGTTGTAATTGTCAAAAATGGTAAAAAAAAAATAATTAAAATACCGAGAACGTAGCGACGCATCTCTACCATTCCCATCCCGAATCTGTCATGATCATATTGAACTGGTGTGCGTGTACATTCATTATGTATCTTATTTAAAGAAACAGTGCTTTTGTTGATGCTGTTCATTTAATGATTAATCACTGAAGGGTCAAGACTGGATTGATAAACCGAAGAAAATATCCAATGTTCAAAATGTTTAGCAAATCAGGTATGTAGATATGATCTAATGCATTGCTTGCCATGCTTGGCGTTTTTCAAGCAACTCATGGATTCATGTTTTTTTTTAAATACATCAAAAATGTGTGTTCCACTTAAAAGTAAAATCAGAAAGTTGCTAAAATTGTTAAATTTACATACCGTTTCAATTTTTATACGACCCCAAAAAACTTTTGAGATCGTATAATGGTATGATGGCGTCGTCTGCGTCGTCCGAAGACACATTGGTTTCCAGATAATAACTTAAGTTTAAGTAAATAGATCTTCATGAATTTTTTTCAGAAGGTCCAATACCACAAAAGGAAGGTTGGGATTGATTTTGGGGATGATGGTCCCAACCGATTAGGAATTAGGGGCCCGAAAGGGGCCCAAAACAAGCATTTTTCTAGTTTCTGGATAATAACTTGTGTAGAAGTATTTCATATTGGTCTGAAATCCTACCACAATGTTTAAAACCACAAGTAGAAGGTTTGGATTCATTTTAGGGGTTATGGGGCCAAAGTTAAGGAATTTTAAAAGATGTAAGGGCCAAAAAGGGGTCAAAACAAGCATTTTTCTAGTTTCAAGACAATAACTTATGTGTAATTGTATGGATCTCTCTGAAATTGTACCACAATGTACCATATAACAAAGGGGAGTCTGGGATTAAGTTTTGGGTTAATTGCCCAAAATATGTAGGAATTAGGAGCCAAAAAAAGTCCAAAAAGAAGCATGTTTCTAGTTTCCAAACGATCAGGACAATAACTTGTGTTTAAGTGTATGGAACTCTCTGAAATTGTACTACAAGGTTCAATACTGCAATGGAAAGCATGGGATTGAGTTTAAGGGTTATTGCTCCAAGGGGGTTTCAAAAAGTTGGGGAGGATTTTTTGTTTACCATTTTTCGACTGGCTTCCTTTTTTTTCAAAATTTTGAAAAGTTTCAAGAAGAAATCTTCTATTGCACAGTATTGTGCAATAGATTTCTTAGATCTTTGACCACATTAAGTTTGTGACAAAAACCTATATTATGTCAAAAATTTGATCACAATCCAAATTCAGACAGAATTAAGCTTGAATATTGTGACCAAATTTGCTCCACTGTTCAGGGTTCAACCACTGGGGTCGTATAAAGCTGTGCCCTGAGGAGCACCTGTTTTTTTTTTTTTTTTTTTTTTTATCAAAGGGCATCTTTAATCAAATTTATCTGTAAAACAATACATTTATTTACTTTTAATAAATAGAATTTTGAAGTTTGCTCAAAATGTTAATTCTTGTATTTAATATTAACATTCAATTTTTTACTATTTAGATCTATTTACACTCAAAATATTGGACGAATTGATCAATAATTTCAGTTTTGATCCATCTTTTACGGGAATTTGTTTAAACTTTAAATTGCCTCATCCAAACAGTGCTGCAATTTAAGCAAAATTTAAAGATTCAAATATTCTTTGAAAAAGGCCCTGATTTGAATATACCTCATAAAAAAGTGACTACTTTGACTGAAATAGGGAAGATTTGTCATTTTGTTTTGCTTCACAACTTCTCAGGAATCAGCACGACCTAGCATTTATTTCATTACTTTTACAGTTACTTGTAAATATATTCTCTCTGGTGTTGGTAAATACACATGCTTAGTATAAAACTTTGAAATCATAAGTTCTCAAAATATAAAGCGGACACAATCTTTACCATATAGGACATGGTAGTGTCAACTGAAACAAGTTTTTGACCTTGGAGCCTTACAATCATTGCAGAAACCTACCATATTTGACATATTACTTCAAGTACCTAAGAAACAGACTTAACAAAAATACAATGGTGATCAGTAATCCATCAAACGAGGTAATGGTTAAATGGATGTATACAGATCAGGATTCAGGGTTTTGAAAGGGGGAGAACAAGACAATGTTATGTGTAGGACTTGTACCTATGCTGAAATAACATTTGTAGCTCTAAAAGCACCGTATGGTAGCCACACATTCACATTTCATGCCCTATAATTGGGTTCTATCAACTATTCGTGTTTGGTGAACCACAAAATCTGGTTCAAACCCCTTAATTATATAATGTTTTTGACCCGTCCGTCCGTCAGTCCTGTTTCTTGTCATCGCAACTCCTCTCAAACCACACAACAGAATTTCACGAAACCTTTTCAGATAATAAGGACATACTATGTAGTTGTGCATATCGACGGGAAATTGCGATTCAATTTTTTTTCTAGGAGTTACGCCCCTTTGAACTTATTTACTTTAATGTACTACTGCAACAGTTTGTCATCGCAACTCCTCTCAAACCACACAACAGAATTTCTTGAAACATTTTCAGATAATAAGGACATACTATGTAGTTGTGCATATCAACGGGAAATTGCGATTCAATTTTTTTCTAGGAGTTACGCCACTTTGAACTCATTTACTTTAATGTACTACTGCAACAGTTTGTCATCGCAACTCCTCTCAAACCATAAAACAGAATTTCACGAAACCTTTTCAGATAATAAGGACATACTATGTAGTTGTGCATATCGACGGGAAATTGCGATTCAATTTTTTTTCTAGGAGTTATGCCCCTTTGAACTTATTTGTTTCAATGTACTTCTGCAACAGTTTGTCATCTCAACTCCTCTTTAAACACACAACAGAATTTCATGAAATTTTGTAGATAATAAGGACATACTATGTATATTGACAGCAAATTATTATTCAATTTTTTTTCTAATACTTATTTAATTTCTCCAATGACAATGTGGGGATGTGGGGTATGTGAGCGTGCTCACTAAGGTTCTTTAATTGGTTAATGTTTTAAGATCATTAAACAGTTCAATTCATAGGCAGGCAACAAACATCTTCTGGATATATTGAGTGGGTCAATGGTTTAGCACTTTTTTCCCCCAATAGATCCTGAATTGCCTGTCATTTTCACTGTTTATAGTTTTTGTTTATGGATATTAATTTTCGAGACAGCAGGCAAACAACACTAGCTATAGTCATTCAAGGGCAACAACTCCTTTAATAAGTCATAAATAGAAAGTAGGTAAATCTTTAAATCTACACATTCTCATTTCCTCTTCCATGGCTTTTTACTAGTACTGCATTTTTCCAAATACTCTATTTTAAGCCTTAAAGCCATGTTGGTAGATGAACCGGTATATAATTCACAACAAACAAGAACCTAGACACCATAAGAATCAATTGTGTCCAGTTTGGTTTGAATAGGCTCAATTGTTTCTTCCAAAGATTTTTTTTGTTTACACAAGATGAAAGATGTCTTATGACATTATACACATAAAGAGGGCAAAGGCTCATCAGGCCCAAGTCTTTCCATTTATGGATTTTCAAATTATTCATAAATTATAGTATTTGATACTTTAATATTTCTTAAAAAATTTGAAGGAACCAGCAAAAAATAAATGAATTGTATATTTAAGCATAATTGTGTTTTTATGCATGTAATTTTCCTATTTACACTTTTTTATATGTTTGTTGCTTGTAAATTTCTATTTAGACATTCTTTTGCATGTTTATTTCTATTTAAATGTTTTTTGTTGTGTTTGTTTCATGTTTTTTTAGCCCATTTTGCATCAGCATGCCAAGTTTGATCAACCTTAGTTCAATGGTACAAAAGTTGTGATACAGGAATGATAGACAGATAGAGAGACAAACAGACAGACAAGGTGATTCCTATATACCAAATCAATTGAACAATCCTTAAAAAGATATTTGTAATCTAATGCATTACCAATCAAAGGATTCCATTGTCACATCCACTGGCAGTTTCCATGTCTAGGTACATGACAAATTTGGGAGGATGATGGACTTTAGGATGATCTTTATCCAGTAAACAGTTTCATATATTTTACTACAAATTTTTGAGGGTTCTGCGGAACCCAGTCTCTCGCCTACTTTTGCTGTTAGTTGCAGGCTTAACAAAAATGGGGACTAATTTTCCTCTAGATATTATCTTTTGAATGTAATTAAGAAGCTCTGTCCTAGTTTGGTAAAAATCCAGGATGGTTTATCAATCTAATAAATGTTTTAAAAACTTTAACTGCCAACTTTATGTAATGTTAACTGAAAAAAAAACTAATAATATTAGTTATACTGAAAATAGTCCAGTCAATCTAGCATAAATTTGACCCTAACCCTAAAGTAATTACAACAGAAGATTTTTAAGTTTTAATCTTTATTGAAAAGGGAGATAACTCTGGCAAAAAAAGGCAGATATATCAATAAAAATTGATACAAAATTATAACTTTACCGCTTCTATTCATCAGAATGTATTGATTTTTGATTGTTTAGCAGTCTTTAGAGTATAACAAACAACTCTAAAAATGTTTTCATATATTTTATCAAGCTATAATCTAGATTTAGTAATTCATTAGTTGACCATTTATTGAATTTTTCAACATGCCAAGGTAAAGAATCTCAAATTTAATAAAAATAATTAAGCATGTATTCTTCTTTTTGTGGTTTAAAGTTTCTTTAGATAAGTAGGTTGCTGAAAAAATATAATATACAGATATAAACAATACCAAATGTTCACATTATTTTTTCAAATGGTAACAAAGCTTCAAATTTGCAATTTCTTAAATGAAAAATGCTTGAAAAAAATAAAACTACCCATAACACTTTAGTTTTGTACATTTCATGAGCAGAAGATTATATAATTTAGTCAAATACAAACTTATAAACCCATCAAAGTATCATACTTTACATAAATTTCAAGAAAAACATCAAAAACGGACCAAAAAAGACTCATTTTTGCAAGAGTTATCTCCCCTTCCAATGTTAATTTCAATAGGAAATTCAAAATGCTGATTTTGAGTTTTCCTCAAGTTAGATTTTATGGGACTTTTTTTCTGTGTATATAAAGGGCATAATGCTATAGATAAGAACTAAAATATTTCCTGTTGCAATTAGATTTAGGTTAAATCTTAGTGTGACTGGACTAAAAGCAGGAAATAAATTTTACATAATTTACTTATAGATACTAGCTTTTGAACATAAACAAGCTTCTGTCCAATATGGTTCAAATACTTTTAAAAACTTTAACCACAGAGTAAATGTTATGCTAAAGGGGCACTAGCTACGAGATATATATAAAATCTAGTTTGATTTTTTTTCTGTTCAATCATTAATGAAAGTGAAATAGTGAAATAATAATTCGATTTTTGCAGCCAAAAGGTTCAATTTTGTCAAATTACGCTAAGAAACATAGATAATTAGTAATTCAGTTGCAAGTGAATGAGTCGACCTCTTTAAATCCGTATTCATGTGAACTTCAATTTAACCCCCAGCTAGAGATTGACAACGCATGCATTGTACGTGTACTGATTATTTAAAGAAAAAGAATTTCAACAATGAAAGTGAAACTAAGGTAAATCCTTTGATTACTAATTTCGATGCACATAAAATCATTCTTATATGGGTAAAAAAAATGAGAAACATCTATTTTTAATCTATAAAATCAAATCAAACAGACCTATAAAAATCCAATTGCACGTGTTGGTTTAATCTATTCATATCTTTATTTATGTTTACATTGCTTATATGGTCATCTGAGGTCAAATCGATAGTTAATTAGATTGCGTCTGGACTAAAATACACACGAAACGAACCTATATATTTTCTACCCCATGCTCTTTTATCTGTTTATTTTAGACTTTTGATAGTTTGGATAAATGTTTTACATTGTTATAAATCAAATATGAGAATTTGAGTCAAATCGGTGACCATGAATTTTACAGCTAGTGACCCTTTAACTGGCAGAAAAACTAAGTCTATATAAATAAGTAAAATACGGATAAAAAGGATTGTTTTACAAAAATTGCTTCTGGATACTATCTCATTATCATGAACAAGCTTCTCTCCCATTTTGGTAGAAATCCAGGATATTGAAATTTCAAAAACTTTAACCACAGAGGCGAATATTTGTGGACGCAAGCACGACGGAATGAAAGATAGCTATGTCTCACTTTTGTGCATAAGTTACAGACTGGACAATAAAACTAAAGGAAGCATGAAAAAAGATTGTGCTTAAACCTTAAATTTCATGACATGTTGAATATTAATTTTACCATTTTTAAATAAACAGTCTGTGCTTATAAATTTTCTTGGAAAACTTGTAATACTTATAGAATAACTAATCCAAGAATTCAAATAGAGAAAAATATTCAACGAGTGACCGAACAACACATTAATTCAGGAATGCACGCAGCGCATGAGTTAATTATCAGTGTTGTTCCGTCACAAGTTGAATATTTTTCTCTATTTGAATTCTTTGATCAGTTATTCTTTTTATTACATTGGCAAAGTTTTTTTTTTTAATTAAAGTAGAAAATGTAAGGAACTATATCTTTTTCTATGCATTCACAATTTGTTTTGATCCGATGTTATCGAGGATTTGACAACGCCTATTGTTGTATTTCAGAGAAGTGAAATAACCACGTTTATTTCACATGTGAAATTATCGGTTTTTATTTCACTGGGAAATCAATGTAATAAATGCATTATTTTACAGGGTATGAAATCCCTTTCATGAAACATCTTTCATGATAAGTCTGTTCTTAGTAGTACATATTTATCATTCATTTTTAGCTATGAATTGATTTCTTAAAATTGTCAGTTTAACTATTTCTATGTTAAAATACATATAATAAATTTAAAATTACTTCTTTATTATGAACATAAAACATGTTTAAAAAGTATAACGTCCTCCAAGAACATTTGGCGCAATAACTGTCATTACAACTTCATTAAAATAGTCTGTTTCTTTTCTTCTTCTTATGAAACCATATAGCCTTCTGAACAGTTTTGGGCCTGACTGACCATTTTGGCACAAATCTTCAATCACAAAATTAACTCCCTTGACATACTGAACTTTGAGTTATCATGTCTGACCTCCATTCTGAATTCCTTCATCTTCTAGTACAGCAGCATACTGAGAGGTCCATTGCTCAGGGTCTCTATCATCATACAACTGAAATAAAAATGGTAAAATAACAAATATTACATTGATATTTACTTCAATCTAGTGATTGGAGTTTAATGTCACTTTCAGTACTATTGGTTCTTTCCTGATGGTCAGATTTTATTGTTGGCCAGACTGCTTTTTAATACATGTTTCCCAGCTACTCAAATTATTCATAAAATCATTAAGACTTACAGAAATTGTTATGTCAAAATTATAATTTGACACTGCAAACACTTTCGGTTTTAGGTTTAATGTTGTTAGATTTTCATAGTTGGCAAAATATTTGTGTGAATATAAAACTTCTCTTTTAATGTTTGAGTATAAATTAAGCAATTTGGAATTCTTATTTTGAACATTTTGTCATTCTAGGGTCTTTTAAAGCATACTACAGGGTATGCTAAATGTTGATGGCAGTATATGAAGTGAACTGCCGTTTTATTTTTAAATGAGAAATATTTCATAAATTTTGATTTTTAAAAAGAAACAGAGTGGTGAAATCGTTAGAATTCTAAAAAAAAATAATTCAAGCAATCATATGATCATGTGACATATAACCTTGTGATAAAAGACACATTCAACGTTAATCCATTACTGGGATCTAAACTCATACCTGGCATACAAAATTTAAACATGTTCTTTTAGATATTTCATGTCTAGCTCTCTGTCCCCATCTAAAGTCATAAACTGCTGGATCTGTGTTAGGCTGTCTGATGTACTCAATATATCCCTGCCTCACAAACTCTTGGGTCAACAATTTCTTTGTGTCACCAAATACCTCATGTGGCATACTGAATAAACAAAAAATTGAAATACATACTCTTAAGACTCTATCTGACACCATTAGGCTAGCACTGGTTTTTGTCATTTTAAGGTCAAGTGCAATGAATTTTCTGGTTCTCATATGCAGCATATATGTACTTGTGTAACAAATCAGTAGTCAGATCGTAGTCATGAACAAACAATAATGCAAATCTTGTAAACTATATTTTTCAAATCTGTCTGCTTTCAAACTGGTCAATGGTAGATAACTCTAATTGAGTTAAGAATCCTTGTTTAATATTTTCAATGTCTGATAAACAAAACTGATCAACTGATTTTAAGGACTAAACTACATCCATTAATAAATCAACACTTGCATAATTCTATTTAACTGTCACCATTGCTATTTTTTGGCATTGAAAGTTGTAAAAAAAAATCTATATTTCCCCCTTTTAACTGTTCTTTGGCTTTGAAGAGTTAATATTCAGTTTGTCACTGGGTGGCTAAAAGTTTGGACAATATCCCTTATAAATTCCAAATTGTTTATTGTCTGTTGATTTCTGTACTGGTAGATTTTTACAAAATTTCCTAGTAAGATCGAAAAGCTAGCTATAGGTATGGGTTCTTTGAATTGAAAAAAGAACTTATTTGTAACTAAACTTACTCTTGATCAATTCCTAGCTTCCTGAGGGTGTGCCATAAATGAGCTGAAATGAAAAAAAACAACATGAAAGATACAAGCTGTAGTGATCCAATGAACCAATTATAAAAAGAACAACTCACTTCAAGTTTGGACTATTTGGTCCAAAAGAGAAACCAAATAGAAGCAACCTGTTAAAGTATTGATGTAATTAACCTCCTCATTCCATAATCAATGAATTTTTTTTAACAACTCTCCTGTGAATACTTTTTCTTTCTAGTCATTCATTTTCAACAAATATGTTTCTGACAGTTTAAAGGAGCATTAGCTGTCAAATTCATGTTCCCAGATTTGACACAAATTCATATAATTGATTTATAATGTATAAAAAATTATAATGGAATTACAAAAAAATCTAATATAAACAATTAACATTGCATAGACTCGATAATATGTATTAAAATTTCATGTGTATTTTGGCTAAACATCATTTAACCAATCATTGAAATGAACTCCGAAGAATGCAGATGGTCATATAACCTGAAATCCAAATAAATATAAATAAAAGATATTTTGACATACTATGTGGACACCCATCTACTGTTAAAATTGTATGAGGACTTTTGGTTGGCTTTCCTGATTGAAATCAAATTCTATTTAATTAATTAAGGGTTATTGCTACAAGTTCTTTATCATATATTGTATTTACAGCACTTGGATTTGAGTATGTACATATGAACATAACTTACTGTCTTGCATCACTTCACCATTCATAAAAACCAAACTTAACACCACTAGTAGTAATCCCGTCTTTGAATTATCTTCTTCTGGCCTGTAAAAAAACATCAGAAACAACATGACCAAAAGAGCTATAAAATTTGTATCCTGCTATATGAAATTGTTGCAAGAAAAATAAATATGACGGTTTAAGCTCAATAAATCTGGAATGACATACTGGAAAATTTGGAAAATGAGAAAGAATCTTATTCTCACCAATTGTGAATACCAACAATATAAAGTTTGTATTAACAGGTCCAAGTATACTCAAACAAGTAAAACCAACCATTGCATAGGTGTTAAGATATGTCCATGTCCTGCTTCTTCTAACTCGTCTACATCTGTATCTATTCGATTAACTAACATATAGGTTCCCTTCAGCTTGTCCTCCAACTGAATCAGTTCTATACCAAATACCTAAAAGAGTTAGCATATAAACAAGAATAGACATGTATAAATATCACACCACCAATTTTCATGAAACAGACAATATAGATAAGACCCAAGTCAAACAGTAATTTAGAAAAGTGAATGTGGATTTTTGAAATACAAAGATAAATATAGAATAGAGAATGGAAAGGGGGAATGTGTCAAAGAGACAACAACTTAACCAAAGAGCAAAAACAGCACATGGCCACCAATGGGTCTTTTACTGAAGTGAGAAAATCCTGCACAAGGAGGCATGCTTCAAATAAGGTATATAAGCAATTCAAATAATATGACAAGAACTATAAGGACAATACATGTCATAGCAGCATATTACATTATTTGAGGGCACAACATTTTGACTTCAATGATTTCAATATTGATTATAATATAATTAAATAAGAAGATAATAAAAGATCAGCATTAAAATTACCCCAATCTCCCACTGATGCCCATATTTTGTCTGTCTAAGGGCTATGGAGTTTTCCAGTTTTTGCTCATTACAGAAGTTCATACAATGCCTTGTAGTTGTTTATATCTTTGATTTTTGGTGGATTATCTCAATTGCAATCATATCATATCTCCTTCTTTCTATATTAATCATGAATCTGAACTTTTGGCATAAACGACTATGTTAATTGAGTAACACATATTTGTTGCTGGACAAACAAATATATATAGCATAATAGACATGTACCCTTTACTTCAATGCTGGACAAGTCAAGTTAATTGTTAATAGCAGTAGAGAACGGTACTTACTTTAAGCAGCTTTTCTCCAGCCTTTTTAATCATGTATGGGAATGTTTTGCTGAATTCTTTCAGAACCTGCTTATTGATATCTGTATCAAAACAAAACTATTTATGGTAATGAAATAAAATACTTGTATGTATGTATTTCACTAGATGTGAAACATGAATGACTATTTATAAATATAAAACAAAATAAAAATGCATGTGTTTTCATGCTTTGTATAGCTCTCTCTTACCATGCATAACTATAGAATCAGAGGAAGAAGATGTCTGTCAGATCAGCAGAAACACTAATACATTAAAACAAATTACAATGTCAATGCTTTACCTTTCGGAGCACCTGACATCATCAGCTGTTTTAATGGGGTTCATGTACTCAAGTCTTTGATTTCTATATGTTGTGATTTTTGTACTGTTGTGTTTTTCATTTTTTTGCCATGGTATTGTTAAGTTATTTTTGAATCATGACTTTAAATATCCCTTCCCCTCTTTTTTATACCTCATTTTTATCAAGGTACTGTAATTACAAAACATTAAGTCATTCTTTTCAGTAGGTCTGAAAAATGTGACTTAAAAAGTTTAATTTTTATTTAAGAAATCAGCAAACAGGAAGTAAGTTTCTGACAGATCCCAGAAGTGATCATACATTACAACTCATCACTCCCAAGCTGGTTATCATGTGAACAGCTATAAGACAAAGGATTGCAATGCTATACTATAAAGTGGGTGTATCATGTTATGATCATGATGATTAATATTATAATCAAAGTGCTTGTAAGCACTGAACAGTAAAGATTGCTTCAATTTATCAGTGGAAAGTAAAATTAAAATATTCCATTGGTTGTAGTTGATTTAACAGCAAATCTATTCAAAGGAAGATAACTCCAATTTTTAAATTGAGATGACTTTACAAGGACATCATTTATAATTTGAGAGCAAATATTAGATTCCTGCACCTTGCAAAAATTATGTAATTTTCTTGACAAGTGTAACATCATTTTGTGCCTTTAATATCTCAGGAGCATATATTACATCGATAAAATTCTGGAAATGTTCATGAATAGGATGAATAGAATGTTATGACCAATGCACTATATTTTGTGTATCAAAAAGGTAGTGATAAGGCTCGGAAGATTTATATATCAAATCAGTCCCATACAGTTTTGATTGCATTTCTTTACCTAAAAAGTCTCACCTATTTTCTTTATTGGAATTTTCTTTTGATCCATGATCAGCAGGTACTGTACCAGGTCATTTAATCTTTTCTCTTGCTCTGCAGGATCCATGTTCTGGGCAGCCTTTTCTGCCTGGGTCATGGATTGTGTCATAGATTGAGAGGCTGACATCTGAGAACCTGAAGGCATCTCATCGTCAACATGCTGAAGAAAACAAATATATCAATGAATATTTTTCATGTAGGGACACTTAATAGTTAAAAAATGTATAGCCGACAATACAGTATTTGTTTTTTTTTCTCATTGTTGAAGATAGCATGGGTTTTTCTCATACAGGCGGCAGGCCTACAATGTATATTGTTCATGGGGGAGATTGTTCTAATTTTCTGACACCAAATCACTTAACACATAATAAGAAAAATCCAGTTTTCTGATAAAAGTGCACAAATTTGCGCCTTAACCTGTTCTTTCATTGTCTTTGACACTATTTTCTCATATAAACCCAAATACTTGAGGCCCATCTTATCATGCTTTGTTGTACTCTCTTATACTCACAAGGTAATAATAAAATTGAGAATGGTAATGGGGAAAGTGTCAAAGAGACAACAACTCAACCAACATGACCAAAGAGCAGAAAACAGCCCAAGGCCATCATTGGTTCTTCGGAAACACCAAGAAAATCATGCAGTTGACCTCTAAAACAAAAGTGTGTACTAGTTCACAAAAAAGTATATAGGTAGTCATCATAAAGCAGCAGAATATTTCAACAAAAAAATTTTAGTTCCATAATTATGATACAAAATTATCAGTGATACTGGTTACTGAGGATACCAGGTATTACTGACATGAATAAAATCTTTGAATCATATTTTTTTTAGTTAACAATTTCCGGAATGTGCAAGGATTAGAAAATATATATATACCAATTATTACCATTATTATAGGTTTTTACTTGGCCTAATGGTGGTGCATGTTCTCCTTATTTATCAAGTTAAGAAAAACTCTCAAAGTAATGACTATTCCTTTTAATTAAGACATGTAAGAGGAGTTAATTTCAAGTGATAAGTTTTAAAAGGGCACTAGCTGTCAAATTTGTGTTCACCTATTTGACTCAAATTCGCATATTTGATTTATAACAATCATGACAATATGAAACATTTATTCAAACTATTTTAAAAAGTCTTAAATAAACAGTTTACAGGTCATGAGCTGGATAATATGTTGCTTAGTTTTGTGTGTATTTTAGTCTAGACGCCATCTAATTAACTATTGAGATGACCCTCAAACAGCTCTGATGACCATATATAATTAAAGCGATATAAATACATGTATAGAAATAGATTAAGCAACTTCTACAATTAGGTTTTTCACAGTCTGTTTAATTTCATATTATTAAATGATATGAGCAAATAAGCCCTAATATGGATAAATCAGCATGTGCAATACTGAAAACGTTTCACTGTCGATATAAATCAAGATTTAATATTGCTCTTCGAACAGGGCCAATATGGAAAAAACAGGGCCAATACAGAAAAAATTGGGAAAAAATCTGTATTGGCCCTGGGGCTAATACAGGATGTTCACTTCCGGTTTTCTATTTTCTTACGCCATTACTTAACTTTGGAAGTATCTTTATCCATAAAAACATTTGTATAATATTTTTTAAATTAAATCATAAAATAAACAGGTTAAATGATGTGCAATGTTTTGTAACGTCTTAAAAGTTTTGAAACAGAAGAAACAGGGCCAATACAGAAAAAAAGCAGGAAAAAAGTTGTATTGGCCCATGTTTTAAATTTTCTTATAATCATTTATTAAAAGTGTTATGAACTGGCAGTGATCGGGAAACAAGTGCGCCCTGCGCCTATAGCGCACATCGACCAGACATGGCGCATAGAGTGACTAATGTAAGCGCCCACGTGGTGCACGATATTTTTCACTTCGTTTCGATACGTTTAGATATTGTCAAATGGATTTCCGATCTTGTTCCGTGCCGCCATGTGTGTGTACACGATTGTGTAATGTTCCTCCAATGATAGGAGCACCTATATATTTTTGGGACGTCTCGGGTGTTTTCTTATGGTAATAATAGAACCATGGGGTGTAACTGATTACCCCAAAAAACGTAATTAACCATCATTCATGATATGATTTTTTACAACTTTAAATTTGTGAAATTTGGCTAATACAGAAAGATTGGTCTCTAAATATATTTATTATCTATTAAGTTAGTTCAGCTTGCTATTATTTCGATTGAAAAACCCCAAAGCCTTTTTACGAATATAGTTTTTTGTCTCCATAAAAGGCGACTAACTGTCCTTGTCACTTTTTGGTCTTTGGCTTGTTTTGGCATTTTGTAAACATTGCTTCAGCGAATTATTGTTTTGTTTTATCAATTAATGATACTCTCTGTTGTTATTGTTGCCATCGTGATGAAGTAATAATAATACAAGAAGTGGAGAGGAAATGCCAGAAACGTCCTCTAAAATTAATACGGAACTTCAGGAATAAGTATGGTATCGACGAAGACCCCAATTTAATGTAAAAACAACATAAACATGAACAAGACAACAGTAAACATTGTAAATAAAGGTTATCTTAAATATTGTCTGGTTTGGAAGAAGTTATTTTACATTCCTTGAAATTGAAATAACAAAATCACAGGCACAATATCCAGATATCCATGATATTATTTAGAATCATAAAGGTAAGTACCACCATCTCTTTGCCGAGATATGCACTTTTTTCCCCAAAGTACATGTACATGTAGTCAATTCAAATGGCCCATTCATTTGACAACATGGCCCATTAATTTTTAAAATGGCCCCTTGAATTTAATTTTGAGGGGCCTTGGGCCCATACAGAAAAAATCCTTCCAGATCACTGACTGGCTGTTTCTGTATACATGTAGATTCTTGGTCAACTGTATTGACCCTCAACCCTATGGGTCTCGAGGCCAATACAGCAAACCTTGAATTATACCAGTGCCAATACAGAAACAGCCAGGGTCTCGAGGCCAATACAGCAAACTTTGAATCTATACCAGTGCCAATACAGAAACAGCCAGTTAATA
This sequence comes from Mytilus edulis, assembly GCF_963676685.1. Lineage (NCBI taxonomy): Eukaryota > Metazoa > Mollusca > Bivalvia > Mytilida > Mytilidae > Mytilus > Mytilus edulis. Next base: position 12,728,808 of record NC_092344.1, read on the forward strand.
ACACTATATCATAGATTACAAATATATGTTTATTGTCTTTTTTACCTGTATGAGAATTTGAATGTTGTTGTTGTTGATCGAATGACTTAAATTCTTATATCCTATTCAAAACATACTAAAACGTATATATACAGCTAAAAAAAATCTTTTAAACATTTGTAAATAATAATGCATAAACAAGAAATTAATTATCAGAATTTTGCATGTATTTAAATCTAGATATCTAATTAACCATCGCAGTAACCTCCTGAAGACTGCCAAAGATTATACAACCTCCTAAACATAAACATAGACATGATTGATTTTAATAGATAGCAAACTTGTGCAATTGGATTTTCCTAGGTCTGTTTGATTTAATATTATAGGTTAAAACAATATGGTATAAATTAACTAATAATCATTTTTACCTGCATAAGAAAGAATTTTGTAGATCATTTTTGTAGATTGAATCAGTCAATCAAATGGTTCAAAAAGCATTACGGTTTATTGTCTAAGAATAGAGTTGGGTGCTCATTTTCGCCATAATTTTCCATGTTTTCTGCGTATCATGTTCAGGTGTTTACGTTTTTGAAGTACATGTATACTAATATTTCTATATGAAGATAACATCAAAGCAAAACATTCTTAGCCTGAAAACATGTTTCTTTGAAAAATTTAGGGCAATCCAGTTGAAGAATTACTAAGAAATACTTCTTTGAAATAGTGTGTTTCATTCAGGATATTGGCTGAAAATCGTTGTCTATTTTTCGGACCTTACTGCCAAAATTTAGTTACCAACCACATAACAAACCTACAAATGCATAATAAACACAATATTTTTGAAAAAGCTAAAGATTTATGCAAATTATGGAACTAAACAACTAGGTAGGTACTGGTGACTTAGCAAGTTCAATAAACTAATTGACCAGAATTTGCCAGTATCATGGTATTCACCACTGGCCTGGTCTGTACCAGTTTTGACCAGTTTTTGCCAATATTGTTCAGTTGTGAAATAGTAACTCATAACCCCCAAGAAGGTTCTATCATTTTAAAGTACAGATTGGATTCATGTTCTATTTATCTATGTGCTGCCAGGACGTCAACATTTCAAGTTTTCCAGGTTTGTGTGTGCATGTATATTATGGTGTATTTGTGTTCATAAAGTAAACAGCCATTTTTTGGTTGAATAGTAGAATTAGAAATCAACTTTTAACTCTAAAGTCATTTAAATTTTAAAGTTACTCAATACAACAATTATGTTTCTGCATATTTATATGACATATAAATACTTTACATTTTTTGTTCTTGGCATATTTATCAGTTAAAGAATTTTCTAATTATTAGATAGTGGCGCCATTTATTCCAGGTGTTGTTGATGTTTGAACAGTTGAATGTAGTTTACAGGTAAACTCGACCTGTAGCAAACTCGGACCATAACATTAAGATCATGATTACTAACTTGATGATGGACATAAGTTAATATGATACAAGAGATTCAGAGATTATGTTATAATACTGAGATATATTGATCTACAATGTATGTCTGTAATGATTTTTTAAAGAAAATTTCACAAAGTTAAGGAATGCCCTTTTAACCTTAAAAAAAAGAGGGGGGGTGGGGGGTGGGGGTGGGGGGGGGGGGAAGTTGGCTCATTGGCACTCAAACCACATCTTGTTATATCTATCTGATCCCCAATTCATATGGTGGTCAACAGACCAAGTAGATGACAGCAAAAAATGTTCTAAGGCAGCAACCATTTGATTTTCTTGGGGGGGGGGGGGGGGGGGGGGGGGGGGGGGGGGGAAGTTTGTTTTCAGTTTTTGAAGAAAAAAATAATTTGTTTTTGATTCTGAGAAAAAAAAATGTTTGTTTCACCCTCAGCTGCCACTATATGTAATGCTAAAACTGAAAGAAAAAAATAAATTGTTTTCGACTTGTGGCGAAAAAAATAGATTGTATTTCGCCACAGGCGAAAAAAATAATTGGTCCAGAAAAAAAAACATAGCCCCCCCCCAGAAAATCAGTTGGTTGCTGCCTAAATCCATACCTTATAGTGTTAAATTTTGAAGAAAACAAATAGATTGTTAGTGTCGATAACGGTCATTTAAATACACCATGTATATTGTACATGTATTGGTATGTATATATAGAATTTAAAATAAAAAAAGACAGGTAATCATTTTAACAAAACTGACTGATATGTTTTGTATTGTTCAATATATCATATATTTTTTTGCATTCTAGTGGAAAGCAAACACCATATATATATAAATCAAATCAAATCAAATCAAATAATTTTATTGGTGTCAATTCCTATACAGAAATGACACCAGCCGAAATTTACAAAATACAAATACAAAAATAAATAAACAAACAAACAAACAAAAACAAAACCCAACCAACCATATTTTCTTAATGATCATGCATGATAAGAGATACATATATTTATATATTATTTAATATGTATTAAAAAAATCTGCCATATCTGTATACATGTTACTTGCACTTTTTCCCAGACTGTTCATATTGTCAGTATTTGTAAAAAAAAACATGCTTTTGTTACAATTCAAATTTTGAAACTGCTCATCATTTTTACACGTTAGTGAGGCCGATCTGTAATGGGCCGAGTTTGTAAACGAACATTCAAACACTTTGATGACACTGACAATTTTCCGGTGGAGTCAATTACGGATCAGTTTTCAAGAATATTGTTCGTCTGTTAAAAAATATCTCGAAGAAAAAACACAACTACGTGACGGGAATATATAGTTTTATTTTAATTTAAGATATTCTCCTTAAGCAGGGAATGTTACTTTGACACTCAAAGGAAAATCTTTTATTTACAAGAGAACTACGAATCCGAGAACACCACATGGTTTAGCACGGTGACGTCTGATGATATTTTTTGAAGTTTGGAAATTACACATAGCCTCGGTGTTTTGTTGACTAGTGGTATAAATTTTACTGGTATTAGCTTAGTTTGTGTTCTGTATTTTATGGACGGAAATTTGAATTTGAAATTGATTTAATTACAATTTAAATGCAGCTTTGACTGGAATTTTACCTTTATGATAATTTATGTAACATTTCTAAAGTTAGGATAAATTATCTTTTACGTTTGTTGAAGATTTATTCATTGTGTGTTTCTGTGATACTTTTACCTTTAGGAAAAGTTTACTTTTGTATAGTAGATGTTGAAGAAAATATTTTTCACATGAGGTACTCCTTTTCAGGAGGAAGTTACCCTTTAGCTTTACACAGGACAAAACTGGCAAATACTGGATAACTAAAATTTTCCTTGTTTCTTTTTAACATGCATGGTTTTTCTATATTAATTATAAACATTTCTATTTTGTACAATTTTTTTTTATTATTAGAATCTAATATTTAGAAAAAATAATGATATTGGTATGGATAATTATAGATATACCAATTTAGTTCTATGGGTATAGTGATATTGTATACTACAAATGTAGTCTTTTGGTCATGCTCTAAATGTCTTAATATATATTTATTAATATATAAATCAATATACATGATAATGTTTTCCTTAGGCGGATCCAGAGGGGAAATTTGGTTGATTATACAGCAGATAACAGGGAATCACTGAAGCATGACTGGAGCGGTCTCTCTCTCTCCCCACCCCCCTTTTATGATCAGTTCTGGATCCGCCACTGTTTTCCCATTTTTATGAGGCTGCAAAAATTGAAAGTTTTTTGATCGTATATTGGTATCACGTAGGTGTCGGCGGCGTCAGAAGACTTGGTTTTCGCACTATAACTTTAGTATAAGTGAATAGAAATCTATGAAATTTAAACACAAGGTTTATGACCATAAAAGGAAGGTTGGGATTGATTTTGGAAGTGTTGGTCCCAACAATTTGGGAATTAAGGGTCAAAGAGGGCCCAAATAAGCATTTTCTTGGTTATCTATGAAATCTATGAAATTTTGACACCAGGTGTATGACAACTAAAGGAAGGTTTGGATTGATTTTGGGAGTTTTGGTCCCAACAGTTTAGGAATTAGGGGCAAAAAAAAGGCCCAAATAAGCATTATTCTTGGTTTTCGCACACAATAACTTTAGTATAAGTAAACAGAAATCAATGAAATTTAAACACAAGGTTCATGAACACAAAAGGAAGGTTGGGATTGATTTTGGGAGTTGAGGTCCCAACAGTTTAGGAATAAGGGGTCCAAAATTAAACTTTGTTTGAATTCATCAAAAATTAAATAATTGGGGTTCCTTGATATCCCGAATCTAACTGAGTATGTAGATTCTTAATTTTTGGTCCCATTTTCAAATTGGTCTAAATTAAGGTTCAAAGGGTCCAAAATTAAACTAAGTTTGATTTTAACAAAAAATGAATTCTTGGGGTTCTTTGATATGCTGAATCTAAACATGTACGTAGAATTTTGATTATTGACCCAGTTTTCAAGTTGGTCCAAATTGGGGTCCAAAATTAAACTTTGTTTGATTTCAACAAAAATTGAATTCTGTTTTTTTTTTGATATGCTGAATCTAAACATGTACTTAGATTTTTTATTATGGGCCCAGTTTTCAAGTTGGTCCAAATCGTGGTCCAAAATTAAACTTTGTTTGATTTCAACAAAAATTGAATTCTTGGGGTTCTTTGATATGCTGAATCTAAACATGTACTTAGATTTTTTATTATCATGATTATGGGCCCAGTTTTCAAGTTGGTCCAAATAGTGGTCCAAAATCAAACTTTGTTTGATATCAACAAAAATTGAATCCTTGGGGTTCACTTCTTTGATATGCTGAATCTAAACCTGTGTTTAGATTTTGATTATAGGCCCAGTTTTCAAGTCGGTCCAAATTGGGGTCCAAAATTAAACTTTGTTTGATTTCAACAAAAATTGTATATATGGAGTTCTTTTATATATGCTTAATCTAACCATGTATTTAGATTTTTGATGTTTGGGCCCGGTTATCATATTGGTCCACATTGCGGTCTTAAGGGTCCAAAATTGAACTTTATTTGATTTCATCAAAAATTGAATTCTTGGGGTTCTTTGATATGCTGAATCTAACCATGTATTTAGATTTTGGATATTGGACCATAATAGGTAATGTCAATTTAAAATTTAAAGTTTTTAAGTTCAAGTTCTTAGACCACATTCATTATGTGTCAGAAACCTGTGTTGTGTCAACTGTTTTAATCACAATCCAAATTCAGAGCTGTATCAAGCTTGAATGTTGTGTCCATACTTGCCCCAATGTCCAGGGTTCAAACTCTGCGGTCGTATAAAGCTGCGCCCTGTGGAGGATCTGGTTTAAAAGAGTTGTGTCCCTTGGAAACCCTTAAATTATACGGAAAGTTGCATTGTCAATGATTGTTAGTGCTCTCATGTGTACAATTCTTCCCAGAATTTTATAAAACTTAATTCACAATCATAAAGAAATCACATAAAATCTAATTGACCTAAAATTTGTTGATATTGCTTAAATTATATTGAAACTTACCGGTATTGTTACATGGGTATTAGTATTAGATATAATGGCAGTTTTAATGTCGCCATCACTTCGCCATTTGAAAAAGCTAGGAAAGCATATTTTAAAATAAAGAAAACAATAGGATTAGATAACCCTTGTAAACTTCTGGGAAAACTTTTTGATTCCTTAGTAGCCCCTATTCTCCTTTATTGTAGCGAAATCTGGGGGATTATTTCGACATTTAAAGACAGTGATGCCTATGAAAAGTTGTGAATAAATAGGATTTTTGTACTCGAACCTCATGAACTTCAAGTTCAGTATACATTTGTAATTCAGACATGTGAGATATAGGTATCATTGGGATACTTCAGTATTGGACTTTTATTGTAAATCAATAATAATTCCAGTAAGAAAGCATTTCCTCTCTGCAATTAGAGATATACATTGTATAAAGAAGATGTACACCCTGTGTATCAAAAGTCAGATCTGGCAACTTTTATCTTCTTCTTTTTCTGCAATAAACATGATAATAACCCCTCTTTTTTCCTTTAGTGTTAATTTAATCATTGTTAATTAAATAGCTGGTCAGTGTTCATAAAACTTATCATTTGATTCTATTGATTAATAAGCACATGTTCTTATCTTTTATATCCGTGAGACATGTGCATGTGTTTACCATTTACAAAACTAATCATCAAACATCAAACATATAAACAATAAACATGATAAAATGTCAATGCTATTTTTCTGATCACAAATATTATTGATTTAGGTGATTAGATTATCAAGAGAAAACATTAACAGGGGCGGATCCAGGATTTAATGTTAGGGGGGGCGCAAATTTTTTGTTTGCTGAGCGGAACGAGGCGAAAAAAAATTTTGAGGTAAAATTATTGAAATATTCTTCTAAAGGGGGTGCAATGTAGATATCACGAACTATTGTGTGGTAAAATTAGCGAGAAATTTACGTTTCAAGCTGAAACCGACGAAATCCTCCTCTGAAAACAATCTATAATTACCATACTTAACAAGAAATCTTTGAGCTTCTATTCATTGAGACTATCCCCATATATTTCCTCAAAACGGGACAGAAAACAATAAGGATCGATAGAGACATTCCTCAATCCGGAGTACACAAGCTGACCCTCCACATAAAAGTATGTCAATAGTTGCTGGGAAAACTGGTGTTGCATTTAATGAAGTACTAGAAATAGATGTGCATGCGTCCTAGTTAATCCTCTGGACCAAATATATAGTGTCTGACTGACAGATGGACGGACAGAGGTAAAACAATATGTCCCTGTTCCGCGAAGAACCTCCGAGTTATGAGGGCAAGGTGTCTTACAAGTTGGAGAAATCCACAACAATCTCCAAACACCCCTCACTCAGGCATGCACTAAGGAATTCATATTGTATATATGAGTTTATAAAGCTACAGTAATAAAGTTGCAGCCCCAAAAACAGAAGCTGAAGATCATGCAAACCTTTTATTTTGATTCTGTGTTCCAATGCAAACCAATCTACAATCAAGACACCATCACTTGTAAAATTATCTATATAGCAATATCGGGTAATATCTTAACTAAACCCGGCTTAAAAGACGTGCTGCAGGTAGTTGTGATATAAAGAAATACAGGTACACCACAAAAAAGTTAGTTGGAACTTTGATTATCAAAGAAATTGATAATAAAAAGCGCAAATACAATGAAAAAATTAACTGCTAAACATCTATTATGTTTGACACCAAACGCAGCTCCGCGTTTGACACCTTCCTTTGGAGTATACAATATTTTTAGAACTTAAATAAAATGTAGGTCAGTTGATTAGTAATCACATTAATTCTGTTAAACTGACTGTTATATATACAATATAATATAATGAATGTTAAAAAAGATGGAATGGTATCTTCTGATACTTAAATAAGTTGAAGACAACCCATGCTTTGCAAATTTTTTTTGGGAGGGGGGGGGGGGGGGGGGGCGCACGCCCGCCACGCCACCGCCTAAATCCGCCCCTGATTAAGTAATATTTAATTACCTTTTAAGTTCTTTCTGTGAGAGCCCTGACTGTTGTTACAGTATTTTACACATAAATAAATGTATCTGCCCTGCAGATTATTCGCTTATCTTATTCTATAATAATACTTCTTTTTTTTGGAAGATAAGTTTTGTTTTAAAAGAAAATTACATGAATATACATACCAGAACATAACAGACAATAGGTTTACAATCACAAAGGTCATGAAGGTCACCCATTCAGAATCAACTTTGCACTTTTTTCATAAATATGTGGATTTCCTTCCAAAATTTTAAATAAATATTTGAGCCGGCAAAATTAAAACAATGATAGAAAGACGTTGCCTAGATTGGCTAGAAACTGAAAAAGGATTGGATGTTCTAGAATGACTATAATTTAATATCATTCCATACATGGACACTGCATGTTATTTTAGTATTATTTTTATTGACTGGGTAACAGATGGTATACAAACATGTCTAAGTTTTAAAAAATACACCTGAAAAACTGATATTTTGTAATTTGAGATCAGTTGAATATTAAATAGTACATGTATAACCAAAGTTTCATTCATTTAAAATATAATGTTTGTTATCTAATTTATATTTTCAGTTGTGGACATAAAAATTAGATTAGCTGGAATTCCTGGAAGAAATATTGGTTGTATAATTCGGATTATGCCTTAATTTTACAAGAATAAACTTGAGAAAGGCAGAAAATTTGCAGGTTTGTTTTACATTGAAATGTCTTCATACATGTATATTGGTATTCTATTGCAAAATCATAAATGAACATATAATTTCATACAGAACATTACTTGTTATTCGTTTGAAATGATGTATTATATGATCATTTTATTGCACTAATGCAAAAAGCTTCAAATTAGCAATGTGTCATCTTGGACAAAAATATGTTTCAGAAGACAATGAAAGAGTTAATGTTTATCAAGCTTTGGTATATACAATAAAAGGGTTACTGCACAAAAATTGGACAAGTATCCTTTGTAGCATATGATATGAATAGCACACCAAGGTGTTTCAATAAAAATCTATTGATGATAATATTTCCCCTTATGCATGCAATAACCCTTAGTACATTCCTGATATTACTTTGAAATTTACTGATTATTTTCAAGGTTAAGAATAATATATACAAATATGTAAAATTATTTACACGAGTGGCAAAGCACATTTTTCCATGCAGTGTGTTAAGTGACAGTGTTGTATTTAAATCTATTTTTATAGAAGAATTAATCAATAATTATATTTTGATTTTAAAATTGTATAAAACTGCAGATTAGTCAAAACATTCTTCAATTGAAAATCAGTGATGTGCATAACTCCATTGACAAATGATTGAGTAATCACGGAATATATTTCTCATTAAATGTTGTGGAAATTTTTCCTTCAGAAACATGAGAAACTATCATTAGCATTACTATTGCATCCAAAAATAACTCTAAATTGGTCAATCATACCTATAGGGAAAGTTTCCAGATACGTTTGTGTGCAATTTTTCTGAATTGATCTGGAATAAACTACAATGTAACTGGATTATATAAGTTTTATGTTGCTATGAATAGTTTTACAAATGTATTTACAAATACTTTTTTCTTTGTAAGCAGTAATTATGGACGTTATTTCATATGATTGACCCAACATCAATACACAAAAGACTTGATACATGTGATAGGAAGATTTTTTTTTGCTAAGAAATAATATTGACCGAATATAATTTTTTTGACATCAATGTAAATTTGCTAAGACGTGATAAACATTTGATAAAAGGAAACATCCTTTCTATGATGTGTAATTTTTATACGACTGCAAAAATTGAAAATTTTTTGGTCGTATATTGGTATCACGTTGGCGCCGTCGTCTGCGTCGTCGTCTGAATACTTTTAGTTTTCGCACTTTAACTTTAGTAGAAGTGAATAGAAATCTATAAAATTTTAACACAAGGTTTATGACCACAAAAGGAAGGTTGGGATTGATTTTGGGAGTTTGGGTTCCCACATTTTAGGAATTAGGGGCCAAAAAGGGCCCAAATAAGCATTTTCTTGGTTTTCGCACTATAACTTTAGTTTAGGTAAATAGAAATTTATGAAATTTTGACACAAGGTTTATGACCACAAAAGAAAGGTTGGGATGGATTTTGGGAGTTTGGGTTCCAACAATTTAGGAATTAGGGGCCAAAAAAGGGCCCAAATAAGCATTTTCTTGGTTTTCGCACTATAACTTTAGTTTAGGTAAATAGAAATCTATGAAATTTTGACACAAGGTTTATGACCACAAAAGAAAGGTTGGGATGGATTTTGGGAGTTTGGGTTCCAACAGTTTAGGAATTAGGGGCCAAAAAAGGGCACAAATAAGCATTATTCTTGGTTTTCGCACAATAACTTTAGTATAAGTAAATAGAAATCAATGAAATTTAAACACAAGGTTTATGACAACAAAAGGCAGGTTGGAATTGATTTTGGGAGTTGAGGTCCCAACAGTTTAGGAATTAGGGGCCAAAAAGGGGCCCAAATATTGAAATAAGCATTTTTCTTGGTTTTCACACCATAACTTTAGTATAAGTAAATAGAAATCTATGAAATTTAAACATTAGGTTTATGACCATAAAAGGAAGGTTGGGATTGATTTTTGGGAGTTTTGGTCCCAACAGTTTAGGAATAAGGGGCCCAAAGGGTCCAAAATTAAACTTTGTTTGATTTTATCAAAAATTGAATAATTGGGGTTCTTTGATATGGTTCTTTGACATGCCAAATCTAACTGTGTACCGGTATGTAGATTCTTAATTTTTGGTCTCGTTTTCAAATTGGTCTACATTAAGGTCCAAAGGGTCCAAAATTAAACTTAGTTTGATTTTAACAAAAATTGAATCCTTGGGGTTCTTTGATATGCTGAATCTAAACATGTACTTAGATTTTTTATTATTGGCCCAGTTTTCAAGTTGGTTAAAATCAGGGTCCAAAATTAAAATTTGTTTGATTTCATCAAAAATTGAATAATTGGGGTTCTTTGATATGCCAAATCTAACTGTGTATGTAGATTCTTAATTTTTGGTCCCGTTTTCAAATTGGTCTACATTAAAGTCCAAAGGGTCCAAAATTAAACTAAGTTTGATTTTAACAAAAATTGAATTCTTTGGCTTCTTTGATATGTTGAATCTAAACATGTACTTAGATTTTTGATTATGGGCCCAGTTTTCAAGTTGGTCCAAATTAGGATCCAAAATTATTATATTAAGTATTGTGCAATAGCAAGAAATTTTCAATTGCACAGTATTCAGCAATAACAAGAAATCTACAATTGCACAGTATTGTGCAATAGCAAGAAATTTTCAATTGCACAGTATTCAGCAATAACAAGAAATCTACAATTGCACAGTATTGTGCAATAGCAAGAAATTTTCAATTGCACAGTATTGCACAATAGCAAGAAATCTTCAATTGCACATTATTGTGCAATAGCAAATATTTTCAATTGCACAGTATTGCGCAATAGCAAGAAATATCTAATTGCACAATATTGCGCAATAACAAGAAATTTTCAATTGGAGTTATCTTTCTTTGTCCAGAATAGTAGTTGAATCAACTTAAATCATTGTTTTATACAACATACAATGTTATATATTCACTTTTACTACCAACTGATAAATTAAAACAATCTTTACCATTCAGTGATAACAACCACTTTTTTTACATTTTAATATTTTATGATGTATTTAAATGAGTAGTTATTGTTGCAAACTCCATTAGAAATTTGAATTGAGATCAGTTTTGGAATAAGGGAAAGGGGGATGTGAAAAAAAAATTGGGGGGGGGGGGGGGGGGGTTCAAATTTTTCTCATTTCAGATTTCATAAATAAAAAGAAAATTTCTTCAAACATTTTTTTGAGAGGATTAATATTCAACAGCATAGTGAATTGCTCAAAGAAAAAAATTTTAAGTTCATTAGACCACATTCATTCTGTGTCAGAAACCTATACCTATGTCCATACTTGCCCCAATCGTTCAGGGTTCAACCTCTGCGGTTGTATAAAGCTGCACCCTGCGGAGCATCTGGTTCAATATGCAGTCACTCAAATTTGGTGTTTTTTCGAACTTAAAATATGTAATATAAAAACGATTCCAAATTGCATTTGAGATGATGAAAGAAAGAAATAACAATTATGTATACATGCTGCATCAACAAGATAGCTAATTTATGAAATAAACTTTGGTAATTATTAAATTAACAGATTTACTTAAAAACCAACTGTTTGTTCACTATAACAGGTCACACTACTTTTGCTATAATATAGGCTATAGCAGATTTGTGATGTTGGGTATTGATTTATGAAAAAAAATTTATGGACTTGGTTTTAAAGATAAAAGCAATTTATAAAAAAAATGAAATTGAAAAGAAAAATGTTTGTCAATATTTTGAAAATTTCATCAAAGCTAATTAAACATTAGATAATTTCATTGTTTGATTTTGCAATTGAAGAGTTATAGATTGCATAATACAATTGATTTCCCAACAGGCATCATAGAAGCCTTTTTCAAGGTACAGATTAGAAAGTTTATTTGTTAGAGTGAAAACTTTTAGAATTTTGTTTTTTGACAAAAGTATATTTTTTTTTTAGTCAAAACTAAAAAAATATTAAGGTTTGTGCAAAATGCTTCTGTTAATGCAATTTGAACTTATCTCCTTTGCCTATCAATTCTGCATTTAAAATTATATGTTTGGTCACAGGTATAAAAGACTACTTATGTCCTTCAATGCCTAGAATATATATATATATATATATAATAATCATATAACATCTACACACGCTTAAAAAACATGTGTCTCATGTCTTTCTCTAGATTCACCTTCCGTGACAAGGTAACATTTCGACTATTGAAGTTATATTTTTATATAGCGGATGTGGTCGAGTGGTCTAGAGCGCTGGACACGAGGCTAAGCAATTGGTGCTGTAGTGTATCAAAGGTGTGAGTTCAAATCCCGCTGAGGGACGGACAAAAAATTTGTCAGTAGAAAATCTAACTCTAACACTGTTTGGTGTAATTTCAGACTTATATATATATATTATATCGATTTGCTTTTGGTATAATGCAGAGTGCACAAAGTGTCTAGAAGTAATTAAAAAGATATCAGCTGCACACAATTACTGGTCAAGATAAGCAATACTTAATTTAGAATACCATGTTATCTTCATAAAATGGCTGCACCCATAGCAATTAGCATGCATAGGTAGTATCCAATGGTTCATTGTAATCCTTTGAGAAAAATATAGCATTATTAATTTGAATTTTGAACTTGTGTAATATTTATTTATGTCACAATTATATTTTATTTTGTCTTTCTTTGTATTACAGTTGAAGTGAAATACTCCATCGTTGGTTATAAAGAAAACTCACCATGAAGTTGACACGGTTCGAGATGTTGAGGAAGTCTGCTCATGCAGCCACATATAATATGGTTTTACAGGTAAATCATCTCAGAATAAAGTCTGCTCATGCAGCAACTTATTATATGGTTTTACAGGTAAATCATCTCAGAATAAAGTCTGCTCATGCAGCAATGTATAATATGGTTTCACAGGTAAGTCATCTCAGAATAAAGTCTGCCCATGCAGCAATGTATAACATGGTTTTACAGGTAAATCATCTCAGAATAAAGTCTGCTCATGCAGCAACTTATAATATGGTTTTACAGGTAAATCATCTCAGAATAAAGTCTGCCCATGCAGCAATGTATAACATGGTTTTACAGGTAAATCATCTCAGAATAAAGTCTGCTCATGCAGCAACTTATAATATGGTTTTACAGGTAAATCATTTCAGAATAAAGTCTGCTCATGCAGCAACTTATAATATGGTTTTACAGGTTAATCATCTCAGAATAAAGTCTGCTCATGCAGCAACTTATGATATGGTTTTACAGGTAAATCATCTCAGAATAAAGTATGCTCATGCAGCAACTTATAATATGGTTTTACAGGTAAATCATCTCAGAATAAAGTCTGCTCATGCAGCAACTTATTATATGGTTTTACAGGTAAATCATCTCAGAATAAAGTCTGCTCATGCAGCAACTTATTATATGGTTTTACAGGTAAATCATCTCAGAATAAAGTCTGCTCATCTGCTCATGCAGCAATGTATAATATGGTTTCACAGGTAAGTCATCTCAGAATAAAGTCTGCTCATGCAGCAACTTATAATATGGTTTTACAGGTAAATCATCTCAGAATAAAGTCTGCTTGTGCAGCAACTTATAATATGGTTTTACATGTAAGTCATCTCAGAATAAAGTCTGCTCATGCAGCAACTTATAATATGGTTTTACAGGTTAATCATCTCAGAATAAAGTCTGCTCATGCAGCAACTTATAATATGGTTTTACAGGTAAATCATCTCAGAATAAAGTCTGCTCATGCAGCAACTTATAATATGGTTTTACAGGTAAATCACCTCAGAATAAAGTCTGCTCATGCAGCAACTTATAATATGGTTTTACAGGTAAATCATCTCAGAATAAAGTCTGCTCATGCAGCAATGTATAACATGGTTTTACAGGTAAATCATCTCAGAATAAAGTCTGCTCATGCAGCAACATATAATATGGTTTTACAGGTAATCATCTCAGAATAGTAAAAAACTTTTGTCTTCCTTAATTGCTGGTTGTTTTTTTTTGCAATTTCAATGCCTAAACTTTTCATATTAAAACAGGGTTTAATTAATCAATGGGTAGTTCTCACTCCACATAGATATTGTTGCTTTCTACAAACAAAACATATTCTGCACTGCCAAATGGAAACACTAAATTAGCAAGATTTATTGTAAGGTTTAATTTTTTCATAGAGTGGCATATTTCTGCACATGTACTTCATTTTACTTCCCCTAGGTTACCAGACAATAAGTAATCTCCATGGTTTTCATCTACTATATCATTTATATGAATAAAAGAAGGCATCAGGTCAACATTAGCCAGACAACTACTCCATGACACAAATAAACATGCGACTTATAGATATGATAGAAGTCAACATATAGTCTATCAAAAATAAACAGACATAAATACAACTTATACCAATCCCCACTTTTGATGAGTCTCAAATAGTTCAGTACGAATAAACAAAAATAAAATAAAAATTATGTAATATGCTTATATATATTTACTTTTTATGTTTTTTCCAGCTATTTTTGAAGATGATCTCCTTTGTTTTGAACATGATTGTGATCAGACTGGCTTCAAAAGACATGCTTGGTGTTGTCAATATACGGTAAGAAAACATAGTAATCTTTTGCCTTCCATTATCAAAAGTACAGGTGTAATTTATATATATATCTTTATTTCTCAACAAACACTTTCATTATATACTTATAGATTATCGGTGATCATCTCAACGAGATTGATTTTCTCGCTTGAGCCGGGACGGCGAAAGCGAGAAAGGCAATCGAGTTGAGATGAACAATGATAATCTTTTTATCGCTATTTTACCTATGACGACGTTGTCAATTTCATGTCAATTTCGTTAGCAACGCCACGTGCATGCTTAGTTTCTAGCGATAATTTTCCATCTCAAGCAGGTAGCATGATATGAAAATTATCACAAAAAAAGATCAAAGGAAAAAGGCACAAAATAGCGATAAAATATAGTACATGTATTATGATTCAATCAATGAGTCCATTGAATGGCAGATTAATTACAAAGCATCATTTACACAACATAAGAGACAAACTTAAAAATGAAGTAATAGGACAATAGAAATTCTTGATAACAAT
Source organism: Mytilus edulis (assembly GCF_963676685.1). NCBI lineage: Eukaryota > Metazoa > Mollusca > Bivalvia > Mytilida > Mytilidae > Mytilus > Mytilus edulis. The sequence goes on from NC_092344.1 coordinate 12,744,040, forward strand.
ATTGTATTGACTGTTTAAAAAGATTTGAATTTATCAAAACTTTTGTCAATATGAAGGAAAATCTATACCAGGAAAAATGTTTTATAGTGTTCGACACCAAATGTCCACTTTTATCATTCATGAGTTATGATGTCCCTTTATAACTTTACATGCAAGCAGGGGCATCATTTTTGCCCCCATTTTAGGCATTTATTATTTTAAACTGCCCTATAATTAGGGCCCAGCCGACGGCGGGTCGCCCTATAGTGATCAGTCTGTCCGTCTGTCCGTCCGTCCGTCTGTCCGTCCGTCCGTAACACTTTCGTGTCCGCTCCATATCTAGAGAACCGTTATGATTTCATACTTAATACTTAACATGATTATTAACCAACACCAGAGGGTGTGTCATGTTGTATGTACAACTTCCTAGATCAAAGGTCAAGGTCAAAAACTTTGGTTTCAGTTGACAACCCCGTGTCCTGTGGTGAAGATCGTGTCCGCTCCATATCTAGATAACCATTATGATTTCAAAGTTTATACTTGACATCCATTTTAACAACCACCAGAGGGTGTGTCATGATGTATGTACAACTTCCTAGGTCAAAGGTCAAGGTCAAAAACTTTGGTTTCGAGTTGACAATCCTGTGTCCTGTGGTGAAGATCGTGTCCGCTCCATATCTAGATAATCGTTATGATTTCAAAGTATATACTTGTCATACATTTTAACCACCACCAGAGGGCGTGTCATGATATATGTACAACTTCCTAGGTCAAAGGTCAACGTCAAAAAAACTTTGGTTTCAGTTGACAACCCTGTGTCCTGTGGTGAAGATTGTGTCCGCTCTATATCTTGAAAACCGTTATGATTTCAAATATTATACTTGACATCTATTTTAACCAACACCAGAGGGTGTGTCATGATATATGTACCACTTCCTAGGTCAAAGGTCTGTCTGTCTGTTGGTCTGTCCATCGCTAACAAATTTGATCCACATTATATTTTGAGAGGACAGCTGTTATTATTTCATACTTTATATCTGACAAACATTTTCAACTTAACATATATATTAACCAACACAAGAGAATGTGTCATAATGTATGCATCCTAGGTCTAAGATCAGTCTGTCGGTCTGTCCATCTGTTCGTTGTTCTTAACAAATTGTGTCCGCTCTACCTCTCGAGAACCATTAATATTTCATACTTTATACTTGGTGGGTCATAATATATTGAAGGCATAATTCTAAAAATATGTGACAAATATCAATTGGGCAGCACCTTTAAACATATTGTTCAAACATCAATCCATATATCCAGAAGTCACCTTAGAGTAGTAATCAATGAGTTCACATCATGCAGTCATATCACTATTATACTATGAAAGTAAGATGAGAATATTTATCAGTTTTAACTTAAAATCTTAGATCAAAATCACACATGAGACTATGTAATAACTTCAAATAATGCTTCATATCAGATTATCCATACAACTTATTTACCCCACGTTATTGACAGCGGGGCCCACAGAGATGGCTCCCATCTCAATGATATCTAGTTTGCTTTACTTTATATCCAGCCTCCTTTATACAAAATAAATCTCCCACCTACACTTTCATGTCGACATCTATGTGGGGTTTTCCAAGAGTTCTACCCTAAAAAAAGAATTGATCTAGTGTTCAAGCAACTATTTTGAGGGAAAGACTTTATAAGATATCCAGGATATCCAGCTAAATTTGACCAAAGAAAGACAACTGCATCGATCATTCTCATATTTCAAACATATTTTTTGTTAGTTTTGAAATCATGATCATAATTAATTTAAGTTTATAGTATACATGAATATTTTCCTATTTTCCAATGTAATCTGGATTTAACAAATCTGCAACAAATATATAAAGAGATGAGCAATAATAGAACAAACACCTATACTGGGGTTAAATCTTGGTTTGAGTGAAAATTCTGTAAGAGTTGAAGTACAGTTTTTTTATATTAATCATGTGAATTTACTCTGTTTAAGTTAAACTTTTGTCTGAACTAAATTACATTAATACAATTACTGATGTTAATTTTATTTGTTATATCTAAATTTTGCACACCTGTCACAACAAATGATTATATTCATGTTAGGCGGAAAAAAATAAATGTCTGTTTACTGTTACCCAATAGACTCTAATTTGAGTGCCGACCCTTAGCCATTTTATATCTGTCGTAAAGTGAAATTTTAATAGAACCTGTGTCAAAAGCAAAGTAAGGATTGCCAATACATTTAATCAATTGCCTGATACATCCCAATGTTCAGAATTGTGAATATGACGGCTGTTTTAAGGAAACTCGCAACTCGTTTAATGAAACCAATAACCAAGGGAAATAATCGAATCATTAAAAATACGGGTAAACTTGGCCCATCCAATCATTAAAAATACGGGTAAACTTGGCCCATGGAGAACTCGGACCATGGCTAAATAAAATATAATAAAATGGAAATACCGACCTATCTACCCTATTAACTTTGATGATGTAACCTTAAACAGACATATGTATTTTTTTGGCCTTTCAACAAGTTAACATGCAGTGAGTTATATATATAAGTAACCATTGCTTGATGTCATACTAAATTCTAGTCATACAATTTATATATATGTAACCATTGCTTGATGTCATACTAAATTCTAGTCATATAATTTTATTATACTATAAATATGCTATAGTCATGATAGTACAGGATAGTAATACAGAGGTGTTTCAGGATTTTTTTTATATTGTGTACCTTTTATTGGTGAAACCTATAGCAATAGATATTTATACATTTTATTTAAATCTTTATACATTTTATTAAAATCTTTATACATTTTATTTAAATCTTTATACATTTTATTTAAATCTTTATACATTTTATTAAAATCTTTATACATTTTATTTAAATCTTATTGATATTTATACATTCTAATTATATTTTATTCCTTTGTAGATTGTACCTGTTATATACTACAGTATTGTTTTTGGGTACAGAAGCATTTGATAATGCTAGTCTCAGTAAAATAGAGGGAAAGACGTGGAGGCAGGTCATCAACTTAATGTGGCTGACGTAAGTCTGGGAATTCATTATTTATTCTAAGGATATAAATTTTTTCAATTTCTTCATAAAAAGAAGGTGTTTTAACAGTCTTGAATCAAATTTAAAGGTTTATGATAAATACACTATTAAGCAGGAAAAATCTACCTAAATGTTTCATAAAAAAACATGTTTAAGCAGTTAAAAATGCAAGGTTCATGGTAATTATAATATTTAACAAGAATAGCTTATCCCCCTGTTGATGTTAAAAAATCATAAATATAAAAATGAGGAGATGGGTATGATTTCTATTGAGACACCTATCCACCGAAGTTCAAATAAAGTGGTAAGCAATAATTTAGACGTGCACTGTACAGCCTTCAACACTGACTAAAACCTATATGGTATAATTGTCTATAATAGGTCTTTACATGAAAACAATTCCAACGAGAAAGCTAACAGCTAATCGTCTAATTAAGAACAAAACAATTTACATAAAACAAATATGACAGACAAGAACCAACAATAACCACGGAACAACTGGCTCCTGACTTGGGACAGGCTCATAAAGAATGTGGCTGGTTTAATCATGTTTTTCAGCCCTCAACTATCCCTTAACCTCAGACATTAAATAATTATACTCCCGCTTTGAAAAAGGGGGGTATACTGTTTTACCTCTGTCTGTCGGTCCGTCTGTCCGTCCATCCCATGAAAATTTTCATCGCATTTTTCTCAGGAACTACAATGCCAGGATTTCTGAAATTTGATTTCAGGGTTTATATAAGTCCGCTTTACTGTGTGATGCGTTTTCAGATTCATCACTTGACAACTTCTTGTTTACCGAACACTTACATATTTTTACACTATTGACATTATCCACTTGTGGCGGGGGTATCATCACTTGTTTCATATTTATGTGTTCATTTGTAAAACTTGTATTCCATGGTATTGTGTACTTCACTGATTATTGACCTATCACATAAGTTCACGTCAAAAAGTAATTGCTAAAATTGCAAGTACTGAAAATTGTTTCAATGAATTTGTCATTTTGTGAAAAGTATATAATTTGTAATTATAAAATATGTATAAAGTATTGAAAGTGTGGAATTATTTGTATGTCAAAGTTTTAGTAAGTAATTATAATCTAAATATAAAAATGGTTTAAATCTAAATGCTACATTTCAGTGTTCCTCTCACTTGGCTGTTAAGTTGTATATGTATAGGGGTATGGTTGTATGTGTGGAAATGTCCAGATCCAGAAATCATTCCAAATTACTATGTTGGTGTTATTTCTTATGCAATGGCTGCTGTTATAGCAACTTTAGCAAGACCACATTTCACTGTAGCAGTGTCAAATTTCTTTACAGGTTTACGGGTGAGTTATAGTATATGTTTTGTTGTACAAAAATGTATTCAAAATTGCAGTCTACTTCTGAGGCCAAAAAATATCCCATAAACTAATTTTTTATGCTTCATAAAATGTTTGATGGCTATTAAAACTCTCAAAGATTGATTTCCTTGAAAAAGTGGTTTAAAAGAAATTATGCTTTGTATCTTTACAGTACACTTTCAATTCTATGCAGCTGTCTTCGTATTATACCACAATACATACATGTTTTATAGGTAGGTGCAGTAGCAGTTGGTGAATCCTTTAAAGTTTTGATAGCAGTGATTCTTTTATGGTCCAGACCAGAATGGGGAATAACATGTTTTGCAGTAGGACAGGCAAGTTATAGTGTACAAGTCATATTTGTTTACCACCTGTGTGAGAAATATTATTGATGACAATCATGTTATTGTGATAAAATACGATAGATAGACCCGTATGATCAAACATATTTTTATTAAAAATAGTTTAGTTATGAAATTTCATGCAGATTTGGAGCTGATTTTTCAATACATTAGTAGGAGTTTGAGTGTCAATTTCAACTGACTGACTTTTGTAGGCAGAATTACACACCTTGAACAATAATGGTTTTATTTTTTATATCTGCAGATCTTGAGGTGATTTGTGGTATATTTGGTGTAAAATATTGTATTACAGTTTGTTTATTTAATTGTCGGAGTTATGGAATTAATGCACATAAAAAGTTTCTTGAAATTTTTTCTTTCACAGATTTTTAAAAAATTGGAAAAACCTGCAGTTCTTGAGAAAAATTAAGGTACATAAGGATACATCTGTGATGTACAGATTAAGGTGGCTTTTTTATTTGGTTGACTGACTTTAAATTAAATAATCTCCCTTGGACTGAAGAAAAAAATCCTGGAAACTACCAGTATTGGTTGATGTTCTATAGCTGATATTTGGTGCATTGCTGTGTTTTTAAATGTATAATATTTATATTTCAGATTATAGGAGAGATTTTATACGTTATTACCTATTATACATTCTTTTGGATTTACGTAAATACTGGAGATGAAGTTGATAAAAACTTTGCCTTTCAATCTACCAGAGACTTTTTTCCAAAGTGGTCTGAGACTAAGGTATGTTAACAATTTACACTTAAACCTGCTTTAAAGGCTGTCTCTATTCAGGGAAAACATGTCTTGGCACAGCACTTTCTAGTCCCAACATAGAAATATCTTTGCATATTGAATCTAATGCAAAATTATTATGGGAACTTTTAACAATCTTTACTGACCATAAAGCCCTTGCACAGTTGAATTGGTTTTTATTTTAAGGTTCAAATAGTGACCTTTATACACCAATTTGACTTTTTATACAGAAACGAAGATATATATATTGATTCTTGATGTTGATTATTGTGGCAATATTATGAACTTTCAAATATCAAACTTTCAACTTAATATTTCTTTTTAATAAAAAGTCTCAAAATTTTCATTGTTGCTGAAGCAGTAAAAACTGTAAAGTTTAGTTGTCCCTCTTTTACAGTCACTTTTTGCCACCATTTTATTCTAACAAATTGCAACTATATCTCTCTTAAATTGCTGTCAAAATTCAACATTCATTTTGATTTTAGAAGCCTAAAAATCTAACTGAGGAGACATGTTTGTGTGTTGCTTCTCCAATTACAAGACTGAATTAATCCCAAAAGGTAGCTTTGCACAGTGCAGTTTCTTATACTTTCTTTATAAACGCTGGTGGAATTTTATAAACGCTGGTGGAATTTTTTCTAAATTTCAATATTCATTATGTTGATTATTTTGGCACAGATTTAAAAAAAAAAAGAAGCTGTAAATGGAAACTTAATTCCATTGACATATAACCCACATTTTCAAATCATCCAAATCTAATGTTTGTCAATGCTTATATTTTATGCTTGCACATCATACACATGTTCAGTAAAGAAAACAAAAGGCCCAATTTATGTGTATTTGTGTTAAGGAATTCAACAAGAATTGATTTACAAGTATACGTATTCAAGCCCTGATGTAAAAATTGGGGTTATAACTTTTTATAGGAATAAATTTTGAGACACAGTTGTTTTTGAAAGATTTTTCCTTGAAAATGGATATTTATAATTTATTTTCTGTGTCTACTATCTACAAAAATGTAAATAATAGAAAACTGTTTATACATATTTTTGTTTTCTTCTTTAGCCCTTTTTAAATGAAAGAATGGCCATGCTGACACAGTCAGTGTTTAGACAGTCTTTGCTGAAGATATTTCTCACAGAAGGTAAGGTTATGACTGTATTGCTATATTTCATTCATACTAGTACAATTATTTGAGGATATGTTAAATCTCAACTGATGTTTTTAATTTGAAAACAATTTGGGTCAATGAAGCATTTGTTTATGACAATTTTCAAAAGATTTTATCTTTTTAGTATTTAGAAGATGTTATCACTGTTTGCAAGATATTTTTTTGACATATATGAAGAAATAATTTTTTAAATAGATAACTCAAGCCCTTCGTGCACTTGAGTGAAAAGAGATCTTGGTCTTGAACTATTTTCTAGTTTTGAATGTTGAAAATGCACCAGTGGCGGATCCAGGGGGGGGGGGGTTCCGGGGGTGCGCACCCCCCCTTTGCCCTGGGTGCCCTGGGTTAGCACCCCCCCTTTCGAAAATTCCTGCATCCGCCCCTGTGCACATACATTTACCTGAGCCTCACAAGCTCTTTAGTGCCTCTTGTTTAAGTACTCTTTTTGGAATATATTGACAAGGACACAATGTCATTGCATCATGATGAATAAGGTTTATAAAGCTAATATTTGTTTGTCATTTTTATACATTGTTATATTTGAGCTTGCATCAAGATGGAAATATCTATCAACATGATCAAAGAAATATCTATCAACATGATCAAAGAATATATCTAGGTGCAGAAACTTCAAAATCATTTGCTAAAACTTGTTGTTCATATGTAGAATGATTTGGTTGATCTTTAAGCAAAGATTGATAGCTTAAAATAGACCGTTTACTATTTAAAGCTGTATGTGTCAATATAGCTCAAATGTACTTTAAAGGTCAAGTCTACAAAAACGTGAAGAAAACATGTGAACAGGAAAAACCTAAAGAAAAAAAGATTTTTTTTCTACTTTTCACGTTGTTTTTTTCTTTCTTAATAACAACGATTTGAATTTCAATGACAAATATAAATTTCTGTACAACCTTCAACAATGAGCAAACCCGTGCCATAAAGTCTGGTTTAAATTCAGAAAGACCCAACATAAAAAATGTTAAACAATTCAAACTAAATACGGTATAACCAACTGCAACCACCATTTTATAGCTGTCATGGTTGTTATTGATGTTAATTTGCAAATGAATTTATTTTGTAGGAGAAAAGTATGTTATGACTATATTTGGAGTTCTAAGTTTAGCAGACCAAGGTATTTATTTTATTTATAAAAACATTATTTTTTACAGATTTGTTAATAAAGCTATATATGAGACATTCCTTTTAGATGTCATGGAAACATTATTTTTATATTGTTGAACTGCATCTGACCATGAAGAAAAACAGATATGTAGCATTTGTAAACAATTACATATAAATTGAGTTATGCCCCTTTATAGCGTTATATGCAAGCCAGGGGCATCATCTGTGTCCATGTGTGCCCCATGGACACATTCTCTATATATTTTAAGTGTTTATGGCACTGTTAAGATTTTAACAATTAGAAGATATTTTTATCTTGCAAGTTTTTATGACACTAACATAACATTTTATTTTACATTACAGGTGTGTATGGCATTGTTAACAATTTAGGGTCCATGATTCCAAGATTTGTATTTCAACCAGTGGAAGAAAGTGGGCGTGTATTTTTTTCCCAGTTACTTCTTAGAGGAAAGAAATTTGTAGAGCAACCAAAAGTAAGCATCACCTTTATTTATTGATCCTAATCGCATTGATTTTAAGTGAATTAACCATATTTTTGTTGTTTCAAAAAGTGTTGATTATGGGTTAGAAACTTAAATTGTGTTGTTTCAAATGTTATATTGTAAGCAAACACCAATCATTTTATAAAGTCATGCTAGAGTTATTGTATGATTTATTCAATTGCTCTTTTAAAAGTTTTGATCTAAATGCTAATAAAATAACAAAATATTAATAAATATGATATCTTCTTATAATACCACCCCCCCCCCCCCCCCCCCCTGCTTTAAAAAAGTTAGGGTATACTGTTTTACCTCTGTCTGTCCATTCCTCCATCCATCAGTCCATCCTTCCATTAGTCTGTCTGTCCCATGAATATTTCTCGTCACATTTTTCTCAGGAACTACATTACAAGGATTTCTAAAATTTGTTTTTATGCCCCATTATGTTTTCTGGTCTGTGCATCCGTTTGTCTGTCAGTTAGTCCGTTTGTCTGTTCGTCCCGCTTTAGGTTAAAGTTTTTGGTCGAGGTAGTTTTTAATGAAGTTGAAGTCCAATCAACTTGAAACTTAGTACACATGTTCCCTATGATATAATCTTTCTAATTTTAATGCCAAATTAGAAATTTTATCCCATTTTCACTGTCCACCGAACATAGAAAATGATAGTGCGGATGGGGCACACAATCTTGTTAAGGGTTTATATAAGTCAGCTACACGGTATGATGCATTTTCAGATTCAACACAACAATTTCCTGCATACCATCAAGTATTTGAGTGGGGGTATCATAGTAAACAGTAGCTCACACATTCACTTGTTTTATGAGTTTATTGCTATAATATTGTAAGAACATTTTACATCACTCCAAAATTTGATTGGTCACAATTCATACTATGAAATTGAGGTCGCAAAAATTACTTTTGATTCCTGTCAGTAATTTATATGACATGTATGATATCTGTATTACAGGATGAAGCTGTTTTAGCCTATCAAGTACTGAAACATCTGCTAAGAGTGATGTTAGTGATCGGTAGTATTATATTAGTTTTTGGGAACAACTATGCCTTCTTGTTACTAGATTTATATGGAGGAGAACATATATCTGAAGGCTCAGGTAATGATCATTTTGATAATTCTACACTTCTCCCCGCTAGTTTTGTTACGTACCTGGTGTATTGGTTTCAAATTAAATTTTATGACTTGTCTGTTGATGTTTGTACAGACTCTATTTTTATTCAAATACTTTTTTATCGTAAGGCTGATGCTCGAAATTAATTTTTACCAAAATATTTGTGTAAAATATCCATTTTTGTTATTTTTTATCAAATGACCAATTACTGTATTTAGATTTTGTATGTAAAATCTTTTGTTTCCCACCTTTCTATGATCAATGATTAATTTCTTCTCTGGAGTCACTTCGTGTCCTTTGAGCAAAAGGTGCGCCCGAAAAACCTTGCTCCATGGACATGAAGTGACTCGAGAGAAAAAAAAAGGATCAATTACAAGATGTTTAGGATCACAAATGACATTTGTCCACTAATAAAACTTCACTTTTAATATTAGGTCAGTAATAGGTCAATTATTAAGATTATGACATGTTTAAGTAACATCATACTTGACATCTGTACACAAATTAGATCCTACGTACTATAACCTATTTATTAATCAAGGAAACTTGCACCTTTTTTTCCAAGAAATGTAATTAATCAATTTCAGTGTTAATTGTTGATTTTTGTCTTGCCTCTTACTTTGGCTAATGGACAGTTAATTATATCATGATTAAATTTAAACACTAAGGGAAGCCACACATGCTTAGATCTTGTCCAAATTTGAGTATTTTGCTAAATATACACCTATCATTTACACTATTAACTAGGTTTATAGTTGACTATGTGGTATGTTGTTTTCTTACTTTTGAAGGCCGTACTTGGCGTACAGTGACACATAATTCCTTTATCCACTTGATTTGAATTCTAGTGGAAAGTAGGCCTATTTGTCAATGATACTACATCTTAATTTTATATTCAGATATTTTTCTATAAGTTAAAAATAATTTTGTTGTTTTGAGTGTTTTCATTCCTTATGCAAGAATTTCTGTGCATGTCTGAGTTACAAGTTAGAGTTTTTCTCCCAATTTATGGCCATAAATATTGATGTAGTTTTGTGGGTTTGTGTTAATTTTGTTTTTCCTTTTAGGGCCATATATATATATCATTGTATATTGAAAATGTTTTCATGTCTATGTATACATTTATTTTTTTTTCATTTTAGGGCCATATATATTGAAGTGGTTCTGTGTCTATGTGTTAATTTTAGCTATTAATGGAATAATGGAATGCTTCCACTTTGCATTAATGAATGTAGCAGAAACAGACAGGTAACTATTTCATCCAAATTAAGTGTACCTTAGTTTGACCTTGTCAAGGCCGCACTGGTGCATTTTCCACATACCTCTTTTTTCCATAGGAAATTTAGGGGAAAAAAACCCTTAGGCTTGTTGAAAATGTGCTTTTTTTTTAAGCCATGGTCATTGCTTTGTCCGTTTATTTAGACTTTCAAGTTTTAATGATCCTCTGCTATTTTTAACCTCACTTTTGTTTAAGATCAATAACATTTTTATATAAAGCTACATTACTATCAGTACATATCAGTTTGACTATTTTGAATGATTTTTATACTTTTCTCCTGTTAAATATTCAAAATAAGCTGTTTGGTAGGATAACTTCTTCACCATACTTATAGGTGACTTAGGGTCTTTTGATTTGAGATCCCTATCCTTAAACCTTGAAATTCAAGTCAATGTCAATCTGACATTTTAGAATTTGACTTTTACTCATGTAATTGTGTCAGAAATAAAAAAGTATTACAATTGGTTTTTTTCAGCTACAATAAGAAGATGCTGTTATTTTCTGTAGTGTCCCTAGTGTCTACTCTACTTATACCACAATACTTTGGAGGAGCAGGATTTATCATAGCCAATATAGTCTCCATGATGACTAGGATATTCTACAGGTAAAGAAAAGAACAAAAATTCAATCAGTCTTAAACCTCTATTCTGTTTTCTTGATAGTCAATTAGTCTGTGAAAGAATTGGGGTTTTGGCTGTTTGTGGCAATCTAAGTATTATATTGATTTTGAATTATACAATGAATATTAGATTGTTGAGTTTTGTAGTAAACACTTTTTTTTACTGATTTCAATTTGACTTTGCATCAAAAAGATTAATAATTGTAAACAAGAAAAAAAGGTATGAAATGTTACTTGATTTACTTCACTTGTTAGTTATTTTTCTTAAATGCCATGACAGGTGTTGTGAAATTCTCACTGTAGCACTGGACAATTCACTCATACCAAGTATTTCTTTAATGGAAACAAAGTTACATTTTGAACATATTTTTTAAAATGACAATTAATCAAAGACTAATAGGTGATCACAATGGTGTTATCTCCCCTTTACTTACTGGTTCAAGAAAATAATTTCTGAGGTAGAGTTGTCTCCCTTTGTCATTTAGATATTTTAAAACATAATGTTTTAATTGGTAAGAAAGTCATTCTTTCTCCATTTCTTGAAATTCTCATGACTGCATTGTTCTAATAGACTGTTTAATTGTATGTATTTAATAGAATTCTTTGTATCCATAAAAGTACGATTTCATGGACAATGAAAATTTCTTGTATGTTATTTTCAAAATACTATCTTATTTACAAGCCTCCAGAATGTAATTTTGATGGCCTCTCATTCAATATTTATTACCTCATACTATGTTTTTGTTCACAGCTTTAGAATATATGTGTTATTTGCTTGTTAAAAGATATCATTTACCCACAAGGGCTGTTACAAAAATGAATGTGTGGGGGAGAAGGAAGGCACTTTTTAGCTCACCTGTCCAACCAACCAAGATGGCCGCCATGGCTAAAAATAGAAGAGGGACGAAAGATACGGAAGGGACAGTCAGACTCATAAATCTAAAACAAACTGACAACGCCATGGCTAAAAATGAAAAAGACGAACAGAAAAACAATAGTAAACATGACACAACATAGAAAACTAAAGAATAAACAACACGAACCCCACCAAAAACTAGGGGTGATCTCAGGTGCTCCGTAAGGGTAAGCAGATCCTGCTCCACATGTAGCACCAGTGTTATCCCCAGGCCGTTTTAGAGTCGCGGTACCTCGACGCTATAATTTTTCACTGTGATGCTATAATAATTCCCGCGACGCTATGATTATTTTGAAAATGCTATTTTACTTGTCCTCAATTTTGAACTTTCATCTATTATAGATTATGATCATAAAAATTATATCACCTTTAATTGTAATCCCTTTAAGTCGGACACTAAAGGCAATTAAGAGATTAAATAGCCAGGTATTAATTGCCCTCAGGGTGATAACTGTTTGGATGCCAATATCCCAAGCTGACACTTGTGACATGACTAATACCACGTGTCTGCAATCACCAATTTCGACACGGAAAAATGCAATCACAAAACAATTTGAAATCTACGTTTTGTATTACGAAATTTCAAAGATTGAAACGATTTTTTTTTAAAAAGGTCGTTTATTTGTGCAACTATTTTCTTTCTCTTCCGGTAATACGAGAGCGAGAATTTTGGTTTTGAGCTAAAATAAGTTTAATACTTCTTTAAAAAGTGATCATAAGTGGCTTAAGTTTATGTTTAATCCATTTAATGCATTAAAAGCGTCTTATTCATTCTCAATCTCTTGTCAAACAACGTTTATTCTCGGACTCATTTTCCTAATTTTTTCTACGGCCGCCATTGCACATTTTAGTGTTAACTACGGATCGGAACCGGACCAGATATGACAAAAATCCGCATTTTCACGATAATGACAACAGATGGACAGTAGACAGAAAAAATATATCAATAGAGAAAACTACGCATTAACAGACTATTTGTTAGATAACTTTGTTTTAAATGCATATCATTTTGATGTAAAGATAAGAAACAACTGGGACTAATTCATTGAGTGCCATGAAACAATGAATTTAATAAACATGATAAAAAAAAGTTTTTAAATTGATTTTTTTTTGCTACTTTTGCTGCTTTATCTTTACTTAATATAATATGAAAATAGTTAATTTTGTGTACTAGATATTTAGTTTTGTATATATACAGGTTGCACTATAATGAACCATTCATTCATTTGACCTATTTTTGGGTAACTGAAACCACATATTTATTTTTATTTGGCACAAGAGGAAAACAATAATTCTGTAACTATAAATGAATAAAGAAAACATAAACTGAACACAACTGTTTTTGTGGTTATAATATAATTGTATTCTCAGTTATGAATTGAACAATATAAACTAAAACATAAAAAGGAAATAGAGCATTTAAATGCGACGCGACAAATGACATTAAAAAAAAAATACAGTTATTTTTTTTTACGCAAAATGTGATGCTATCCAAAATTTCTGGGGAGAACACTGGTAGCACCCGTCATGTTGCTTATGTGATTACAAATCCAGTAAATAGTCTAATTCGGTAGGTCACATTCATGAAAGGAAAGGGGATTGTAGTTACGACGAAAGGAACATATCCGATATCATTTGTGAAAAGGTTATTCCATAACGGTCAACCAACTCGTGATGGCGTCCGTAAAATTTACGAAAGGGATGATTTCAACTTCAACATTTGGAACTCTTGGTTTAATAGCTTCCTTGTGAGCAGCAACCCTCTATCAAGAAAATCATGATAGGAAATGCATGCACGGGAATATCGTATCAATTGGGAGATATATACCCTGTATGCAGGTTCTGCTGGAATGTTGCTACTTAGAAATGGAAAGTTCACAATTGGAAAGCTGAAATCATCTCTTTTGTCGTAAAGTTTTGTTTTCAACCGACCCTCATTGTCAATTTCTAGATGTAAGTCAAGATATGAAGCCGACTTAACTGTATCTGTTGTATCCTTTATCTCTAGTTCAATGGGATAGATGCGTTCCACATAGCCACCAAATTTTGAATTATTTAGTGAAAGAACATCATCTATATAGCAGAAAGTAGAGTTAAAGGATATTGCTAACTTCTTATCTTTCTTCCTAAGAAGTTCCTGCATGAAGTCAGCCTCATAATAATAAAGAAACAAGTCGGCAAGTAGAGGGGCACAGTTTGTTCCCATTGGAATGCCGACAGTCTGTTGAAAAACACGTCCCCCGAACGTAACAAATATGTTGTCAATCAATATAGGGGTAAAATGTCGATTTTGGCTTATAACTCTGAAACCAAAGCATTTAGAGCAAATCTGACTAGATTAAATTGATAATCAAGTGAAGATTTATCTGCCCTAAAATTTTCAGACGAATTGGACAACCGGTTGCTATTTTTTTGTTATTATCTTGAATATTATTATAGATAGAGATAAACTGTTAACAGCAATAATGTTCAGCAAAGTAAGATCTACAAATAAATCAACATGACCAAAATGGTCAGTTGACACCTTAAGGAGTTATTGCCCTTTATAGTCAATTTTTACCAATTTTCATAAATTTTGTAAATTTTTGTAAATTTTAACAAAATATTTTCCTCTGAAACTAATGGGCCAAGTTCATTAAAGATAGAGATAATTGTAAGTAGCAAGAATGTTCAGTTAAGTAAGATCTACAAACACATTACCATCACCAAAACACAATTTTGTCATTTATCCATCTGCATGATCTGTGTCTTTTGTTTAATATGCACATAGACCAAGGTGAGCAACACAGGCTCTTAAGAGCCTCTAGTTATTGGACCCCACCATGCATACATTTTAAATTGGATATTTCATTTAAATGTTCAAGCAATCTCTCGTGCCTTCCTTCCCCCCATACAATTAATTCTAGAAAAGCCCTAAATTAATTAGAAACATTATGATTTAATAACAATTTCTTTTTTCCAGTATACTGTTTATCCGAGAGTTTTATCATGGGACAGAATATAGGCCATTGAAATCACTGATACCTTCTATACCATTCTGTATATCTCTCATCATTTCATCTTTAATAATGAAACTGTCTGAGGTAAGGATATCTTCTCTCTAATTTAGCATATTTATTGAAAAAAAATCCTTCAAACAGAAATCTGAAAGATCCTATTTGAAAGCAGCATGACTAGAATGAATTTTTTTAAATTTCTTAAAAATTGACTTATAAGGATGCTACTATATATTAATGTGCATTTAATTATTTAAAGTCTTATCAAATCTTTTAAAGTTAAATCTAGATGATTTACTAATGACATGCAGATTTATTATTATTTGTGGGGTACTTAGTTTCACGGATTTTAACATGTTAAATGTTCAACAAAGTAAACATTTTCTACAGGCCTGTTTGCAGACTGGCTAAACTATCAAATCTGATATCGTCAAAATGCAATTCTTCCTTAATCTTTAAAAAATGTATTCATGAAAATAAACAAACTTCAATAATTAAGATGAGTTTCTATTCACGGAGACAACAGTGAAAAAAGATGAAATGATAATTATTTGTATAGAAACCGAATCGAATTTATTTCTGAAAGTTCTCAAGTCGGGTTTGTATTTCCAACCTAAACACTTAACATTGAGATGTTGAAGATACACTTTTTTCAAATGTTGAAGTTAGAAAGTGTTACAGAACTTATTTTCTACATATTTTGTCGATAGGCAATCATTATTCAATCTTGTCATTTGGAAAAGGGGGAGGGGAGAATGTATTAGAAAAGCTATTAATGTAAACAAAGAGTTGCTTCCTTGGGAAATATTGGATTGCACCTTTAAACATATTCAACAAGCTAATGAAAATTGTTTGATTTGAAGAAGAAAATGCCAATATTTCCCAATCCCTCTCTTTTCAACTAAATGTTATAAAACTTATACACAATGCTTATTATCACAAAAAGGTCTGAACTACTTGAAACCTGCATCTGTTTGTGGAAGTAGAAATGTCAATAATTAGTACATTGAATCATGCACATTTACAAGTACCATGTGGCCCAAAGACACATTCTTCCTTTATTTTTCAATTATGAAAATGTTTAATGAAACATGCTTTGTTTCAGAGTTTTTTCTGCTGTGATCAAGGACTTATATTCAGATTAGTACATGTAGGAATAGGAGGTCTAAGTCTACTAGGAGTTATAGGAGTTATCTACTTTACAGAGACTGATGTCTCAGACTTTGTTATAAAGCATTATAGAAAGACAAAAGCAGAAAAGAGGGAAGCAGAAGAAAGAAAGAAGGCAGAAGAAGCTAAAAAGAGGGAAGAAAATGGAAAGAAGTCAGAAGAAGATAAAAAACATGAATAATAACGTTGTATGTAGTTTTATGTAGTTATAATGTATTAACTTTTTCTAATTTATTGAATGTTGTTTACATTTAAATAGAAAATAGTATTAACATTTTAAGTGATGTCTATATTGTTTGGTATACATTTTTGAAGATTTTTATGTTGCTTGCAAAAAGAATTATTCTTCATATACTATTTTATATCTTGCACTTAGGGTGTTTAAGTTTTGTAAAGATAAGTTGAGGTAATAAACAAAATGTAATTTGTGTGATTTTCAATTTTTCATCATAGTTGTTAATGTTGATGTTTATTAGACAAAATTGCATAAACGTGATAAATCAGACTTACAAAAAAGATATTTTTGTAAAGGAAGAGGATACGTTAGTTAGACATGTTAGACATGTGATATTTTTGGTGCATATATCATTTTATTTTTAAAAATGAGTTTGAGAAGTTTCTTTTTTTAATTCTTCCTTAGATTCTAAGATTTCTAAAGATTTCTTAGAATGTTTAAGTTTTTGAAAGTGGGTGCTCTTTTTTATTTTAATTCAGTGAAATAAATCAAACAGTCAGTTTGGCAAATTGAAGTTTACATTTCAATTGCATGACTGTTCCTCATTGTGAAACCGATGTTAGTTTACAATCAGTTTAGGCATCATCATGATACAGATATAAGTTTACAATCCATTCAGACATCATAAACAAATGTTTTGTTTGATATGAATCTCTTCCTTTTATAGGAAATCTTAGTTTGTAGGAAATTTAATTGGCTCTGGAATGTTAAATAACATTAAGTGTATAGTACCATTCAGACCTTTTAAATTCAACTATGAAATTCTTGTACATTTGCAGTACATGTAATTAAATGTGTTAAATATAAAAATACACAGGATTTAATCATAGTTTTGAAACCAAATTACTTTTTGAAGGACAATTGATTTCAATGTATGTTTCTAAAGCAATTACAATTACAAATAGGTTTCAGTTTTCACAGAAAAGGTACAGGTAGTGATATTTTTTACAACAAGGACTTTTATATTGTTAGAAAATACCATACTTTAATAAAAAAAAATGTCATTCATGTTAATATACACATATCTAGTTCTGGAATTGACCTCTGCTTTGCTGTTCTTTTTGTGTCTACTACAAAAAATGTGTGTGTCAAATGTTATCAAATAGCCAATACATAATTATTGTTCACATGGATGTTTTCATAATCAAAAGTTAAGGTATATTGTATCTGCACTTTCTGATCCAAAAATTAAATTCTAATTCTTATAGATCATGCTGCTCAATTATTGTAATTGCTTGTTGGTATAAACGTGATTTTCAACACTCTTGCCCATATTGTAGATTTGTAGTGGTCAAATTTTATTGGTAGAGGAAGCTGGAGTGCCAGGAGGGACCCACTGCTCTTCGTTAGGAAGTGTCTTTCCTTGTCAGTTAAGATCAGAGTATAAAGCGTCTGCAACATGCAGGGTTTCAATTTAAATCTCAGTATTGACAGGCTAGTGATACTGTAGTTGAATTACCTTGACCACTTGGCTACAGAGGCCCTTAAAATTGTATGTTGATGTAAATATGAGTAAATACTGATATTTTTTTGGGGGGAAGGACATACATGATAACATCGATTTTATTTCAACTTCCATATTTGATGTATTTCCTTGATGAAAAAGATAAAGTATCATATAAATACTTTAATGCTCCAATTCAATGAACCATGACTGCACTATTGTATCAATTGTGGTACAAATGTAAAGGTTTACAAATACTTACGTAGATTACTTTTAATTTCTAAAATCTAACTGTGCATTTTACAGTCACATAACAGTATTGCTAATTGCTTTTGAAAACAATAAATTTGTTATTGATTTGTATTCTTTGATCCTATATGTAAAATATTTATGAATTGAAAACCTGTACAAAATAGTATTAATATTTAAGTCATTATAATTTCAGTCACTAATTTAGGATCCCAAAAGTTCATTAATATTTTCTACAAAATATAATGATTTTCAATGAATTGGTATTTTATTGTAGAAGTTTTTTTTTACAATTATTTACAATTTTACAGTCAATGTAGAAATATTAATTGTTATCAGTGCATATACTTTAAGCAAACTGAGATTCTGAATATTTTCCATTTAAAAACTTATCTCGTTTGACAAATTATAACAAAATAGTTTCCTTGTATACACTATTTTTGTCTCGCCTTGACAGAGTCAAAAAGCGAGACATAGATATGCTGTTTCCAGCGACGGCGGCAACGGCGGCTTCAACAATGTATTAGTTTGTAATTAGGTCTAGTTTATGTTGAACCACAAGTGGTAGGTCAATCATATTTGGTATGCAGTTGTATAAGCATTGGCACATCTCCTTTCCATGGAGATTATATGGCCCTGCCCCCTCAGTCATGGTCTATTGACTTCGAAACGTTTGCTTATTTTACCATGTTTACATGTATTAGTTTGTGATTAGGTCGGTTTATGGGGAACCACAAGTGATAGGTCAATCATATTTGGTATGCAGTTGTGTAAGCATCTGCATACCTCATTTCCATGGCAATAATTTAGCTACGCACCCTTAGTCATGGTCTATTGACTTTGAAACTTTTGCTTATTTTACATGTATTAGTTTGTGATTAGGTCAGTTTATGGGAAACCCCAAGTGGTAAATCAATGATATTTGGTATGAAGTTGTGTAAGCATCGGCATATCTCATTTCCATGGAGATAATTTGGCTCCACCCCCTTAGTCATGGTCTATTGACCTTGAAAATATTTCTGAGTTATCATGTATTAGTTTGTGATTAGGTCAATTCAAGGGGAACCATTAGTGGTCGGCCAATGTTAATTGGTATTCAGTTGTATAAGCATTGGCAAATCTCATTTCCATGGAGAATATTTGTCCTCACCCCTCAGTCACAGTCTAATGACTTTGAAAGTTATCTTATTTTACATGTGTTAGTTTGTGATTAGATCAGTTTAAGATGAACTGCTAAAGTTAAGTCAATGATATTTGGTATGCATATTAGTCAATGATATTTGGTATGCATATTTTTTGGCATTTGCAAGTATCATTTCCATGGAGATTATATAGCCCCACCCCCTCTTATTGGCTTTGAAACTTTTCTATAGTTTACTAGTTAATGTTTGTATTAAGATTTGGGAACAACTTATGATATTAGTCATGATGGTATTTGGTATGCAGTTGTATAAGCATTGGCACATCTCATTTACATAGAGATTGTTTAGCCATGTAACTCAGACATGGTTCATTGACTTTGAATATTTTCATAACTTGTGTAAGATGTTAAAGTATTGCTATTTTGATTTCAACATTTGCATAATCAAAATAACAAAAAGGCGAGACATATTTCTGTGATAACAGTTTATTAGTTATTTGTTATCCTTTGTATTATAATGTTAATTAAGTTTATGGATTGTCCTATTTGTAATGGGAATACATTTGATTGTTTTACAATTTTGTATTTCGATATTAGTGTGAAAATTTAGTCTCACCTGCAACAGAGTCCTAAAAGCAAAATTTAAGTTTTTTCTTGACTGAGCAGGCTGAATCAAGTTTAAAGTTAATGAAGTCAGTTTAAGGGTAATCTTTAGTAGTAAGTCAATGATATTTGGTATACAGATGTACAAGTATGAAACATTTCATTTCCATGTTTAGGTTTGTGATTAGTTTAGACAAACAAGACATATCTTTGTGTTTATCAGTTAGTTGTAGTTCACCATTGCTGTATTGTTGAGTCATTTATTTGACCGATGTCATCAATCAAACCATTAATATAGATTTTTATCCAGGTCAGTATCATTCTCTTTTTTTTTCTTTTTTTTTTTCTTCAAATTTCCCATTTGATTTCTCTGCCAAAAATCGACAGTAAGTAGATTTCTTTGACCTCATCCTAAGAGTATTTATCATTTTACCTTTGTCTAAAAAGATTTCTAGCAACTCAGTTGTGACTATGAAAATCAGAGAGTCAATTTCTTAATTCATTTCAAAGTAAAACATTTTTTTTTTATTGATTGAAAAAAGAGAATATTTGTTTATTTGACCAGTTTTCATATTTTAACTGTAATGATTTCGAGTGCTATCTATCATTTTGAGTGCTCTATTATCGTATTTAACTCTTAGTGTTTGTTGATTCTTTTTTACCTTGTTGATCATTCCAGATGAAATGAAATATTTCTTTCCAAGCTATGAATTGAGTGTTTTATTTATAATGTCATACTGGAATGTGTATATATAAGGGAATTATTTTGTTTGTTTATAGATGAAATTTATATTGTTTGAGTTATCCTATCCACATGCCTACCATTTTTTTCTTATTTTGTTTTAGACTTATTTGAAATAGTTGTCACTATTGAATAACTTGTATGATATCTGAGTGCCATTTTGGAAATGAGGAAACATGAAAAATCCAAATTTCTTGAAAAAAATAAGGATAAGAGAAAAAGGTAAAGTCTTAAATGGAAAACAGTCAATTAATCAAAGCATTCTTTAGATTAAAGGGCAATGTGTGATCAGTGCTTTTTATGGCTTGATGATTTCACTGAAATTTTTCTTTAAAATTCTGAAGAAAGAGATTTGGTCCATTTTCAACTAGTATGTGGAACTGCAAATATATAGCACATGAAAGTAATAAATAAATTACTAACTTGTACTTATGTAGGTGCATTATACTTTATTTTTGCCATCAATGTATAATGAATGAAATTAAATGTTTTATCCATACTTGTTTTAGTATCTTCCTTTATATGTTTTATTGTGTTGAACAAACCCGAGAAGTCTCTGGTTATAATAAGTCCAGTCTCATCCCTTTTAAAACATACCAGGTTGCCTTACTCTCCCTTATATATTTCTAGTTTTTAGGTAAAGCTGGCATGAAATGCAATCAAACCTTATGGGACTGACTTGATATCTAAATCTTCCAAGGCTGATCACTACCTATTAGATACACAAAATATAGTGCATTGATCATAACATTCTATACATACTTTTCATGAACATTTCCAGAAATTTATCGATGTAATATATGCTCAGATATTCAAGGCACAAAATGATGTTTCACTTGTCAAGAAAATTACATTTCTTTTGCAAGGTGCAGGAATCTGATATCTTTGACAACATTTATATAAATAACTATATCACTGAACACCTTATGAATCTCTTTATAACAGATGTTATTGTCTGGCAGTGAAGGTGGTACATTTTTAAGTTTGTCCCTTGATAAGAGGTTGGAAGCAATACCTCATTTAACTAGACTAAAACAAATCTGCTGATTTACCTTTATAATAAAGATGAATTCAATTTTGATAAACGAACTACAAAAACAACAAAAAATAATAACTTCACTGCGTTTTCTAAAAAATGTCTCTTTAGTGATGGTTTGGGGAAACTATTACAAATTTTGAGAGCTGTTAAATCTAATTTAACAGCAACATATTTCCATTTCAGCAACAAATATCGTTAGTGATGTTCCAGTCCAATATATTTGAATGTTCAGGACCAACTCTTGATGTTGAAGACCTGATAAAACCAGAAAAGAAAATCAAAAAGGAATCAGCTATTTCTGAGGGAAATACTAACCTGGATTTATAACTATTTCTTAAACTTCAAAAGAGTAAATGTCTAAAACAGTGTGTATTTTCATGCAAGTATAGAAGACCTTGCAACTGGGCCGATGATACACACACTGATACTGGGACTAATGGTCCAACATAAAAGATTGATATACAGTACACATTTTCCTGATGTTTAATACCAAAACTCCAAGCCTGACTTCAAATTCAAGAACTGATAAAGCATAATAGAACAAAAAACTTCATTTCTCTAATTTCATAACACATTTTTAAAAAGTCCATATTTTTATATAAGTACCATGATCATTCCACATCAAAGTATTTCTTATATTATATTCTACTTTAGTTGGAAACTATAAATAACGGAAATTTCAACATAATCATAATGGAGAGGTAAAAATAAACAGACAATGCGATGGCTATAAAGAAAAAGACAAACAAACAACAGCACAAAAAACTAAAGACTAAATTATAACTAACACCAACCAAACTTCAAGTGATCTTAGGTGCTCCAGAAGAATAAGTAGATCCTACTCCACACGTGGTACCTGTTGTGTTGCCTATGTTGGTACACACCAGGTAATAAGTGTAATTCGGTAGTCACATTTGTGAAAAGGGAACAGTAGTTCCGTCATCTGGGAAACGAATATTCCTCAAGGCAAACAACTCGTTATGGCGTCCGTTAAATTTACGAAGGGATGATTCCATCTTCATTCATATACATCAAATAAAATCGATTTAATCATAAACATGTTTCTTCTTCTATCAAGTAACAGTTAACCGTTTTATTAAATTAATTTCTTGTACTAAAAGTGTTTAAATACGACAATACTCGCTTTTTTATAAAATGAATTGTGTTTAAGACCAAACTTTGTACTTGTTCAACAAGACAGTTTGATGATGTTCGGTGTGAGGCAAGTCACCGTGTTGAACACCCTACTTTCACCTATAATGGTTTATGTTTACATGTTGTGACTTGGATGGCGATTTGTTCCCTTGACACTCATATTACATCTTCTTATATCTATTTTAAATGACGAAGTAAATAGCTTGATTTTGAGCAGTAAAGTTTCCTGAATTATGTTGTCATAACCTGAAGGAAAACAAAAGGTAACAGAAACAGTGAGTAGACAAACTTTTATTGTCCCAATTTAACTGCAACAGATGCACCTTTCAACAATGAACGTCGCTGCAATTATTGCCGACCGTGCAAATGCTGTATAGCCAGTCAATGTCGTTAAAAACTTCCATTTGTTTGTCTTCAATTATGCTGCTTTTAACACACACACACCCCTCCCCGTTCTTTGATTTCCTATAATTTTTTTCACTTATCAACAGTATAATCTAGTTTACCAGTTTGCTATTGTGACCTGATTCCCCAGCAAGTAAATATTTTGTCGTCACAAGATAGAACCAACTGCATATAAAAATACCCGTATGTTCAAGTAACAAAGACCTGAGCTACTAGGATGGCGATAAACTCTTGAATTGTCAATCTTAAGATAATAAAGGCCTATGTGTTCCTTAATCCATTAAGCTTATAGTGATGTTCTTACTGCGTTTTTCAATTATGTATCTATCTTATTTCAGATAGAGACAAACACTGACAGGAAGATAATTAGTGTTCATTACGAAGATACTTCTAGGATTTAATATAATTATAGTCATATAGTCTAACATTTCCTAGTTCTATATTATAATTGTCGTTGATAATAACAAGAAACTGTCAACATTTGCTTTTATCAATATATTCCTTGATTAAAGACATGACTGAAAGTTTATGTTTTCTAGTTTTTGACATCATCGAATTATACTTACTTCACTTAAGTTTGCACTTAAACATGTTAAATGTGTAACGCAATGGGTGCAACATAAGGCGCAGGATCTGCTTACCATGCCTATTTGTTCACGGTGTTATTTTTGATCAGCCTTTAGTTTTCTATATTGTGTTTTGTATATTGTTGTTTGTCTGTTTTGCCCTTTGTTATCGACTTATGAGTCAGGATATCACTTTAAATTTAAAGCCTTTTTCATGATCAGATTAAAGATCACTGAGATCAATTTTATTTTCTGCAACATACCCACTTCTTCTATAAGGAACCAGGTTTCTCGTATGTTTTTATTCTGCCAACACTATCTGATTGTATTATACATTTCAATCATTAATAAGTGTGGGCTCTATAGAAATCCTTTGATCATTATTACCTGAAATATTATATTTTAATTATTGTCTGGAGAGTGTTGGGTACATGTATAGGTTAGATCCAATACTAGGCCATATTCTCAAATCACAATTACGTATTGTCTGACCCATTTTGAAAACCTGTCTAATTGTAATAAGTCCAACCCATTATGTCGCATTTAGAAGACATATGAATCATCAAGGATTTAACAGGCGGAATGATCAAAGTAGCACAAATAGCACTAATATAAGCATTGATAAGGTGGTAATTGAAAGAAACCTTAAAACGGTGTTGATATTTTTCTTGTTTGCTGCTGTTGAAGACTTTTTTGTAGTATAAATGTGGTATGAATGTCAAGGGATAAGTAGTTCATATTTTTTGCAGAACTTTAAGACATTTAGTCAATTTTGAATATTAGCAGTGCAAATTGCAAAGTTTTAACCGATGATTGAGTTAGAAATATATAGTAATGCAATACCCAGAATGTGTACATCGGCTTCACATGAACTAGATTCCACTCATATCAAATCTTGCTGGTCACACTCTTGCTTATGATCTGAATCTTGGCAACAACACTGCTATGCGAAATGCTCTATCAAAAAGACTGAAATATTGTTAGCCTTTATCCATAAATTGAAAACACAATTTTTATACTACTAATGGATTCAGTTTAGTATGGTTTAGACGACAGCAGGTCAGATAGCATAATCGATCATAAAGACAATTTACTTATTATGCCAGGTAATTGTCAAAAAAAAGAGAACGCAGATACTCTTTCCGAATGAGTTATGATGGTGGAGTTTCGTAGATCGAAATTATAATTAAATAATAAAAAAAAAGCTAAAGAGGTATATAAACTCCTATGCTACATCTATTTCAATGTACATAAAAAATCATTCCTTTTCTGTCTCACTTCCAGGACAAAAATGTTGTTTTCCCCGCAAACAAAGGTGACACCCACTTCTTTATTTTGTGTAAATCACATTACATAAACGGCTTCATAAATGAATTAGACATTGACAATTCACTTAGAAACCCAATCTATATAATTGCTCGGCAATTACAAAATGGAAAATCCTAAGCAAGCATAGTTCAGTTCAACTAAATGTGAGGAACTTAATCACCCCAAATTATATCAGTTTTGTAACAAACAATGCCATCTTGCTGGGGCACCTAAGCGCTCCATGAAACCTTAAAAACTGTCAACATCACTTTCAGTAGTATTAAAACTGTCAAACTACTACCCCGAGGAGGTGTGAATTTTGACGTTGATACTAAATCGATCCCAAAGATCGGTTAGATAACATACAATCACAGTTTCTTTGAAAACATTTGACTTCTCTACCCTTTACACTTGTAATTTTTTTTAAAGAAGTATCCATGATTTGTTCAATATCGATATTGGCCAATGTTTATACAAATATCTTGTTTTAAAAAGGAATACATCATACTTTGTGAAAACAGCAAAATACCCTCAGTGAAACAACCACTTTAGGAGTTATTGTCCTTTATAGTCAATTTTTAACCATTTTTCGTAAATCTTTTAGAAAAATCTTCTCCTCTGAAACTACTGAGCCAAATTTAACCAAACTTGGCCACAATCATCATTGGGGTATTTAGTTTAAAAACTGTGTCCGGTGACCCGGCCAACCAACCAAGATGGTCGCCATGGCTAAAAATAGAACATAGGGGTAAAATGCAGTTTTTGGCTTATAACTCAAAAACCAAAGCATTAAGAGCAAATCTGACATAGGTAAAATTGTTCATCAGGTCAAGATCTATCTGCCCTGAATTTTTCAGATGAATCGGACATTCCGTTGTTGGGTTGCTGCCCCTGAAATGGTAAGTTTAAGGAAATTTTGCTGTTTTTGGTTATTATCTTGAATATTATTATAGAGATAAACTGTAAACAGCAATAATGTTCAGCAAAGTAAGATCTACAAATAAGTCATCATGACCAAAATGGTCAGTTGACCACTTTAGGAGTAATTGCCCTTTATAGTCAATTTTTAACCATTTTTCGTAAATCTTAGTAATCTTTTAGAAAAATCTTCTCCTCTGAAACTACTGGGCCAAATTTAACCAAACTTAGCCATTAGCATCATTTGGGTATCTAGTTAAAAATTGTGTCCGGTAACTATGCCAACAAACCAAGATGGCCGCCATGGCTAAAAATAGAACATGGGGGTAAAATGCAGTTTTTGGCTTATAACTCAAAAACCAAAGCATTAAGAGCAAATCTGACAGGAAGTAAAATTGTTGATCCGGTCAAGATCTATCTGCCCTGGAATTTTCAGATGAATCGGATAATCGGTTGTTAGGTTGCTGCCCCTCCCTGAATTGGTTATTTTGAGGAAATTTTGCTGTTTATTTGTTAATATTATCTTGAATATTATTATAGATAGAGATAAACTGTAAACAGCAATAAGTCAGTATGACCAAAATAGTCAATTGACCCCCTAAGGAGTTATTGCCCTTCATAGTCAATTTTTAACAATTTTTTTAAAATTTGAAGATTTTCAATAACATTTTCCACAGAAAGTACTGTTATAGATAGAGATAATTTTAAGCAGCAAGAATGTTTAGTAAAGTAAGATCTACAAACACATCACCATCACCAAAACATAATTTTGTCATGAATCCATCTGTGTCCATTGTTTAATATTCACATAGACCAAGGTGAGCGACACAGGCTCTTTAGAGCCTCTAGTTATTTGTGGGGTACTTAGTTTAACGGATTTTAACATGTTAAATGTTCAACAAAGTAAACATTTTCTACAGGCCTGT
Organism: Mytilus edulis; assembly: GCF_963676685.1. Classification (NCBI taxonomy): domain Eukaryota; kingdom Metazoa; phylum Mollusca; class Bivalvia; order Mytilida; family Mytilidae; genus Mytilus; species Mytilus edulis. The sequence continues at coordinate 12,771,195 of NC_092344.1, forward strand.
TTGCAGACTGGCTAAACTATCAAATCTGATATCGTCAAAATGCAATTCTTCCTTAATCTTTAAAAAAAGTATTCATGAAAATAAACAAACTTCAGTAATTAAGATGAGTTTCTATTCACGGAGACAACAGTGAAAAAAGATGAAATGATAATTATTTGTATATATAGAAACCGAATCGAATTTATTTCTGAAAGTTCTCAAGTCGGGTTTATATTTCTAACCTAAATACTTAACATTGAGATGTTGAAGATACACTTTTTTCAAATGTTGAAGTTAGAAAGTGTTACAGAACTTATTTTCTACATATTTTGTCGATAGGCAATCATTATTCAATCTTGTCATTTGGAAAAGGGGAGGGGAGAATGTATTAGAAAAGCTATTAATGTAAACAAAGAGTTGCCTCCTTTGGAAATATTAGATTGCACCTTTAAACATATTCAACAAGCTAATGAAAATTGTTTGATTTGAAGAAGAAAATGCCAATATTTCCCAATCCCTCTCTTTTCAACTAAATGTTATAAAACTTATACACAATGCTTATAATCACAAAAAGGTCTGAACTACTTGAAACCTGCATCTGTTTGTGGAAGTAGAAATGTCAATAATTAGTACATTGAATCATGCACATTTACAAGTACCATCTGTGGCCCAAAGACACATTCTTCCTTTATTTTTCAATTATAAAAATGTTTAAAGAAACATGCTTTCTTTCAGAGTTTTTTCTGCTGTGAATAAGGACTTATATTCAGATTAGTACATGTAGGAATAGGAGGTCTAAGTCTACTGGGAGTTATAGGAGTAATCTACTTTACAGAGACTGATGTCTCAGACTTTGTTATAAAGCATTATAGAAAGACAAAAGCAGAAAAGAGGGAAGCAGAAGAAAGAAAGAAGGCAGAAGAAGCTAAAAAGAGGGAAGAAAATGGAAAGAAGTCAGAAGTAGATAAAAAACTGGAATAATAACGTTGTTTGTAGTTTTATGTAGTTTTATGTAGTTATAATGTATTAACTTTTTCTAATTTATTGAATGTTGTTTTCATTTAAATAGAAAATAGTATTAACATTTTAAGTGATGTCTATATTGTTTGGTAAACATTTTTGAAGTTTTTTTTATGTTGCTTGCAAAAAGAATTGTTCTTCATATAATATTTTATATCTTGCACTTAGGGTGTTTAAGTTTTGTAAAGATAAGTTGAGGTAATAAACAAAATGTAATTTGTGTGATTTTCAATTTTTTATCAGTCTTAAAATTGAGAATGGAAATGGGGAATGTGTCAAAGAGACAACAACCCGACCAAAGAAAAAAACAACAGCAGAAGGTCACCAACAGGTCTTCAATGTAGCGAGAAATTCCCGCACCCGGAGGCGTCCTTCAGCTGGCCCCCAAACAAATATATACTAGTTCAGTGATAATGAACGCCATACTAATTTCCAAATTGTACACAAGAAACTAAAATTAAAATAATACAAGACTAACAAAGGCCAGTTGTTAATGTTGATGTTTATTAGACGAAATTGCATAAACATGATAAATCAGACTTACAAAAAAGATATTTTTGTAAAGGAAGAGGATATGTTAGTTAGACATGTGATATTTTTGGTGCATGTATCGTTTTATTTAAATGAATTTGAGAAGTTTCTTTTTTTAATTCTTCCTTAGATCCTAAGATTACTAAGAATGTTTAGGTTTTGGAAAGTGGGTGCTCGTTTTTTTTTAATTCAGTGAAATAAATCAAACAGTCAGTTTGGCAAATTGAAGTTTACATTTCAATTGCATTACTGTTCCTCATTGTGAAACCGATGTTAGTTTACAATCAGTTTAGACATCATCATGATACAGATATAAGTTTACAATCCATTCACACATCATAAACAAATGTTTTGTAAAGGTTTGGTTTGATATGAATCTCTTCCTTTTATAGGAAATCTTAGTTTGTAGGAAATTTGATTGGCTCCGGAATGTTAAATAACATTAAGTGTATAGTACCATTCAGACCTTTTAAATTCAACTATGAAATTCTTGTACATTTGCAGTACATGTAATTAAATGTGTTAAATATAAAAATACACAGGATTTAATCATAGTTTTGAACCAAATTACTTTTTGAAGGACAATTGATTTCAATGTATGTTTCTAAAGCAATTACAATTACAAATAGGTTTCAGTTTTCACAGAAAAAGGTACAGGTGTTGATATTTTTTAGAACAGGGTATTTAGATGAAAAGGACTTTTATATTGTTAGAAAATACCATACTTTAATAAAAAAAAAATGTCATTCATGTTAATATACACATATTAAGTTCTGGAATTGACCTCTGCTTTGCTGTCCTTTTTGTGTCTACTTGTGTAAAAAAAATGCGTGTCAAATGTGATCAAATATCAAATACATATTTATTGTTTATATGGATGTTTTCATAATCAAAAGTTAAGGTATCAAATCTGTACTTTCTGATCCTAAAATTAAATTCTTTTTCTCTTAGATCGTGCTGATCAAGTATTGTGATTGATTGTTGTTGTTGATATAATTTTCAGAACTCTTGCCCATATTGTAGTGGTAGATGAAGCTGGAGTACCAGGAGCTTGACAGACCAAATGTACTTTTGTAAGAACTGGCAATCCTTGAAAATTAAGATCAGAGTATAAAGCTCGTGCCTCATGCAGGGTTTCAATTTAAATCTCAGTATTGACAGGCTAGTGATACTGTAGTTAAACTATCTAGACCACTTAGTCACTGAGGCCCCTAAAGTGGTATGTTGCTAGAAAGTTGAAAAATTAAAAGTAAGTGTCGATTTCTTTTAAGGGGGATGGATATGCATCATTCTTATTTCAACTTCCATATTTGATGTATTTCCTTTATGAAAAAGATAAATTATCATATAAATACTTTAATACTCTATTAGATGAACCATGAAAATAGGAAATTTCTTTTAATGTAACTGTGCAGTTCACTGTCACATGACTGTATTAGTTTTTATACGACCCCAAACAAATTTTGAGATCGTATGATGTCGTAGTCGTCGTCCGGAGACACATTGGTTTCCGGATAATGACTTTAGTTTAAGTAAATGGATCTTCATGAAATTTTTCAAAAGGTTCAATACCACAAAAGGAAGGTTGGGATTGATTTTGGGGATGATGGTCCCAACCGATTAGGAATAAGGGGCCCAAAACTAGCATTTTTCTAGTTTCAGGATAATAACTTGTGTAGAAGTATTTCAATTGCTCTAAAATCATACTGCAATGTTTAAAACCACAAGTAGAAGATTTGGATTGACTTTAGGGGTTATGGGGCCAAAGTTTAGAAATAAGGCACCAAAAAAGGGCCAAAAAAAGAAGCATGTTTCTAGTTTCCAAACAAGCTTGAATATTGTGACCAAATTTGCCCCAACTGTTCAGGGTTCAACCACTGGGGTCGTATAAAGCTGCACCCTGCGGAGCACCCGGTTGAAAACATTTTGTAATGTGTTATTGAATTTTGTTCTTTGATTTGATAGTATCTAACTTTGGATCCCATGACTTCATTGCTATTTCTTACAAAAATTATTGATTTTCTATTGAATTGTTTTTTATTGAAGAAGTTTGTTTTACAATATTTTGACAATTGCTTACAACTTTACAGTCAATGAAGAAATATTGATTGTAACTAGTGCAAATACTTGAAGCAAATTGAAATTCTGGATATTTTCCATTTTTGAAATTTTATGTATAACACAATGTTTATTTGTTGTCAATTCATATTTTTTTTCTAAGTTTAAGGATTATCCTATTTGTAATGGGAATATGTCTGATTGGAATTTTGTCTCACCTTCCACAGAGTCAGAGAACCAAAATAAAGGTCTTCTGTTGGCTGAATGGGCTTTGTGGACTTTAAAGTGTGTGGATTTATTCAGATTATGGGTACACTCTAATATTAAGTTAATTATTTTTGATATACAGATGAATAAGCATTGAAACATTTCATTTTTATGTTTAGTTTTGTGATTAGGTTGGACAAGCAAGACATATCTGTGTGTTTATCAGTTTGTTGTAGTTTACCATCACTGTATTGTTGGGTCATTTATTTGACCAATTTCATGAATCAAATCATTAATATAGATTTTTATCCAGGTCAGTATCATTTTCTTTCTTTTTCTTCATTTTTTTTCTTCAAATTTCCAATTTAATTTCTGTGCCAAAAATCTACAGTTAGTATTTTTTTTTACCTCAACCTCAGAGTATTTATCATTTTACCTTTGTCTAAAAAGATTTCTAGCTACTCAGTTGTGAATATGAAAGATTTCAGAGTGTCAATTTTTTAATTCATTTCAAAGTACAACAATTTTTTCATTTGATTGAGAAAAGAGAATAGTGGTTTATTTGACCAGTTTTCATATTTTAACTGTAATGATTTCGAGTGCTATCCATCATTTTGAGTGCTCTATTATTGTATTTAAATATTAGAGTTTGTTGTTTATTTTTTTACCCTGTTGACCATTCCAGATGAAATGAAATATTTCTTTCCAAGTTATGAATTGGGTGTTTTATTGACAATGTCATACTGGAATGTATATATACATAAGGGAATTATTTTGTTTGTTTATAGATGAAATTTATATTGTCTACTTTGAATTGACAATGTTTGAGTTATATGGTCATTTTTATCTTATTTTGTTTTAGACCTATTTGAAATAGTTGTCACTATTGAATAACTTGTATGATATCTGAGTGCTATTTTGGAAATGAGGAAACATGAAAAATCCAAATTTCTTGAAAAAAAATAAGGGTAAGAGAAAAAGGTAAAGTCTTAAATGGAAAACAGTCAATTAATCAAAGCATTCTTTAGATTAAAGGGCAATGTGTGATGAGTGCTTTTTATGGCTTGATAATTTCACTGAAATTTTGCTTTAAAATTCTGAAGAAATTTTCAACTAGTATGTGGAACTGCAAATATATAGCACATGAAAGTAAAAAATAAATTACTAACTTGTACTTATGTAGGTGCATTATACTTTATTTTTGCCATCAATGTATAATGAATGAAATTAAATGTTTTATCCATACTTGTTTTAGTATCTTCCTTTATATGTTTTATTGTATTGAACAAACCCGAGAAGTCTCTGGTTATAATAAGTCCAGTCTCATCCCTTTTAAAACATACCAGGTTGCCTTACTCTCCCTTATATATTTCTAGTTTTTAGGTAAAGATTGCATGAAATGCAATCAAACCTTATGGGACTGACTTGATATCCAAATCTTCCAAGGCTGATCACTACCTATTAGATACACAAAATATAGTGCATTGATCATAACATTCTATACATACTTTTCATGAACATTTCCAGAAATTTATCGATGTAATATATGCTCAGATATTCAAGGCACAAAATGATGTTTCACTTGTCAAGAAAATTACATTTCTTTTGCAAGGTGCAGGAATCTGATATCTTTGACAACATTTATATAAATAACTATATCACTGAACACCTTATGAATCTCTTTATAACAGATGTTATTGTCTGGCAGTGAAGGTGGTACATTGTTAAGTTTGTACCTTGATAAGAGGTTGGAAGCAATACCTCATTTAACTAGACTGTAAAACAAATCTGCTGATTTACCTTTATAATAAAGATGAATTCAATTTTGATAAACGAACTACAAAAACAACAAAAAATAATAACTTCACTGTGTTTTTCCTAAAAAATGTCTCTTTAGTGATGGTTTGGGGAAACTATTACAAATTTTGAGAGCTGTTAAATCCAATTTAACAGCAACATATTTCCATTTCAGCAACAAATATCTTTAGTGATGTTCCAGTCCAATATATTTGAATGTTCAGGACCAACTCTTGATGTTGAAGACCTGATAAAACCAGAAAAGAAAATCAAAAAGGAATCAGCTATTTCTGAGGGAAATACTTAACCTGGATTTATAACTATTTCTTAAACTTCAAAAGAGTAAATGTCTAAAACAGTGTGTATTTTCATGCAAGTATAGAAGACCTTGCAACTGGGCCGATGGTACACACACTGATACTGGGACTAATGGTCCAACAGAAAAGATTGATATACAGTACACATTTTCCTGATGTTTAATACCAAAACTCCAAGCCTGACTTCAAATTCAAGAACTGATAAAGCATAATAGAACACAAAACTTCATTTCTCTAATTTCATAACACATTTTTAAAAAGTCCATATTTTTATATAAGTACCATGAGCATTCCACATCAAAGTATTTCTTATATTATATTCTACTTTAGTTGGAAACTATAAATAACGGAAATTTCAACATAATCATAATGGAGAGGTGAAAATAAACAGACAATGCGATGGCTATAAAGAAAAAGACAAACAAACAACAGCACAAAAAACTAAAGACTAAATTAAAACTAACACCATTCAAACTTCAAGTGATCTTAAGTGCTCTAGAAGAATAAGTAGATCCTACTCCACACGTGGTACCTGTTGTGTTGCCTATGTTGGCACACACCAAGGAATAAGTGTAATTCGGTAGGTCACATTTGTGAAAAGGGAACAGTAGTTCCGTCATCTGGGAAACGAATATACCTTAAGGCAAACAAATCGTTATGGCGTCCGTTAAATTTACGAAGGGATGATTCCATCTTCATTCATATACATCAAATACAATCGATTTAATCATAAACATGTTTCTTCTTCTATCAAGTAACAGTTAACCGTTTTATTACATTAATTTCTTGTACTAAAAGTGTTTAAATACGACAATACTCGCTTTTTTATAAAATGAATTGTGTTTAAGACCAAACTTTGTACTTGTTCAACAAGACAGTTTGATGATGTTCGGTGTGAGGCAAGTCACCGTGTTGAACACCCTACTTTCACCTATAATGGTTTATGTTTACATGTTGTGACTTGGATGGCGATTTGTTCACTTGACACTCATATTACATCTTCTTATATCTATTTTAAATAACGAAGTAAATAGCTTGATTTTGAGCAGTAAAGTTTCCTGAATTATGTTTTCATTACCTGAAGGAAAACAAAAGGTAACAGAAACAGTGAGTAGACAAACTTTTATTGTCCCAATTTAACTGCACCTTTCAACAATGAACGTCTCTGCAATTATTGCCGACCGTGCAAATGCTGTATAGTCAGTCAATGTCGTTAAAAACTTCCATTTGTTTGTCTTCAATTATGCTGCTTTTAACACACACACACCCCTCCCCGTTCTTTGATTTCCTATAAAAAAATTTCACTTATCAACAGTATAATCTAGTTTACCAGTTTGCTATTGTGACCTGATTCCCCAGCAAGTAAATATTTTGTCGTCACAAGATAGAACCAACTGCATATAAAAATACCCGTATGTTCAAGTAACAAAGACCTGAGCTACTAGGATGGCGATAAACTCTTGAATTGTCTATCTTAATATAATAAAGGCCTATGTGTTCCTTAATCCATTAAGCTTATAGTGATGTTCTTACTGCGTTTCTCAATTATGTATCTATCTTATTTCAGATAGAGACAAACACTGACAGGAAGATAATTAGTGTTCATTACGAAGATACTTCTAGGATTTAATATAATTATAGTCATATAGTCTAACATTTCCTAGTTCTATATTATAATTGTCGTTGATAATAACAAGAAACTGTCAACATTTGCTTTTATCAATATATTCCTTGATTAAAGACATGACTGAAAATTTATGTTTTCTAGTTTTTGACATCATCGAATTATACTTACTTCACTTAAGTTTGCACTTAAACATGTTAAATATGTAACGCAATGGGTGCAACATAAGGCGCAGGATCTGCTTACCATGCCTATTTGTTCACGGTGTTCTTTTTGATCAGCCTTTAGTTTTCTATATTGTGTTTTGTATATTGTTGTTTGTCTGTTTGCCCTTTGTTATCGACTTATGAGTCAGGATATCACTTTAAATTTAAAGCCTTTTTCATGATCAGATTAAAGATCACTGAGATCAATTTTATTTTCTGCAACATACCCACTTCTTCTATAAGGAACCAGGTTTCTCGTATGTTTTTATTCTGCCAACACTATCTGATTGTATTATACATTTCAATCATTAATAAGTTTGGGCTCTATAGAAATCCTTTGATCATTATTACCTGAAATATTATATTTTAATTATTGTCTGGAGAGTGTTGGGTACATGTATAGGTTAGATCCAATACTAGGCCATATTCTCAAATCACAATTACGTATTGTCTGACCCATTTTGAAAACCTGTCTAATTGTAATAAGTCCAACCCATTATGTCGCATTTAGAAGACATATGAATCATCAAGGATTTAACAGGCGGAATGATCAAAGTAGCACAAATAGCACTAATATAAGCATTGATAAGGTGGTAATTGAAAGAAACCTTAAAACGGTGTTGATATTTTTCTTGTTTGCTGCTGTTGAAGACTTTTTTGTAGTATAAATGTGGTATGAATGTCAAGGGATAAGTAGTTCATATTTTTTGCAGAACTTTAAGACATTTAGTCAATTTTCAATATTAGCAGTGCAAATTGCAAAGTTTTAACCGATGATTGAGTTGGAAATATATAGTAATGCAATACCCAGAATGTGTACATCGGCTTCACATGAACTAGATTCCACTCATATCAAATCTTGCTGGTCACACTCTTGCTTATGATCTGAATCTTGGCAACAACACTGCTATGCGAAATGCTCTATCAAAAAGACTGAAATATTGTTAGCCTTTATCCATAAATTGAAAACACAATTTTTATACTACTAATGGATTCAGTTCAGTATGGTTTAGACGACAGCAGGTCAGATAGCATAATCGATCATAAAGACAATTTACTTATTATGCCAGGCAATTGTCAAAAATAAAGAGAACGCAGATACTCTTTCCGAATGAGTTATAATGGTGGAGTTTCGTGGATCGAAATTATAATTAAATAATAAAAAAAGCTAAAGAGGTATATAAACTCCTATGCTACATCTATTTCAATGTACATAAAAATCATTCCTTTTCTGACTCACTTCCAGGACAAAAATGTTGTTTTCCCCGCAAACAAAGGTGACACCCACTTCTTTATTTTGTGTAAATCACATTACATAAACGGCTTCATAAAGGAATTAGACATTGACAATTCACTTCGAAACCCAATCTATATAATTGCTCGGCAATTACAAAATGGAAAATCCTAAGCAAGCATAGTTCAGTTCAACTAAATGTGAGGAACTTAATCACCCCAAATTATATCAGTTTTGTAACAAACAATGCCATCTTGCTGGGGCACCTAAGCGCTCCATGAAACCTTAAAAACTGTCAACATCACTTTCAGTAGTATTAAAACTGTCAAACTACTACTCCGAGGAGGTGTGAATTTTGACGTTGATACTAAATCGATCCCAAAGATCGGTTAGATAACATACAATCACAGTCTCTTTGAAAACATTTGACTTCTCTACCCTTTACAATTTTTTTTTTAAAGAATTATCCATGATTTGTTCAATATCGATATTGGCCAATGTTTATACAACTATCTTGTTTTAAAAAGGAATACATCATACTTTGTGAAAACAGCAAAATACCCTCAGTGAAACAACCACTTTAGGAGTTATTGTCCTTTATAGTCAATTTTTAACCATTGTTCGTAAATCTTTTAGAAAAATCTTCTCCTCTGAAACTACTGAGCCAAATTTAATCAAACTTGGCCACAATCATCATTGGGGTATTTAGTTTAAAAACTGTGTCCGGTGACCCGGCCAACCAACCAAGATGACCGCCATGGCTAAAAATAGAACATAGGGGGTAAATGCAGTTTTTGGCTTATAACTCAAAAACCAAAGCATTAAGAGCAAATTTGACAGCAGGTAAAATTGTTCATCAGGTCAAGATCTATCTGCCCTGAAATTTTCAGATGAATCGGACATTCCGTTGTTGGGTTGCTGCCCCTGAAATGGTAAGTTTAAGGAAATTTTGCTGTTTTTGGTTATTATCTTGAATATTATTATAGATAGAGATAAACTGTAAACAGCAATAATGTTCAGCAAAGTAAGATCTACAAATAAGTCAACATTACCAAAATGGTCAGTTGACCACTTTAGGAGTTATTGCCCTTTATAGTCAATTTTTAACCATTTTTCATAAATCTTAGTAATCTTTTAGAAAAATCTTCTCCTCTGAAACTACTGGGCCAAATTTAACCAAACTTAGCCATTAGCATCATTTGGGTATCTAGTTAAAAATTGTGTCCGGTAACTATGCCAACAAACCAAGATGGCCGCCATGGCTAAAAATAGAACATGGGGGTAAAATGCAGTTTTTGGCTTATAACTCAAAAACCAAAGCATTAACAGCAAATCTGACAGGAAGTAAAATTGTTGATCCGGTCACGATCTATCTGCCCTGGAATTTTCAGATGAATCGGATAATCGGTTGTTAGGTTGCTGCCCCTCCCTGAATTGGTTATTTTGAGGAAATTTTGCTGTTTATTTGTTAATATTATCTTGAATATTATTATAGATAGAGATAAACTGTAAACAGCAATAAGTCAGTATGACCAAAATAGTCAATTGACCCCCTAAGGAGTTATTGCTCTTCATAGTCAATTTTTAACAATTTTCTTAAAATTTGAAGATTTTCAATAACATTTTCCACAGAAAGTACTGTTATAGATAGAGATAATTTTAAGCAGCAAGAATGTTTAGTAAAGTAAGATCTACAAACACATCACCATCACCAAAACACAATTTTGTCATGAATCCATCTGTGTCCATTGTTTAATATTCACATAGACCAAGGTGAGCGACACAGGCTCTTTAGAGCCTCTAGTTATTTGTGGGGTACTTAGTTTCACGGATTTTAACATGTTAAATGTTCAACAAAGTAAACATTTTCTACAGGCCTGTTTGCAGACTGGCTAAACTATCAAATCTGGTATCGTCAAAATGCAATTCTTCCTTAATCTTTAAAAAAAGTATTCATGAAAATAAACAAACTTCAATAATTAAGATGAGTTTCTATTCACGGAGACAACAGTGAAAAAAGATGAAATGATAATTATTTGTATATATAGAAACCGAATCGAATTTATTTCTGAAAGTTCTCAAGTCGGGTTTATATTTCCAACCTAAATACTTAACATTGAGATGTTGATGATACACTTTTTTCAAATGTTGAAGTTAGAAAGTGTTACAGAACTTATTTTCTACATATTTTGTCGATAGGCAATCATTATTCAATCTTGTCATTTGGAAAAGGGGGAGGGGAGAATGTATTAGAAAAGCTATTAATGTAAACAAAGAGTTGCCTCCTTGGGAAATATTAGATTGCACCTTTAAACATATTCAACAAGCTAATGAAAATTGTTTGATTTGAAGAAGAAAATGCCAATATTTCCCAATCCCTTTCTTTTCAACTAAATGTTATAATACTTATACACAATGCTTATAATCACAAAAAGGTCTGAACTACTTGAAACCTGCATCTGTTTGTGGAAGTAGAAATGTCAATAATTAGTACATTGAATCATGCACATTTACAAGTACCATCTGTGGCCCAAAGACACATTCTTCCTTTATTTTTCAATTATAAAAATGTTTAATGAAACATGCTTTCTTTCAGAGTTTTTTCTGCTGTGATCAAGGACTTATATTCAGATTAGTACATGTAGGAATAGGAGGTCTAAGTCTACTAGGAGTTATAGGAGTCATCTACTTTACAGAGACTGATGTCTCAGACTTTGTTATAAAGCATTATAGAAAGACGAAAGCAGAAAAGAGGGAAGCAGAAGAAAGAAAGAAGGCAGAAGAAGCTAAAAAGAGGGAAGAAAATGGAAAGAAGTCAGAAGAAGATAAAAAACTGGACTAATAACGTTGTTTGTAGTTTTATATAGTTTTATGTAGTTATAATGTATTAACTTTATCTAATTTATTGAATGTTGTTTACATTTAAATAGAAAATAGTATTAACATTTTAAGTGATGTCTGTATGTTTGGTATACATTTTTGAAGTTTTTTATGTTGCTTGCAAAAAGAATTATTCTTCTTATTACATTTTATATCTTGCGCTTAGGGTGTTTAAGTTTTGTAAAGATAAGTTGAGGTAATAAACAAAATGTAATTTGTGTGATTTTCAATTTTTCATCAGTCTTAGTTGTTAATGTTGATGTTGATTAGACAAAATTGCATAAACATGATAAATCAGACTTACAAAAAAGATAGTTTTGTAATTAAGAAAGAGGATACGTTAGTTAGACATGTTAGACATGTGATATTTTTGGTGCATATATCGTTTTATTTAAATGAGTTTGAGAAGTTTCTTTTTTTAATTCTTCCTTAGATCCTAAGATTTCTAAGAATGTTCAGGTTTTGGAAAGTGGGTGCTCTTTTTTTTTTTAATTCAGTAAAATAAATCAAACAGTCAGTTTGGCAAGTTTACATTTCAATTGCATTACTGTTCCTCATTGTGAAACCGATGTTAGTTTACAATCAGTTTAGGCATCATCATGATACAGATATAAGTTTACAATCCATTCAGACATCATAAACAAATGTTTTGTAAAGGTTTGGTTTGACATGAATCTCTCCCTTTTATAGGAAATCATAGTTTGTAGAAAATTTAATTTGCTCCGGAATGTTAAATAACATTAAGTGTATAGTACCATTCAGACCTTTTAAATTCAACTACGAAATTCTTGTACATTTGCAGTACATGTAATTAAATGTGTTAAATATAAAAATACACAGGATTTAATCATAGTTTTGAACCAAATTACTTTTTGAAGGACAATTGATTTCAATGTATGTTTCTAAAGCATTTACAATTAAAAATAGGTTTCAGTTTTCACAGAAAAGGTACAGGTATTGCTATTTTTTACAACAGGGTATTTATAGATGGAAAGGACTTTCATATTGTTGGAAAATACCATACTTTAATAAAAAAAAATGTCATTCATGTTAATATACACATATTTATTTCTGGAATTGACCTCTGCTTTATCTATCTTTTTGTGTCTACTTGTGTACAAAAAGTGTGTGTGTCAAATGTGATCAAATAGCCAATACATAATTATTGTTCACATGGATGTTTTCATAATCAAAAGTTAAGGTATTGTATCTGCACTTTCTGATCCAAAAATTAAATTCTAATTCTTATAGATCATGCTGCTTGATTATTGTAATTGCTTGTTGGTGTAAGTGTGATTTTCAACACTCTTGCCCATATTGTAGTGGTCAAATTTTATTAGTAGAAGAAGCTGGAGTGCCAGGATGGACCCACTGCTTTTTGTTAGGAAGTGTCTTTCGTTGTCAGTTAAGATCAGAGTATAAAGCGTCTGCAACATGCAGGGTTTCAATTGAAATCTCAGTATTGACAGGCTAATGATACTGTAGTTGAATTACCTTCACCACTTGGCCACAGAGGCCCTTAAAGTTGTATGTTGTTGTAAATATGAAAAATAAAGAGTAAATACTGATATTTTTTGGGGGGAAAGGACATACATCGATCTAATTTCAACTTCCATATTTGATACATTTCCTTGATGAAAAAGATAAAGTATCATATAAATACTTTAATGCTCCAATTAAATGAACCATGACTGCACTATTGTATCAATTGTGGTACAAATGTAAAGGTTTGCAGATACTTACATAGATTACTTTTTATTTCTAAAATCTTACTGTGCATTTTACAGTCACATAACAGTATTGCTAATTGCTTTTGAAAACATTAAATTTGTTATTGATTTCTATTCTTTGACCCTATATATATGTAAAATATTTATGAATTGAAAACCTGTACAAAATAGTGTTAATATTTAAGTCATTATAATTTCAGTCACTTATTTAGGATCCCAAAAGTTCATTAATTTTTTCTACAAAATATAATGATTTTCAATGAATTGGTATTTTATTGTAGAAGGTTTTTTTTACAATTATTTACAATTTTACAGTCAATGTAGAAATATTAATTGTTATCAGTGCATATACTTTAAACAAACTGAGATTCTGAATATTTTCCATTTAAAAACTTATCTCGTTTGACAAAGTATAATAAAATAGTTTCCTTGTATACACTATTTTTGTCTCGCCTTGACAGAGTCAAAACGCAAGACATAAGTATGCTGTTTCCAGCGGCAACGGCTGCTTCATCAATATATTAGTTTGTGATTCGGTCTAGTTTATGGTGAACCACACGTGATAGGTCAATCATATTAGCATTTCCATGGCGATAATTTAGCTACGCACCCTTATTCATGGTCTATTGACTTTGAAACTTTTGCTTATTTTAAATGTATTAGTTTGTGATTAGGTCAGTTTATGGGGAACCCCAAGTGGTAGATCAATGATTTTTGGTATGAAATTGTGTAAGCATCGGCATATCTCATTTCCATGGAGATAATTTGGCTCCGCCCCTTTAGTCATGGTCTATTGACTTTGAAAAATTTTCTGAGTTAATCATGTATTAGTTTGTGATTAGGTCAATTCAAGGGAAACCATTAGTGGTCGGCCAATGTTAATTGGTATTCAGTTGTATAAGCATTGGCAAATCTCATTTCCATGGAGAATATTTGTCCTCACCCCTCAGTCACAGTTTAATGACTTTGAAACTTATCTTAGTTTACATGTGTTAGTTTGTGATTAGATCAGTTTAAGTGAACTGCTAATGTTAAGTCAATGATATTTGGTATGCATATTTTTTGGCATTTGCAAGTATCGTTTCCATGGAGATTATATAGCCCCACCCCCTTTTACTGGCTTTGAAACAACTTTTCTATAGTTTACTAGTTAATGTTTGTATTAAGGTTTGGGAACAACTTATGATATTTGTCATGATGGTATTTGGTATGCAGTTGTATAAGCATTGGCAGATCTCATTTACATAGAGATTGTTTAGCCATGTAACTCAGACATGGTTCATTGACTTAAAAAAATTTCATAACTTGTGTAAGATGTTAAAGTATTGCTATTTTGATTTCTACATTTGCATAATCAAAATTACAAAAAGGCGAGACATATTTCTGTGATAACAGTTTATTAGTTATTTGTTATCCTTTGTATTATAATGTTAATTAAGTTTATGGATTGTCCTATTTGTAATTGGAATATATTTGATTGTTTTACAATTTTGTATTCCGATATTAGTGTGAAAATTTGTCTCACATGCAACAGAGTCTTAAAAGCAAAATATAAGTTTTTTCTTGACTGAGCTGACTGTATCAAGTTTAAAGTTAATGAAGCCAGTTTAAGGATGTTTGCTCCTCCATTTTTTGATTTTTTGCCAGATTTTCGGAATCCTCTGGTTTTATCCATGTATTGTCATTAAAAAATTTTGCCCACTAACCCCTACTTTTCTTTTTATAATTTTATTACATAAAGTTTAAAAAGCCATATTTCAAAATTTTATAAAATTCTTGTTATTTTTTTCATAGTGTTAGAAACAAATAAGGTGCCAATGTTAAATATATGGAAAATCTAGAGAGAATAATTTCCCGCCAAATTTTCAATGGCTTATATCTCTAAAACGAGCACACGGACCCTCCATTTTTTTCTACTTTTTTAGTTTTATTATTTATATACTATCAATTCATAATAGTCTGTTAAAAAGCTTGTTATTTTTTAACAGAGTAGCGAACATCCTTAAGGGTAATCTTTAGTAGTAAGTCAATGGTATACAGATGTACAAGTTTTGAAACATTTCATTTCCATGTTTAGTTTTGTGATTAGTTTAGACATGCAAGACATATCTTTGTGTTTATCAGTTAGTTTTAGTTCACCATTGCTGTATTGTTGAGTCATTTATTTGACCAATGTCATCAATCAAATCTTTAATATAGATTTTATACAGGTCAGCATCATTTTCTTTTTTTTTTCTTTTTTTTTTCAAATTTCCCATTTGATTTCTGTGCCAAAAATCGCAATTAGTAGATTTCTTAGACCTCATCCTAAAAGTATTTATCATTTTACCTTTGTCTAAAAAGATTTCTAGCAACTCAGTTGTGAATATGAAAAAAAATCAGAGTGTCAATTTCTTAATTCATTTCAAAGTAAAACATTTTTTTTTTTATTGATTGAAAAAAGAGAATATTTGTTTATTTGACCAGTTTTCATATTTTAACTGTAATGATTTCGAGTGCTATCTATCATTTTGAGTGCTCTATTATCGTATTTAATTCTTAGTGTTTGTTGATTCTTTTTTACCTTGTTGATCATTCCAGATAAAATGAAATATTTCTTTCCAAGCTATGAATTGGGTGTTTTATTTATAATGTCATACTGGAATGTATATATATAAGGGAATTATTTTATTTGTTTATGGATGAAATTTATATTGTTTACTTTGACTTGACAATGTTTGAGTTATCCTATCCACATGCCTACCATTTTTATCTTATTTTGTTTTAGACTTATTTGAAATATTTGTCACTATTGAATAACTTGTATGATATCTGAGTGCCATTTTGGAAATGAGGAAACATGAAAAATCCAAATTTCTTGAAAATAATAGGAGTAAGAGAAAAAGGTAAAGTTTTAAATAGAAAACAGTGACTTAATCAAAGAATTCTTTAGATTAAAGGGCAATGTGTGATCATTGCTTTTTATGGCTTGATAATTTCACTGAAATTTTGCTTTAAACTTTTGAAGAAAAAGATTTGGTCCATTTTCAACTAGTATGTGGAACTGCAAATATATAGCACATGAAGGTACTAAATAATTTACTAACTTGTACTTATTTCGGTGCATAAAACTTCCTTTTTGCCATCAATGTATAATGATTGAAATTAAATGTTTTATCCATACTTGTTTAAGTATTTCCTTTTAAAGGTTTTATTGTGTTGAACAAACCAGAGAATCTCTGGTTATAATGAGTCCAGTCTTATCCCTGTTGAAACATACCAGTTTGCCTTACTTTCTCATATACTTCTAGTTGTTAGGTAAAGATTGCATGAAATCCAATCAAACCTTACGGGACTGACTTGATATCTAAATCTACCAAGGCTGACCACTACCTGATACACAAAATATAGTGCATTAATCATAACTTTCTATACATACTATTCATGAACATTTCCAGAAATTTATTGATGTAATATATGCTGAGATATTCAAGGCACAAAATGATGTTTCACTTGTCAAGAAAATTACATTACTTTTGCAAGGTGCAGGAATCTAATATCTTTGACAATATTTATATAAATAACTATATCACAAAACAGCATATGAATCTTTTCCCAGACATAGATTACCTTAGCCATATTTGGCACAACTTTTTGGAATTTTAAATCCTCATTGCTCTTCAATTTTGTACTTGTTTGGCATTATAACTATTTCAATATGAGCGTCACTGATGAGTCTTATGTAGACGAAACACGAGTCTGGTGTACTAAATTATAATCCTGGTACCTTTGATAACTTTTATAACAGATGTTATTGTCTGGCAGTGAAGGTGGTGCATTGTTAAGTTTGTCCCTTGATAAGAGGTTGGAAGCAAAACCTCATTTAACTAGACTGTAAAACAAATCTGCTTATTTACCTTTATGATAAAGATGAATTTGATTTTGATAAACAAACTACAAAAACAACAAAAATTAATAACTTCACTGCGCCCAGTGCGTTTTTCCTAATAAATGTCTCTTTAGTGATGGTTTGGGGAAACTATTTCAAATTTTGAAGAGCTGTTAAATTAAGAAAGAACTAAACAAAACCAAACCCAGACAGGAAAAGAGCTATGCAAGATTGATAACTGAGTTAAAATCATTTCAAAAGTTTTATAACAGGTAACTACCATAAAACAATCTGTATTTTTATGCCAGTACTGGCACTGAAGAACTATCTGCTAGGATGTTAACGATATTGTGGACTAAAAGTTCACCAACAAAGGTATCAAATATTAACATTGACAGTACCAATTAAACAGCAACATATTTACATTTCAACAACAAATATCTTTAGTGATGTTCCAGTCCAATATATTTGAATGTTCAGGACCAACTCTTGATGTTAAAGACCTGATAAAACCAAAAACTAAAATACAAAAGGAATCAGCTATTTCTGAGGGAAATACTTATCCTATATTTATAACTATATCTTAAACTTGAAAAGAGTAAATGTATAAAACAGTGTGTATTTTCATGCAAGTATAGAAGAACTTGCAACAGGGCCGACGACACACACACTGACACTGGGACTAATAGTCCAACAGAAAAGATAGATATACAGTACACATTTTCCTGATGCTTAATACCGAAACCCCAAGCCTGGCTTCAAATTCAAGAACTGATAAAGCATAGAAGAGCAAAAAACTTCATTTCTTTAATTTCATAACACATATTTAAAAAGTCCATATTTTTATTTAAGTACCATGAGCATTCCACATCAAAGTATTTCTTATATTATATTCTACTTTAGTTGGAAACTATAAATAACGGAAATTTCAACATAATCATAATGGAGAGGTGAAAATAAACAGACAATGCGATGGCTAAAAAGAAAAAGACAAACAAACAACAGCACAAAAAAACTAAAGACTAAATTAAAACTAACACCAGCCACACTTCAAGTGATCTTAGGTGCTCCAGAAGAATAAGTAGATCCGAATCCACACGTGGTACCTGTTGTGCTGCCTATGTTGGTACACACCAGGTAATAAGTGTAATTCGGTAGTCACATTTGTGAAAAGGAAACAGTAGTTCCGACATCTGGGAAACGCATATTCCTCAACGGTCAACCAACACGTTATGGCGTCCGTTAATTTTACGAAGCTTCATTCATATACATCAAATAAAATCGATTTAATCACAAACATTTTTCTTCTTCTATCAAGTAACAGTTAACCGTTTTATTAAATTAATTTCTTATACTAAAAGTGTTTAAATACGACAATACTCGCTTTTTTATAAAATGAATTGTGTTTAAGACCAAATCTTGTACTTGTTCAACAAGACAGTTTGATGATATTCGGTGTGAGCCAAGGCACCGTGTTGAACACCCTACGTTCAACTATAATGGTTTATGTTTACATGTTGTGATTTGGATGGCGATTTGTTCCCTTGACACTCATATCACATCTTCTTATATCTATTTTAAATGACGAAGTAAGTAGCTTGATTTTTAGCAGTATAGTTTCCTGAATTATGTTTTTCATTACCTGAAGGAAAACAAAAGGTAAGAGAACCAGTGAGTAGACAAACTTTTATTGTCCCAATTTAACTGCAACAGATGCACCTTTCAACAATGAACGTCTCTGCAATTATTGCCGACCGTGCAAATGCTGTATAGCCAGTCAATGTCGTTAAAAACTTCCATTTGTTTGTCTTCAATTATGCTGCTTTTAACACACACACACCCCTCCCCGTTCTTTGATTTCCTATTTTTTTCACAGTATAATCTAGTTTACCAGTTTGCTATTGTGACCTGATTCCCCAGCAAGTAAATATTTTGTCGTCACAAGATAGAACCAACTGCATATACAAATATCCGTATTTTCAAGTAACAAAGACCAGAGCTATTAGGATGGCGATAAACTCTTGAATTGTCAATTTGGAGATATTAAAGGCCTATGTGTTCCTTAATCCATTAAGCTTATAGTGATGTTCTTACTGTGTTTTTCAATTATGTGTCTATCTTATTTCAGATAGAGACAAACACTGACAGGAAGATAATTAGTGTTCATTACGAAGATATTTCTAGGATTTAATATAATTATAGTTATATAGTCTAACCTTTCCTAGTTCTATATTATAATTGTCGTTGATAATAACAAGAAACTGTCAACATTTGCTTTTATCAATATATTCCTTGATTAAAGACATGACTGAAAGTTTATGTTTCCTAGTTTTTGACATCATCGAATTATACTTACTACACTTAAGTTTGCACTTAAACATGTTAAATGTGTAACGCAATGGGTGCAACATAAGGCGCAGGATCTGCTTACCATGCCTATTTGTTCACGGTTTTCTTTTTGATCAGCCTTTAGTTTTCTATATTGTGTTTTGTATATTGTTGTTTGTCTGTTTGCCCTTTGTTATCGACTTATGAGTCAGGATATCACTTTAAATTTAAAGCCTTTTTCATGATCAGATTAAAGATCACGGAGATCAATTCTATTTTCTGCAACATACCCACTTCTTCTATAAAGAACCAGGTTTCTCGTATGTTTTTTTTTCTGCCAACACTATCTGATTGTATTATACATTTCAATCATTAATAAGTGTGGGCTCTAGAAATCCTTTGATCATTAATACCTGAAATATTATATTTTTTTTAATATTGTCTGGAGAGTGTGGTGTACATGTATAGGTTAGATCCAATACTAGGCCATATTCTCAAATCACAATTACGTATTGTCTGACCCATTTTGAAAACCTGTCTAATTGTAATAAGTCCAACCCATTATGTCGCATTTAGAAGACATATGAATCATCAAGGATTTAACAGGCGGAATGATCAAATGGCTCAAATAGCACTAATAAGATGGTAATTGAAAGAAACCTTAAAACGGTGTTGATATTTTAAAATACATTTTTCTTGTTTGCTGCTGTTGAAGATTTTTTTGTATTATAAATGTGGTATAAATGTCAAGGGATAAGTAGTTCATTTTTTTGGCAGAACTATAAGACATTTAGTCAATTTTCAATATTAGCAGTGCAAATTGCAAAGTTTTAACCGATGATTGATTTGGAAATATATAATTGCAATACCCAGAATGTGTACATCGGCTTCACATGAACTAGATTCCACTCATATCAAATCTTGCTGGTCACACTCTTGCTTATGCTCTGAATTTTGGCAACAACACTGCTATGCGAAATGCTCTACCAAAAAGACTGAAATATTGTTAGCCTTTATCCATAAATTGAAAACACAATTTTTATACTACTAATGGGGTTTCAGTTCAGTATGGTTTAGATGACAGCAGGTCAGATAGCATAATCGATCATAAAGACAAATTACTTATTATGCCAGGCAATTGTCAAAAGAGAACGTAGATACTCTTTCCTAATGAGTTATGATCGTGGAGTTTCGTGGATCGAAATTATAATTAAATAATAAAAAAAAAAGCTAAAGAGGTATATAAACTCCTATGCTACATCTATTTCAATGTACATAAAAATCATTCCTTTTCTGTCTCACTCCCAGGACAAAAATGTTGTTTTCCCCGCAAACAAAGGTGACACCCACTTCTTTATTTTGTGTAAATCACATTACATAAACGGCTTCATAAAGGAATTAGACATTGACAATT
Organism: Mytilus edulis; assembly: GCF_963676685.1. Taxonomy (NCBI): domain Eukaryota; kingdom Metazoa; phylum Mollusca; class Bivalvia; order Mytilida; family Mytilidae; genus Mytilus; species Mytilus edulis. The sequence continues at coordinate 12,792,388 of NC_092344.1, forward strand.
CACTTCGAAACCCAATCTATATAATTGCTCGGCAATTACAAAATGGAAAATCCTAAGCAAGCATAGTTCAGTTCAACTAAATGTGAGGAACTTAATCACCCCACATTATATCAGTTTTGTAACAAACATTGCCATCTAGCAGGGGCAAACAAGCGCTCCATGAAACCTTAAAAACTGTCAACATCACTTTTAGTAGTATTCAAACTGTCAAACTACTACTCCGAGGAGGTGTGAATTTTGACGTTGATACTAAATCGATCCCAAAGATCGGTTAGATAACATACAATAACAGTCTCTTTGAAAACATTTGACTTCTCTACCCTTTACACTTGTAATTTTTTTTAAAGAATTATCCATGATTTGTTCAATATCGATATTGGCCAACGTTTATACAACTATCTTGTTTTAAAAAGGAATACATCATACTTTGTGAAAACAGCAAAATACCCTCAGTGAAACAAAACATTCTCGAAGACAACCGGCATTGCTATGGGAACAAAACGTGTTCTTTTTATTTCAGACATGTTCCTGTATTCATACGGTACATATTTTTAACAGGAGCTTTTTTTTTCGAAAAAATGTCTGGCTATACAGATGATTTTCTCTCACTAAATAATTCAAATTTTTGTGACCAGGTTGAACACATTTATCGATATAAAGTTTAATTATAGCTTTCCAATTGAGAACAGTTCATTTCTATGTAGCAAAATTCAGCAACACCTGCACACGAAGAAATCTCCTATCATGACTGCTTAAAAGGAAGCAATTAAATCAAAAGTTAAAAAAACAAAATAAAATCACAAAAATACTAAACTCTGAGGAAAATTCAAAACAGAACGTTCTTGACCAAATGTCAAAATCAAATGATTAAACACATCAAACGAATGAACAACAAGTGGTAAAGGTCACGACACCTGTTAAGGACACCTTCACGGTTTTAATGGTCGTTTATGAATATCCGAGTCACAGATGACTACGATAGAATGTTCAAACGAAAAAACACTTTATAAATTTTGTGTTTCTGAATCGCTTTTCCGGATTCACTTTCATCAGAAACGTTCAGATATAAACACTTGAAAGCCGGTGATGTATCCTGTATTTTTTTTTTCTCAATTTTAACATCATCGAATGAGACTATTCCGGTGTACCTGATATCATCCGTAGTTTTTTGTTGGGTTCATGTTGCTCAGTGGTAACTTTTCTATGTAGTGTTTGTTGACTTGTTCGTCTTATGGAAAGTTTCCCAGCTTTTACAAGGGAAATTCTAAAGATAACCAGCCAGTTTGCACGTAAATAGTTGGTTGGTGCATTCACAATCAATTAATCATTAATTCTATGGTATATGGAATAATTTTGTTTACTTACTGTCATTTTTCTGTTTCATAAATTAATCCAAATGAATCACCTCCAATTATCACAATATTTAAAAAAGAGGTACATTTTGAAGCTTGAAACCTTTTTTTTTAAATTCATTTGAACTATAAAGCAGGAAACAGAGAAGCACATCAATGTGGACATAAGAGGATATTGACATTTGTCATTCAATGTTCTGACATCCACTGTGAACTGCAATTGTAGAAAGAGAGTGTTATCTTAACACGACTTCGTTTCGTCAGTCACAATGCATACAGTTCGAAAGCAACTTATGTAGACACCATAGTGAACCGACCAAGGTTAATATTTAGGTATTAATAAAACACGTTGCAACACTGTTCAAACTGTAAACAAAAGTGGAACTAAAGAATTTGGAAAGGTTTAAAAAGTAGGTTTAGTGGGTATAGGACATACGTAGTTTGTAAACTCTTAAAATACTTGCACATGAATAAAGTACAGAAGATCAAACGTAAGTTAAGAAACCACCATAATGAAAAAAAACCTGACGAAAACACTAGACAGAAAACTTAAAATATAGCAGCCCAGTGTTCGAGCTCCGGAGGTGTTAAACGTTCACGTTCAGTTTTGTAGAATCTGTCGTGTTGCTCATTGCTCATAAACATATAATAATGTTCTGTAATGTCAGAGCAGAGGAAAACAGGACGGTATAATTCTACAGACAGAAGGATTACTATAACTTTACTATAAATAAAAAAGCGCCCGGGAAAAGAAAAAGCGCCCTGGGAAAAGAAAAAGCGCCCGGAGAAGGAAAATTAGCGCCCGGAGAAGAAAATTATAATACATTGTATAATAATATTTTCTAACAATATGTTTTTTCCTGAAAAAAAATAGTCATTGCTTGTTTTGTCCTTAATATAAATGGGGATATGTACGATGCTACATTTAAAGTGTTGTTGCACTTTTACATTTTGATTTCAAAATGGTATATTAGTAAGTAAATAAAAATAAATAAGAGTATATAGAAGAATCATGAACGATATTGTCTTCGATTAAAACGTATATTTTGTTATTTAAAAATAATCAGTGCCTGAGGTGTTATATTTTCGCAACTGCATGCATGGTGAACACTTTTTTATGCAGATACTGATACAGATTTATTATATCTTTTTTATATATATACTTCATGAGTATAAAACTTAAACTGTTTCAATGGATTTGCTTATCAGGGTTTTAATGCTAAGTTTTAAATTTAAACCAAAGTCCTGCTTTGTCCACTTGTTTTAACTACGGTACATGTATAGAACTGCTTCATTTGCTGATTTATTATGTGTAACTCTTTTAATTTTGTTTAAATTAATATTTATCAGTGAAATTTAAGTTGTGTTATACATTTTTCATTTCGATATCGTTTTTGAAAAACATGTCTTTTGATGTCTTACATATAAATCTTCCGCATAAACTGTGATCCAGTAGTGTCTGTCTCTCGAAACATTATTTATATATTATTGTTAAAGTTGAAACATTCATACTTGTTTATGTGCTTTATTACAAATGTCTATTATCTGAATTTGCAAAATACTTGTCTAAAATTAAAAAAAATTAAAATGTTCATAACTTTTTTCATCGACACAAAATTGTCTCATGCCAATAAAATATTTTTCATATTTTCCCCGGGCGCTATATTTTCTTCCCCGGGCACTTTTTCTTTTCCCCGGGCGTTATATTTTCTTCCCCGGGCGCTTTTTCTTCACCCGGGCGCTCCCGGGCGCATTTTAGTAGGACCCCATTTTCCATGATAAAACAAACTCGACAAAAAATCATAATTGGGAAGACAAGACCTTAGATATATTATTAAAGAAGATGTATATACTCCGTATGTAGATACTGCTAATGATTAATTAACTGTTTACTACAATATTACGATATGTACATTATACATAAATGAGATATGTGTATTGGTCATTAATGCAACAATAAAATAAACATTAAATTTCATATCATCATTGTAAACCATAAAGATATATATACAAAATGAACATAAGAAGTGGTTGAATGATTGAATTGATAGTTCACCATACGACTTTCAACAATGAGAAAAGTCCAAATCATATAGTTATATATAAAAATCTCCGACATAAAACATACGAATATATTCAAACGATAATACAAACAGTATAATTCATAATATTATTAATTTGTATATTTTAACAAATTTGATTCGTTTAGGGATAGTCACATGTTAAACTATATTTTCGAAGGTAGAGTGAAAACGGCGGATAGCAAAATGCATATTGACTGGCAAAAAGCATATTGCACGGTTATTTTTAGAATATCTAAAAACCGATATACTTTGTGACGTCATGAAATAAATTTCAGGATATTGTTTTAAAAACGTTTTGAAACAAATGATATCTGTGATCGATTATTTGACGAAAAAAATCTTCAAATACATAAGATGTAAATAAAAAAGTAAATGAAATAACAACTTATATGTTGTTATTGTCAAGGAGACAATGTAATATCTATAAAATTCCAACAAACCTAAATGATGATTTGATACAAATACGGTCGGAAATTAATAATATAACAAATATAGCCTTTGTATGAGGTCAATACAGGATATATCGTCCTCAGTCAATATACTTCTTTCAGGTCAATATATCCTTGTATCGACCTCATACAAAGGCTATATTTGTATAATAATAAAATTTACGAAAAATAAATATGAAACATCGACTACCACTGATT